>NC_091003.1:26096891-26417661 GCF_041146395.1 Eulemur rufifrons
TGGGTACCTTCACGACCAGGAAGCTCTCCACGTCTCCTTCAAGAGATTTTATAACCCAATCTCCAGCCCCGCCTTCACTCCCGGAGGTGGGGGACAGCCTGAAAGTTCCCACCCTTTAGTCAGGCGTTTGATCTTTCTGGAGACCCCACCCTGAGCCACCTCCTTCCCACAAGCTCAGGTGTGGGGTCTTTTTTTTTTTTTTTTAAAGGAGATAGGGGCTCACTCTGTCACCCAGGCTGGAGTGCAGTGGCACAGTTAGGGCTCACTGCAGCCTTGAACTCCTGGGCTCCAGTGATCCTCCCACCTCAGCCTCTGGAGGAACTGGGACTATAGGTGTGCACCATCACCTGGCTAATTTTTAAAATTTTTTGTAAAGACGGGCTGGGAGTGTGTGTCTCTCCAAGTTGTCTAGGTTGGTCTCAAACTCCTGGCCTCAAGTGATCTTCCTGCCTTGGCCTTCTAAAGTGTTGGGACTTTGGGCCTGACCTAAGGGTCCTTTTGAATAACGCAGATACTCCTATCACTCAGGAAATCCCCAGGGTTTTAGGAGCCCCGTGCTGGGAATTGGAGACAAAGACCAGATATACTTTTATTATGTTACACCTTGGTTAGGGTACCTTTTATGTGTGCCCCTCTTGAGAAGCTTTTTGACCTGATTTAATTATATACATATGTATCTGATTTTCCCTTTTTTTTTTTTTTTTTTTTTTTTGTTGAGACAGAGTCTCACTTTGTTGCCCAGGCTAGAGTGAGTGCCGTGGCGTCAGCTTAGCTCATAGCAACCTCAAACTCCTGGGCTTAAGCGATCCTACTGCCTCAGCCTCCCGAGTAGCTGGGACTACAGGCATGCGCCACTATGCCCGGCTAATTTTTTCTATATAGATTTTTAGGTGTCCATATAATGTCTTTCTATTTTTAGTAGAGACGGGGTCTCGCTCAGGCTGGTCTCGAACTCCTGACCTTGAGCAATCCACCCGCCTCGGCCTCCCAGAGTGCTAGGATTACAGGCGTGAGCCACCGCGCCCGGCTGATTTTCCCATTTTAAAATCTGTCCCAGGAGAAAGTAGCTTTTCCTTCAGGTGGGGTGGAGGGAGCATTCAGACGAGGTAGTCGTCTCTCGCTCCTGGGAAGTGTCCTGGGGGCTGGACTTTGTTGCAGAGGTGTCAGCACGCTGCTCTGGGGCTGTCTCCCCTGGACATCCCAGCCTGGACCGTGGGTCGAGGTGTCGGAGCAGGCTGGGGAGGCCCTGGGCGCGCTCTGCGGGCTGACGCCCGTGAGGTGCGGTGGTTACCCGGTCCCCGCCTCGGAAGTGCCGGTGCCACTGTTAGGAAGGAGAGGCTCACCGAGAAGCAAGTGTGTTGCTTGATCAGAAAGGGAAAAAAAACAGACCCGGCATTTCCTTTTCACACTCGTGGTGACCTGTTCTTGGTATTTTGTTGTCTTTTAGCTAGCTGTTGGCTGGTTGGTGCGTGGCTATTTACGAATTTAGAGATTAGTGGCCAGGTGTTTTCCGGTTTTTTCAATTGATTTTTTAGTTCACGTAAAGTTCACTTTTTGGTGCAGTTGTATGAGTTTTGACAAATGTATAGAGTCATGTAACCAACGCAGCAGTCAAGATACAGAGAACATTTCCCTATGCCTCGTGTTCTTTCGGGGTGCCCCTCTGTTTTGCCAGTTCCAGAATGTCCTACGAGTGGAGCCACACAGTAAGTGGCCTTTGGACCTGGCCGCTGTGACTTAGGGTGGTTCACCTCCATCACGTGCATGTCAGGGTCATTTCCACCGCTGAGTAGCCCCCACTGTGTGGTTGTGCCACAGCGTGTGGGGGGCCTCTCTGGTCTCAGTTCGGGACACTGGCACCTTCCTGGGTTTTGGTGACTGACAGTGAGGCTGTCCGGTTCTGTGCGCTCGTCAAATTCCAGCACCTGGGCTGGGGCTGCTGGGCCCTGGGCAGGCGTTTCCCTTGAGTTGCTCTTGCACCTTTCCTGGGAATCAGGTCACCATGGAGGTGTGCACCTGTTTCCGGGCTCTCTTCTGTCCCTTGAGCTCTGTGTCTGTCCTTTCACTGATGCCACACCACACCTTCTTGATGACTTGAAATCTTGAGGTCAGATAGCTCGAATCCTCAGACTTTGTTTTTCTTTCTCAAAATTTTTTTGGCTTTTCTAGCTCCTTTGCCATTCCATGTAGACTTTAGAAACAGTATGTTGATTTCTATAAAAAATTCAAATGGAATTTTAATTGGAATTGTGTTAATCTGTGGATCAATTTGGGGAGAATTGACATCCTAACAATATTGAGTCTCCTAAATCATAAACATAGACTATTTCTACATTTATTAGGTCTTCTTTGATATCTCTCATATCAAAGAATTCGGCAGTTTTTCAGCACATAGATTCTGCACATATTTTATTAGATTTATACTTAGGTATTTTGTATGTTTGGCGCTACTGAGTAGTACTCTAGTTTGAATTCTGGTTACTCATCTAGCATAGACACAATTTATTGTTTGTATATTGACCTGTGTCCTGTCACTTTGCTAAAGTCATATATAAATTCTAGTTGTTTTTTGTAGACTTTGGATTTTCTACATACAGGATTATGTCAACTATGATTAAAGATGGTTTGATTTTTTTCTTTTCCATCTGGATGCTTTGTATTTTAGTTCTTGCCTGACTTCTCTGGCTGGGACCTCCAGTGCACTGTTGGCCGGAAGTGGTGAGAGTGGGTAGCTGTTCCTGACCTTAGGGGCAGCCCACTGAGTGTGATGCTGGCTGGGGTTTGCCGTAGATGCCCTCACGAGGTAGACAAAGGTCGCCTCTATCCCTGGTTTGTTGAATGCTTTTATATGAAATAGTGTTGGATTTTGTCTAATGCCTTTTCTGTATTTGTTGACCTTATCATCACATTTTCTTCTTTGTTAATGTAGATAATTATGTTGATGGAATAAGTCCTACGTGGGCATGGGATATATTTCTTTTTATGCGTTAATGGTTTCAATATGCTTTACAGTGTTGCATGTGTATTCATGAGGGACATTGTAGTTTTGTGTGTAGTTTTTTGTACTATTTTTGCCTGGTCTTAACATCGTGGTACTGTTGGTGTCATAAAATGAGTTGGGAAGTGTCCTTTCTCTTGAGTTTTTCAAGAAAGTCTGTATAGAATCAATGTAATTTCTTTCTTAAAATTTGGGCCTGGAGTTTTCCTAGTGGGAAATTATTTAAGCACAGAGTCAATTTCTTGAATAGATATATGGCTATTCAGGCTATTTAGATAATTTGTAATTTTTTGAGGCATTGGTCCGTTTTATCCAGATTGTTGGATTCATGGGTGTCAGGTTGCCCGTGGTATTCCCTCACGGCCCTCAACATCTGCCGGGCACTGGTCACTCAGGTTCCTTCTGTGCCGTTTGTCTGCAGAGCTGGAGCCTCCACCTGCCCCTGGCGTTAGCGCTCAGCAGTGCGTGTGGCCTTGGCCGCTCGGTGCAGGCCGTCCTGGCCCAGGTCTTTGCCGGAAACTGGTGTCTGTGCTTCTGAGCCGTGCTCTCCAGCGAGGCGTGTGCCAGGGCGGGTCCTAGAGCTCTGGGGTGTGCACGCTGTTCCCGTTGCTCAGCCCCATGCCAGGCCTGCTGCCCAGGGACGGACCACGGCTTGGAGAGCGGGGCCTTCCCAGCCAAGAGGGTCAGAGGTCACTAAGTGGTCGGCTGTCTGGTTGGTACCCCGAGGTCGGTTCCAGGGCCTGATGTCTTTGTGAGGGACTCTCCTTGGAAACAGGCCCACACTGATGCGGGCATGTGTGGAGAGAAGTGTCTTGGGAGGACCTCTTTGCAGACAAGAGCCAGACCGTGCCGGGAGGAGTTCCTGCTCGCTGGCCTGGGCGGTCCTCCTCAGGGACGGTGCCTGCCTCCTCCCCGCGGCCGGCAGTGCGTCTGCCTCCTCGTCCAAGCGGGGGAGGGCCCAGGAGCCGCCTTCTTCCTCGTCTGCAGGGCCGGCACCACTGCTGAGGTCGTGGCTCACCTGTAGGGCTGCGCGGCCAGCTGTTGGAATCGGCCGAGTCCAGCTTCCTGGGGTGCCCACACATGAGGCCGGAGCACGTCTCTCGCCCTCGGCTCCAGGTCTCTCAGAGGTCCCCAGAACAGGGCTGGGGGCAAGGCCGTGAGGGGTGTGGACTCGGTGTGTCCCCTCTGGTGCTGGGCCCCCCTGTTTCATGTGTGGTGCCAACTCTTAATTAAGGTTTGCTTGTCAGCTGGGAAGACCTTGCTTAGAATCTCAGGGAGACCCTGTTCTGGGCTGCTTTGTGTCCCCCGAAAGGATATGTTGGAGGTGACCTTTGGAAAGAGTCATTGCAGATACAGTTAGAGTAACATGACGTCACACGCAGTGGGGTGGTTTGGTGTCTAAAGGGGGAGAGACAGGGCCAGCAGACCGCGTGGAGAGCAGAGGGATGCTGCCGGAAGCCGGGGCCGCCTGGGGTCTTCAGGAGCTGGGAGAGGTGAGGAAGGGTCCTCCCCTAGAGGCTTCTTCTCATTTTTTTTTTCTGTTCTTATTAGAGACAGGGTCTTGCTGTGTTGCCCAGGCTGGTCTTGAACTCCTGGCCTCAAGTGATCCTCCCACCTCTGCACCCCAGGTGGCTGGGCCTACAGGGCGTGTATGTCCTGCTAATTACTTTCATCACCCTAGAGGTTTCTGAGGGAGCACAGCCTTGCCGACACCTGGACTCCAGACTTCCAGCCTTCACAACTGAGAAAACAAACCTCTGCTGGTCAAAGGCTGGTCTGTGGGACTGGACCACGGCAGCCCCGCCAGGGAGGTGGGCTGGATGGCATCTCTCTTTCACCCAGGAGGGGTCTCGGCTTCAGCCTTTGGCTAGAGACTGTGTCAGGGAAGGCAAGGTCGGTGGCCCGTCCCTGTGGCTCCACCTCATGCACCCCTCGGCCACCTCAGTCCTGTCCAGCTTCCCCCGGCCTTGCTGTGCAGAATTTCCCCTTTGTCCTCCTCATGTGTGACTTGGTTAACTTGCTTCAGTATTGCCAGTTCTTGCCCTCTCTGTTCTCTGGTCAGAGTGACTGGCCGCAGAGCCGGGGTGAAGGCGCCGTTGGAAACAGCTGCAGCAGGCCCTGCCGGCCCCAACCGGTGGGACTCTGCGGCCACCTGGGGCTCTGGCCCTCGGGGAGCTTGGCCTTTTTTAAAATGCAGCTTCTGTGTCTGTCTGGCTTATCTTCTCTCTCTCTTTGTAATTATGACTGTGAAGGTTCTCTCCGAGAGTGGTTTGACTTTAGATTTCTGAAGAATTGTGTCTTGTTGGTCAGAGTGAGACTCAGAAGAGGTGTCCCCTAGCCAGCCGTGGGCCCAGGGCCCCCGTGGGCACCAGACTCCGTCCCACTGTGCTCAGGGGGACAGGGAGGTACGGAACGTTGTCCGTGCCCAGTCGGTCCCTGGCAGGGCTGTGGGGTGTCATGTTTAGGGGATGTCATAGGAAACAACGCTGAGTGTCTGGGGGAAGCCAGCCCTGAGAGGCCGGTGGGCCTGGTGAGGACTCACAGGCGTCTGCTTTGTGTTGTAGTATTTTAACCACATCAGTATCGAGGACTCGCGGGTCTATGAGCTGACGAGCAAGGCCGGGCTGTTGTCGCCATATCAGATCCTCCACGAGTGCCTTAAAAGGTAGGGCGGGAGGGCGCCTCCCGTGCGGGGTCAGCTTGGGCGAGCTCCTGTCTGGCGTCCCACGGCCTCTGTGGCCGTCTGTGCCCGGGTGGAGGCATGGCAGTTTTCCCTGGGTGCATGAAGCCCCTCAGCCCTGGCTGTCAGGCAGAGCCGTGGGGTTGAGGCAGGTGTGCCAGGGACCCCCTCCTCCCGCTGACACGCAGTGTGGGGAGAGGCCTGGCCTTTTCTTCAGAGAGCCTTGAAGGGCCTGCCCAAAGCAGCCCTCGCTCCTCAGTCGGTGCTGCCTGCTCTTTGTGTTCTGTTAAAGAAACCACGGAATGGGTGACACGTCCATCAAGTTTGAAGTGGTTCCTGGTAAAAATCAGAAGAGCGAATATGTCATGGCGTGTGGCAAGCACACAGTCCGCGGGTGGTGTAAGGACCCTTCTCCACTGCTTCCCGAGGACCCTGGGGGGTGGCATTGGGCTGGTGGCCCTTGGTGTGGCCTTGTGCTTCCTGAGCCCCAGCTGTGTGTTGGCTAGAGGCCATCCTGCGTGCACCTCCTGTCCTCCTCCCATGCCCTCCTGCCGCCCCTGTCTGTCCAGCCCCGTCCCTGTGGCAAGAGTGTTCTTCCAGAACAGCCAGCAGAACGCTGGTGCTTCTCTGCGTCTGGAGTGTAAGGCTTGGGGGAGAGGCAGGCTGCTTAGCTGCGTGGCTCTGGGTGCGTGCCCTCCCCTCCTAGAGCCACAGATGGCCATCGCAAGGTGGCAGCCGGGTGCCATGAGACACGGACGCCCAGAGCAGTGGCACAGTGTGCCCTGCTGGCCCTCGGGGTGGGGGTTGGTGAGGCTGGGAACAGCAGGGCTCCTGTTGAGGCGAGCTGGCTGTGTGAACACAGGATGCTCGCGGCAGCGCTCTCCATGTTTGCTTTCTCTTTGTAGGTAAAAATAAGAGAGTGGGAAAACAGTTAGCCTCTCAGAAAATCCTTCAGCTGCTGCACCCGCATGTCAAGAACTGGGGGTCTTTGCTGCGCATGTATGGCCGCGAGAGCAGCAAGATGGTCAAGCAGGTAGGTGGCCCCCTCGGGTCCCACGATAGCCTCTGCTTCTCCTCCCACCCCGGAGCTTGTGTCTGGGGCTCTGCCGTCAGAGGGGCAGAGCGTGGCAGCTCCGCTCTAGCCCATGGCTGCCCCCCCTACGCCATGTCCGTGCATTTGTGGGCAGGCGACGTGGGGCTGTCTGAACTGCTGGGAGTGGTCGGTGCAGCGTGAGCAATCGGGCACTGCCTGGGCCCGCGAGGCGGCTGGAGTGCAAGGCAGGGCCAGGCGGGAGACTGGTGGTGCGCCCGGCTCTGAGGGGCGTGAAGGCTCAGGAGCCAGGCCCCGGCCCTCCCGGGGTGGCACACCCTTGGACTTAGTGGACGCCCGGTGGCTTGAAGGAGATGAGCACATCAGTGCAGCTCTCCCTGGTCTGCCTTTATCGGAAGAGCGCTGTGTGCCATCGGTCTTGCTTCTGTTGCGGCCACGATCTCCATGTGTGAGCCGATGCCTGCACCCAGGGGGTGGAGGGAAGCACTGGGAGGTGAGTGCTCGCCTTCTTCATTTTCCCCAGTGTTTGCGTCCCGCTTGGTGGAGGGGCAGTAGGCATGAGGGGAGCGCGCTGCGGGTGGGCTGACCTGAGGGCCGTGCCACGGGCCCTCAGGCTGAGCCAGAGGCCAGGGCGAGCACAGCACCACCTTCAGGTCCCCCAGGGCCGTGAAGAGGCGCTTGCTATGGGCATGACAAGGCAGGGTGAGGCCACACAGGCCACCAAGGTGTGTGAAGGATGACGCTTTGGGGCAAGGAGTTAAAATGTAGGTGAAGCCGGCTTCTGCCTTTGCTGCGCACGGTCCTGGGCGCAGACCGAGGGAGAGAGAAGCCTCGGCTTGGCCTTGGGGAAGCGCTCTAAGCTGGAGGGCGAAGAGTGCCGGCATGGCACAGCCTAGCACAGGGCAGCTCTGGCATCCCAGGGCGCGGCAGGCACCCTCATGGCTGGCCTCAGAAGACAGGAAGGGGCCAAGGACAGCTCGTTGGCTGTGTGAGCTGTGGGACGCACAGAGAGCTCAGTGCCCGGGGCCAGCACGCTGTCCCTGCTGGCTGTGGCCACGTGCTCATCTCTCTACTCGATGGGTCCTTGGGGTCCAGTGGGCACCCAGCCTCCCTGTCCTGCCAGGCAGGAGGAGGCAGAAGTGGGGTGGTGTGGCCAGAACGCAGGCCAGGCGTCGGTGAGGATAGGCAGCCAGTGTGGAGTGGGTGGCCACATCTCCTGGCTGCTGTGTGCCTGCCAGGCGGTCCTGAGAGCGAGCCCCTGTGTCCCCAGGAGACCTCGGACAAGAGCGTGATCGAGCTGCAGCAGTACGCCAAGAAGAACAAGCCCAACCTGCACATCCTGAGCAAGCTGCAGGAGGAGATGAAGAGGCTGGCGGAGGAGAGGGTGAGTGCGGCCCCGCGTCTGCCCTCCCGCGTCTCCCCCGAGACCAGGGCACCAGGACCCTCCTTCCAGATGAGCTTCAGCATGTGTGAAATTTTATAAAATCACTTTCCTTTGGTTACAGTAGAGAGCTGGCAGGCCAGCCTGGTGTTCGGTGATGGGTGTGACCTCTGTGGGCTGACCCTGGGTCTTGCTTCCACGCTGGCGTTTAAGGGCAGGGTCAGTGTGCCGGCCAGGTACCCTGGGGAACTCACAGGTTCAGCTGGTAGGGCTTGGTCCCAGCGAGGCTTCCAAAAGCCACCTTGGGTGCCCCACACCAAGAGGGGACTGTCAGGTTGACAGTGGTATCCCCTGTCCCCAGGCACAGTCCATGTGGCTACTCACGCCCCCTCCTGGGCCTCCGAGGCGGAGCTTTCCTAGCTGTGGCATCCCCTGGGCCTGCACGAGCCCCAGGACTCGCATCTGCTGCCCTGCCCGTGCCTCGACCGGCCAGGAGGCCAGGAGGCCAGGAGGCGCCCTGCTCCTGCCCTAGGCAGGGGTGGGACCCTTGTCCGCCTGCAGCTAGCAGGACTGCCTGGCCTGGCCCTGGTCAGGAGAGGGGCTGTGGGGCCTGAGGGGAACAGGCCCTGGCTTGGGGAAAGGGGTTGACTGGGCCCCAGGGCAAACAAAGGCTGGGCCAGGGAGAGACTTGGCTTGTTGCTGTGACCCCACCTGACTTCTTTGCTTCTGGGTGTGCGGACACCAGGGAAATTGCAGCATGTGGTGCTTTGCCATGGCATTGCGGGGGCCCTCTCCAGGCCTGGCTTAGCCTGCTCCCCAGGCCGTCCCACTCCCAGCCTGGCGTCGTAGGCACTGGTGTCCTCTGGGCTGCCGGAGCCTCCTAGCGCCAGTCTGCGGGGCTTGCCACCCCGGCCTTCCTGAGCCTTGGCGAAGCCCAGTGCGTTGGCATCCCTGAGCTGTTGTTCTTTCAGGAGGAGACTCGGAAGAAGCCCAAGATGTCAATCGTGGCGTCTGCCCAGCCTGGCGGCGAGCCCCTATGCACCGTGGACGTGTGAGGCGGCAGCACAGGCCGGGGCGCGGGGGCCGCCAGCGGCACTGCTGAGACCCCCAGTCACGCATCGCTCATCGCAGAGTCAGGCCTCCAGCCTGAGTTCCTCCCCTGTGGCCAGCGTGTCCGAGGGCCTGGGCCAGAGGTGGGGGCTCTAGCACACACGTGAGGCAACGGTTCCCCCTTGGACGCCCTCCCAGGCCTGAATGGATGTGTTTAAGGATCAACTCCGGGTGCCGCACGGTTGGAAGCTGGTAGTTTCTAGACAGCTGTAGACCGTGCTTGTGTACCTGCTGCGCACTGTCTTGATGAAGGTTTTCATGAATTTTCGTACGTAATGTGCACGGACAGCAGATGATACGGGATGATGGATGAGTTGAGAAAGGACACTGAATGCCGTGGCTGGCCGTGGTGCCAGGTGGCCCCTGCAGAGCCGCTGGGGGAGCTGGTCAGAGGGGCACGTGGCACTTCGCCCCCACCTGCCTTCTGTGTTTTCCCGTTTTCTCTGAAAAAGTTATAACAGTTAGAAAGGAGTATTTCAGATCTTTTTGGATTAAAATAAATAGACTTTTAGCATCAGCACTACTTTTCAGAGATGGCAGGCAAACCATCGTCAGGGTGGTTGCTCTCCAGCCTGGACGTGACGCCAGGGGGACGACGCATCCTGCAGCCTCCCGGGTGTCGCTGCCTGCTGCAGCCCAGCGTCCTGATCCAGTCGATGCCCCAAGGCCACACCTCGCTGGACACAGAGGCCCCGCATTCGCTGGCCGCTGGCGACGGTTTTTTATGGAGATTTTTGCACAGTCAAGTCCATCTGTGCCCTCATCGATTTTTAAAGCTTTTGATATTTCAGCATTTGGAAAGAAACTTTTACAGTGAGGGTGGAAGTCGACTTGGAACCCTGCATTTTAGCAAGTGGACTTGTTTAAACAGGAAGCCAGGGCCCTTCAGTGCAGTCCACTCTTGACGCGGGGCTGGCTGAGCGCGAGGCGGGCAGCTGCCTCCCGGCGACAGGGGCTTCCCTGGATCTCGAGGGCAGCCACCCCATGCAGCCAGGCCCCACGCCCAGTTTGCTCCTTGCCTGGCACCGGTGCTCGCTGGGCCCCTGCAGACGGAGCAGGGTTGGAGCGGTGCTCCTGTTGTGTCCCAGGGCAGGAGGTCGTGCTCACCTGTCCCCAGCACCTGTCGAGGCGGCCGTGTGCTTGTGCCGTGCCAACCGATGCTGCCCATGGGTGGTGGTGATGGTGTTTTTGTCCAGAAGACGGAATGTCAGCCTGTGGGTCACCCAGAGCATATCCCTCCCTCACCACCTGTGTGACCAAGGTTGGCTTCTGTGCTGAGCTTTCAAAAGAAACCCCTAAATCAAGTTGCTGTAATTAGATACTTGCTTCTGTCTTGCCTTTTGTCTGCAGCTGTGAATAATCGTTTGACCGTAACTGTTGCCCTTAGACAGCCAGATGCGCCTGTAAACCAAAGCTTTGTGCACACCTGTCCCCCTAGAGGCCGGGGAGCCTCACTGTGGCTCACTGGTCCCCTCTCACTGTGTCCCCCTGTGTCCACCAAGTGTGGGTGCCAGTTGTGTGCAGTCCTGCTGTGAGGTTGGCGGGCAGGGGGGCCTGTGCGATGCCCCTGGGCACTGGGCCGTGGCTGGAAGGCGAGCCTCTATGTCTGAACGCATAAAGCAAACTGTCCAAAAGGAGTGGCTGCTGTTTTTCTTCTGAGGGCAGGAGCCCGGGGGCTCAGGGACCCTCTGGGCTGGGTGCCTGCTGGACACAGTGGCTCCTGCAGGGCTGGGCAGCACCTCAGCGTGGCTCTGGGTCCCTCCTTGGTCACCGTCCTCCCTCCTGGGCTGAGGGTTTGAGGGCCCTTCCCTCGCTCAGGTGCAGGGGCAGCAACTGCTGTCCGCAGATGGGGAGACAGGCGGCCTCAGCTTACTGCCCAGCGCCCACCACCCAGCACGCCCAGTGGTGCTTGTTTCTGCGATCTGCATCTCGGCCTCCTCTTGGGTTTAAGTGTAAAATTCAACACTCTGTTAAAAGCAGACTCCGACTCCCCCAGCAGAGAAGGGTCGGAGAGCTGCTCCACCACCCACCTCCCCCCTAGCCGGGCAGATCTTTGTGCTCAGGTCTGGTGAGAAGGGTGCCAGTAGGGACCTGGGTCCAGGCAGGCCAGACGGGCCGAGGTGCCCTGCCCCTTGGCACCCACAGTGGGGGGCTGAGAGGAGCCCGTGTATGCCTGAGTCCTGGCTCATCACAGAAACGTCCTTAGTTCAGCATTGTTTATTCCAGCCATCATAGCCCAGCTATTCCAGAAGGGACATGGAGATGGGGAACGGGCCCCAGGAGACCTCCCACCTTCCTAGTCGGAGCTCAGAGCCCATGGCCCACAGCCACAGGCTGGTCCTGGTGGCACCACTGGCTGCGCTGCATCCTGGAGCGCCTGGGCAGGGCTGTGGGGGTCCCTGGCCTTCTGCCCCTGTGCCAGGCCCTGGTCTGGAAGAGCTGGCTGCTACTGGTCCTAGGGCCTAGGACGAGAGGGAGGCCCCAGTCTCCTGTGGGGTGTCATCTGGAGGCCCTGGTGGGGGCTGGGCTGGAGGGTCTTGGGGCCCCAGGACCCCTGTGCCGTTGGAGTGCTCCACCCTCTGGAACAGGATGAGCATCTCGCAGTGTGGTGTCTGTGGGAACAGGTCCACGGCCACGGCCTTGACTGGCTGGAATGGGGTGCCCTTCACGCGGTTAGACGGGGCCCTGCAGAGGCTGCATTGGGAAAGGAGGGAGCGCCAAGGTCAGCCCCGTGGCTGGCCAGGGGCTCCAGTGGGGGGCTGGGAGGCATGGGCTGGGCCCTGGCCCCCCACCCCATCCTGCCTGACACTCACTCCACAAAGTTGCCCATGGCCGCCCGAGGGTTGCAGGAAACATAGAGGAGCCGCTTGAGGTTCTCAGCTCTGCGGAGGGCCAGGATCACCTTGGAGTCTGAGGAGGCAGACACGGGCTGGGTGCCTGAGGCCCAGGACTGCACAGCCTGGCGTGCCACCCGACACCTGCCTTCCCTGTACCACCTCCCCACGCAGAGGCCACTCACGCAGGCCGGCACGGGGTGGGTCCAGGACGGCCACAAGCTGCTCGGAGGCCAGTCTGCTCACCAGGGCAGGCATCAGGTCCTCGGCCCTCCCGCAGTGGAACTCCACGTTGCTCAGCTCTGGAGACGGCACCACAGCCTGTCAGCAGGCCCTGGACACCGTCCCCCAGCAGGGCCAGCCTGCTGCTACCTACTCCTACCCACGCACCCAAGTCCCGGGGCTGCTCACCCTACCTCCCTGCTGGGCAACCCCGGGACCTGGGTGCACGGGAGGTCTGCGGGCTGCCCTGCTGCACCCCAAATGCCCTCACCCCCAGGGTGGATTCTAGGTGCCATGTTGGAGGCACGCAGTGGGGGGCGACGGCTGTTCCCCCAGGCCTGCCCGCTGTGCTCACCATTGGCGTGGGCGTTCACCCGGGCGTCCTCCACGGCCTCCGGGCACAGCTCAACCCCGATGACTCTCTTCACCCTCTGAAACAGAACGGGCACAGACAGTGGTGCCTGCCCAGCACTCCTCAGGAAGCGGAGTGGCAGGAGACAAAGAGGAGCTGGGCCGGGGCAGGACAGGGTTGGCGGGGGTCGTGGGGTGGAGAGGGCTCACCCGGGCCAGGGCCAGGCCGATGGTGCCGGTACCGCAGCACACGTCCAGCACCGTGCTGCCCCCATCCAGCTGCGCCCAGTCCTGGATGACTGTGTAGAGCACCTCGGCCGCGGGCGTGTTCACCTGGAGGGCGGTGATGGTGCCCGTATGCAGGCCTCCCCTCCTGCACCCCAAGCACACCTGACCCCTGGCTCTCCCCACGAGACTTCTGGGCCCAGGCAGCCCACCCTCTTCCCCATCCTGGCCCCAAGCCACCCCTCTGGCCACACCATGCTGGCGACCCCACCCAGCCTCCTGGCTTCAAGAGCCAAGTCCATGCCAACCCTCCTGCCCCTACCCCCATTCATAGGGAGCCCTCCCGACTGGCAGGCTTGCAGGGCCCCACAGCTGCCCAGTGGGCCACACCTTCCTACACCAGCAAGGGGGGACCTCGCCTCCCACTAGGGCCCCTGGAGTCACCCAACTACCACTGCCACCTCCACCTCTGGACCCTCAAGTCCTGCCAGGCCTATGTCCAAAAGAGGGTCCTTACAGGCTCCAGACCCCACACCTCCCCTGAGGGTCTCTCCCCACACCACCCCCTGCCGCAGTATTGGGAATGAGCCTGAAACTGTTCCAGCCCCAAAGCCACCACTGTCCCATGGTGGTGCAGTGTGCCCTGCACTGGGGACTGTTCCGCACCCTCCCTGTGACAACCTCCTTCCTGCCTCGGCCCTTCCCCCGGGGCTCCCCTGCCTGGATGCTCTCCCCAGATGGAGCCAGCATGTGTCACCATCCTAACCCAACGCCCCCCTCATGTCCTGACGGTGCGTCAGGCCTCGCTCCGTGTGTCCTTGTGCCCCCCAGGGACTCGGGGCTACCTGGAAGAAGGCGTGAGGAGAGATCCGGAAGGTCAGCCCAAGCAGGTCCTCGTAAATGCACCGGTCCCCCGCCACGTGCTCCAGGGGCAGGCCCTCCTGGCTGGGAGTCTTTCTGTGGGTGGAGGCATAGGGCCTTCAGTGTCACCTCCCCTGTGGGGACCCACCTCGTCCTCTCCCAGGCTCCTCACCGCTGTCCCTCCTCCACGAAGTACAGGCAGGTCACCCCACTGGCATTGCCTGGCCCTGCCACGAAGTGCTGTGCCAGGGAGGCCTTCAGCTCCGCCAGCTCGCTGAGGCTCAGCTTCTGGAACAGCGGGTGACAAGGCCCCGTCAGACTGTGCTGCGGCCCACCCAGGTCAGACACCCCCCCCAGCAGGGCCCCTGCTGAGACCTGGGGGTGGAAGTGGGCGATGGCCATGGCCTGGCCGCGGCGGCTGGTGCGCACAGTCAGCTGCTTCCAGTGGCCCGTGTACGTCTCTGGGTCATACGCTGAGTACGGAGTGGACCTGTGGGAGTCACAGATGGCCTCGACTGCCTGACGTCTGCCAGCCAGGACTGGGTAGCAGCCTCCCTGCTCTCTCTTCCAGCCATACCCTCCCCCACCTGACCGCCATCGCGTGCACCCCAGAAGCCTTGGGGTACAATCCCTGCCCTCTGCTCCCAGAACGCACAGGACTTCCCAGAAGCCCAGCCTCAGGTCCTCACCGAATGAACTCCTGGAAGGCCTTCACCACCTGCTTGGTGGCTTCAGGGATGTGCACAGTGTCAAAGGGGGCAGCCACAGCACATGTCCCACCCTTGTACTTGCCGAGCCGGCAGCCGACTGTGTTGTCCTCCCCGTCCACCCCGACGCCAACCAGGAACTCGCACTTGTTACGATACTCAGTCTGCAGGAGGCCGGAGGCAGAGAGAGGGCCGGACCTCACCCTGGCTGTCCGGCACCCGCGTGTGGAGAAACCCTGACCTCCCCAGGGGGCTGGCAGTCAAAACCAAGAGGCCTACTGACAGCCACGCAGTGAGTACCAGGAGGGAACGCAAAGCAGGGACACTGATGGGAAGAGTGAGCAAAAGGGAAGTTTTAAAAGCACAGGACAGAGGTTGGTGGCTGCCACAGCCCAGGCTGACCTGCTGGGGTGATGGCTGGACCCCCTCCAGCGGGCAGCAGGCCTTGTTGTGCTTGTGCCTCTGTGCGAGCAGCCAGGGCAGCAGGGCGCGGTTGGTGTTCCCAATTTCCCTGCAGGAGGAGGCAGATCCGTGGTCGGACTGCCCAGTGCCCCCGACCTATGCCCGGCCACTCCCTAGAGACATCCTGGTGTCCACTGGACACCGGCCAGCTCCCTGAGTGCTGGGCCCCACGCTGGCCATCCTGCTGGGTGCGGGCAGGCTGAGCACGCATGGGGCCGAGCAGGACTGGGGGCTGAGGGGTGCCCCACGCCCACACTCACTTGGCGAGCTTCTGCAGCACCTGCTGACACTCCACCCGCTTCCGCTCCAGCTGCTCGGCGTAGGGCACTGTCCAAAGCGGGGTCACCACGTCGGCGACTCGAGCCGCAGGAGGATCACCCTCACCCTCCAGCCGCCGCCTCTTGGCCATGGGATCGGCCTTGGGCCGGGCGAGGCGCACGCTGAGTGGGCGGCCTTTCCAGAGGGTGCCGTGCAACACGCGCAGGGCCTTGTCCCGCTCCGCGGCACTGCGGAAGGTCACGAAGGCGCAGGGCGGCTGCCCGAAGAGCTTAGTCTTGTGGGGCTGCAAGCCAAAGCGGCCCAGGAAGCGCCGCATGTCGCTGAAGCTGGCATGGCGGGGCACGTTCTGCATCTCCAGCTTGAAGATCTCCGAGGTGAACACGTCATCTCTGATGTAGCCGTAGAGGCCCAGCTGAGGCCCGGGCCCTGTGGCGGTGCCAGCTCCCTCCTCCTCCTCCTCCTGAGGTGCCGGGGCTGCGGGGCTGCCCAGGGCACCGCTGCTACACTGGCTGCAGCCCTCCATGGGCTCCGGGCCCTGCACGGGGACAGACAGGGCTAGGCCGAGGGCCTGACGCCCGGGCCTGACCCCCGGCCCAGGCTCCCTGCCCCCACACCCGGCCCGTCCCCACTGCTCGCCTTTCTACCCTCTTCCCCATCCCAGTCTCGCATCCCCATCTGTCCTCCCGCGGGCTTCCCGCCCCGCCCCGCCCCACCCCATCCCCGACCGTTTCCCTTCACTCTACTTCGCTGTCCAGCTTGTCACTCATCGTCTGGGCTTTTCGCCGCCAGGACTGGGGGCCCCAAGAGGGCCGCGTCGCCGCCGGGTCCTGGGCCTGTCACACGGGAGGTGCTCAGAGAGCAGGGGCGGCCCTGCGAGGTCGCCCGGCGGGGGCTGGACTCGAACCCCTGGTGCTCGGGTCCTGATCTCGGGCGCGGGGCTGTAGCGCCCGCCCACCAGGGGCCCGCGCCGGCCACTCCCCTCACCCGCCGCTCTTGAGTCCTCCAGCGCGTGTCGCCGAGGCGGTGCGTCTCCATGGTCCCGGCTTCCGACAACGTCATCACCATGCGCCGGCTGAGCCCCTCCAGCTACTTTAGCCGGCACTAGGAGCGCGTGCGGCTGGGGACGGAAGTGCGCGCAGGTGCTGCTGGGAGCGCGCGCCTCCCCGGCTGACGGGCGGGCCGGGCATGCGCCGCGGGCGTTTTGGCGGGAAGCGCCGGGCGGGCCGGACAATGAGAGTGTCCGCCGCATGAGCCAATAAAGCTGTGCTGGTTTTGAATCGCGCCGCGTTTCCCGCCGCCGGGGTCAGGGGTCGGGGTTCGGGTCGCGGGGCGGAGGGAAGAGCGGACGGGCAGGAGGCGCCGGCGCCAGACGCGGAGGGAAGGAGCTACGAGTAGCCGCCGAGAGGCCGCGGAGCCAGCGACGACCGAGCCAGCCGAGCCGCCGCCGCCGCCGCCGCGCCCCCATGGCGGCCACCAAGGTGCGGCCGGGCCCCGGCGGGGACGGGATGGGCGGACGGGGCCCAAGGGGGACGGGGCCGCTATCGGCGGCCACGTGGGCGGCCCGCGCCGACACGGCCAACCCCCGCCGGCCTGCGGGCTCGGCGCCTGCGGGGCCTTCCTCACGCGGTGCCTGGGAGCTCAGGGCTTGCGGGCCGGGGTGCCTGGTGTCTGGGGGTGTGGGCTCCAGGCCCGGGGGCTGCGGGGCGCCCGCGTGACCTTGGGGTGGGCCATGGAGCAGCCATCGCCACGCAAGGCCGCCCATTCACTGGGGGCCGAGGCCGGCGGCCGGTTTCCTCTGGCCCAGCCCACTTGGGGCTTCCCAGTAGTACGGTGCAGTGATCCCTTCCGTCGCCCACGCAGCACTTCATTCATTCAGTCCTGACGTCTGGAGTCGCCACCAGCCTCTGTGGGAGAAATCGCGTTCCAGCGGCGTGACGGGGGCGCGGGGAGACGGGTCCAGGACGCGCCGACCCAGGGCGGGGGCGGCTTTGTTGGCTGCCGGTGCCTGGCTGGGTGCGTGCCGCGACAGAGCCGCAGTGCTGTTGAACTGGGGAGAGCAGCTTATATATTTTTTCCGGTTTGATTCTGGTGGTGATGTTTTGGGGTCCCTTAGGGACTTTTGGGCCACGGAGGCACGTGTTCTGCAAGACTTGAACCTAAAATATGATTATTTGTGCTCTGTAATTTTCTGAATTGGGGTGGGGATTTTGTGACTTTCACTTGTATGACTGACGTACTAATGAACTTAGTTTTGCAAACTATGAGAAAACTGCTAACAGAATTGCGAATTCCATGTAAATACCAGTAGTCCTACGGCAATATTTTTTCCTTTTGGTAAGGAAGAGCCCAGGCATTTCCTAACTAGTGAAAACAGAAAGGGTTTCTCTTCCCTTTAAGGGTGATGCTCTTAAGATTCATCATTGTGGCCTTTGATCTTCACAAAGCAGGTATCCCCTGCATTTTACAGCTGAGGGAACTGAGCAGTTTCTCCCGGGCCACTCAGCAAGTTTCAGGAGCCCCAGTCAATCTGTGCACAGATCTGATTGATGTTTGCAAATGGGGGCAGGGATGCAGAAACCTAGCGGCGAACCACAGGCTTGCCTGGTGATTCCCAAACGCAAACCTTTCCTAGAGCGAAAGGCTGTGGGCTGAGTTTCTTACTCTAGAGTGAGGCCCACTGTAGTGTTCAAAGGCTCTTCATAAACTGCTGGGGACACCCACTGCGGGCACTGGTGGGCTCTGGCTGTGGGCCAGGTCTGGAGGCCAGCAGTGTCACTCACCTCTTTGTATCTCCCTCCACAGGACACGCATGAGGACCACGATACCTCCACTGAGAACGCAGATGAATCCAACCATGACCCCCAGTTTGAGCCAATAGTTTCTCTTCCTGAGCAAGAAATTAAAACCCTGGAGGAAGATGAAGAGGAGCTTTTTAAAATGTAAGTAGGCTGATGTCCCAGAATAGGTATCTTTAGAGGTTACGGTGTTTGGGTGTCAAGGTCTTGCTTGGCCTGACCTTTAATCGGACTGAGGCTGTTAGCAGAAAGGGCCTAAAATTGTGTGGTAACTAATCCTGCTTAGAAATTCAACCCATTACTTCACCAGATCTTCACCCGGTGGCCCTGCTGCCCCCTGGCCAGTCACGTGAGGGTGTCCCATCACTGCTGCTCTGTCCAGAGAGAGCACACTGCTGGGTCCTGGGTGCCCGGGTCCCCAGCACGACATGCTGCTTCTGGGCAGGAAGGCTGGGTGTTGGCCTAGAGCCTGGTTGTCGAGCAGAGGCCTGGGCTCCCCCTGGGGCTGGGGGAGAACAGAGGGCATGTCACAGTTGAGGGAAGGTCTGGGCCTGTGTAGGGTGAGGGCCTCAGCTTCCCCCTGCTCCGAGTTGTCCCCATGGGTCTGCAGGCCTGAGAGGTCACCTGAACTGTGACCGTGGGACACCCAGCCCACCGGGGAGCTTCTGTACCCACTTTGGGTCGTTTGCATGTCGCTCAGAGAGGTCAGGGGTTTCTGTTGGGAAAACATTGCGACCATACACATTTCTTTTTCCTTTTGATTGTGAAATAAAAACGGCCCATAATTTGTTGGGCTGTTGTGCTCTTTGGGGTGATGTTCCTGGGTGCTTGTTGAGATGTCGGGTCCAGCAGTGCGGAGTTGTGCCACGTGTTCAGTGCAGCGAGGACAAGGGTTCTTTCTGGGAAAATGTTTGGTGCCTACGTTCCCCTCTATGCATGTCTAAGCTTTTTGGTGGCTTTTCTCTCAGGCGGGCAAAGCTGTTCCGATTTGCGTCAGAGAATGATCTTCCAGAGTGGAAGGAACGAGGCACTGGCGACGTCAAGCTCCTGAAGCACAAGGAGAAAGGGACCATCCGCCTCCTCATGAGAAGGGACAAGACTCTGAAGATCTGCGCCAACCACTACAGTAGGTGGCCTCGGGCTCTGTGTTCACACCAGGTCAGCTTGAGGCCTTCAGGAAGAGTCTCAGAGCTGGCTGGGAACCAGGGAGCATGTTCCTACATGCAGCGGACGTTTGTGGTGTGTTCGTTGGATTTAAAATGAGAAATGCGTTTTCTAAATGTGCCTCTGCACTGAGAACAGGTCTGCGTGAGACTCACAGAACATAGAGCTGTGGAGGCCAGGCAGGCCTGCCGGGGTGACAGAGCCCAGGCTGGTTGGGGACACGGAGTGAGTGCTGCAGGACAGGGTGGGGGCCAGCAGTGTGCGTGTGCGCGTGCGTAAGGTGCCTGGGCTCTGTGTGACAGAGAGAGTGTGTGTGTGCGTGTGTAAGGTGCCTGGGCTCTGTGTGACAGAGAGAGTGTGTGTGTGCGTGTACGTGTGCGTAAGGTGCCTGGGCTCTGCGTGACAGAGAGAAAGTGCGTGTGTGTGCGTGTGTAAGGTGCCTGGGCTCTGTGTGACAGAGTGTGTGTGTGCGTGTGTAAGGTGCCTGGACTCTGTGTGACAGAGAGAGTGTGTGTGCGCGTGTGTAAGGTGCCTGGGCTCTGTGTGACAGAGTGTGTGTGTGCGTGTGTAAGGTGCCTGGGCTCTGTGTGACAGAGAGAGTGTGCGTGTGCGCGTGTGTAAGGTGCCTGGGCTCTGTGTGACAGAGAGTGTGTGTGTGCGTGTGTAAGGTGCCTGGACTCTGTGTGACAGAGAGAGTGTGTGTGTGCGTGTGTAAGGTGCCTGGGCTCTGTGTGACAGAGAGAGTGTGTGTGTGCGTGTGTAAGGTGCCTGGACTCTGTGTGACAGAGAGAGTGTGTGTGTGCGTGTGTAAGGTGCCTGGGCTCTGTGTGACAGAGTGTGTGTGCGCGTGTGTAAGGTGCCTGGGCTCTGTGACAGAGTGTGTGCGTGTGCGCGCGTGGTATGTGAGCGTGTTGCATGTGGCATCTGGGCATGTGACGGGAGGGTGTCTAGGCATGTGTGTGGTTTCTGAGATTGTGTTTGTGGTGTCTGAGCACGTATGTGGGGACGGATTCTGTGCGTGTGTCTGTGGTGTCTGTGTGGTGCCTGGGCTCGCTCTGTGTGGTGTGTAAGTACACGTGAGGGCGGGTGTCTGGGCGTGTGTGTAGTGACTGGGCCTGTGTGTGTGTGTGTGTGTGTGTGTGGTGTGTCTGTGCATAAGTGTGTGTGTGCACGGGGCCTGGGCGGCAGCCTCCCAACCTTTGGTGTTCCACTCCCGCCAGCACGTCTCCTGGGGAGGACACGGGAGGAGGACAGGTGGCCATTGAGTCCTGGGCACCTGTGAAGCTGCACGAGGACGGAGTGGAGGCCCTTGGGCAGGTGTGGCCGTAAGCCCTAATCACCCTGTGTGGGGCCAGAGAAGGGCCACAGGAGGCCCGGCCTGGAAAGAAGTGGCAGTAGGTTGTCCTCAACTCGTATGGCTGCCAGCTGCCTGCAGGCTGAGCTTGTGCTGCCCCTGCTGGGGCATGTTCAGAAGCACACCTGTCCTGGGGGGTCCTTTGGTGAAGCTCCGATGCCGTGTCTGTTTGCTGAGTGTAATGTGTGTCCATTGGGACAGGGCCCCAAGTCCTGGGCACACAGGGTGACTGCTGGCAGGAACCGGAGCTGAGTGGCCCTCGGGTGAGGCAGAAGGATGGCCAGCTTTGCAGAGGCCCTGAGAAAGGGACAGGGCGCCCTCCCCGCCCAGCCTGTCTTCCTCGTCCTCATCCTCAAGCCCCGGTTGAATCATTTCCGTGGGGTCTTCCCTGATGCCCCATGCTTCTCCCAAGCCTTGTTGTTTGCTGGGCTTCTGTGAGAGTCGTCAGTCAGCCCTGGCATCCGGGCAGAGCCGTCTGTGCGGTCCACGGGGCCTGGTGCGTGTCAGGGCCCTCAGTGGACGGGGCTGGTGGTGGTGGGTGGGAGCCGCGTGCCCAGTGGGGTGTGGGTGAGGCTGACGGGTGGGCTGGGGTACGCGGTGTGGTTGTGGATGGGCACTGCGTGCCGCAGGCCTGGTCACTGTCCTGGGAGATCCTGCGCTCCCAGGTCACACAGTGACGTGTGGACACCCATGAGAGCATGTGGCCAGGGCTGGCCTGGGCCCACCCCGCATTCTCAGAGACCTGCCAGGGCACAGCGGGCTGTTCTGGTGAGCCGGCAGCTGTAGGGCCATCTCCAGACACATAGTCCCTTGGCCCAGGGACCTGGCTCCTTCCCTCCCCTCAGGTCTGCGTGGGGCCTGAGGAATCAGGGGTGGACATGTTTATTCCAGGCTCTGTCTTCTGTGACACTGAAGCATCTGTCAGGGGGCTCCGGGCGGCCCCTGCTGGTGTTCTCATCTCTGGGCAGTAGCGGGTTAACAGTGGTTGCCCTGCCTGGCCACATGCTCTGCTAGGTGACTGCCCCATGTTCTGGCTTCTTTCCCTCAGCTACCCCCGACCTTTAGGTCGGCCAGGTCCCCGTGTTGAGGCCCTTAGAAATGTCTGGGCTCCCTTGGCCTTGTACCCTGACATCTGACCCAGGGCCTGAGACGTGCTGGGACTGCCGCTGGTCCCTTTTTTGCCCCTGTCTGCTTTTCTGCAGGTGGGGGTCTGTGTGCTGCATGGTATTGGGAAGATGGCTCAGGAACCCCGTGCTGAGATGTCCTCGTGGTTGGGGAGCAGGCTGCCCTGTTCCTGAGCTGCATGCCCTGTGGGAGTTTGGGCCTAGTTCTCAGGCCCAAATTGTCCCTGTATTGCCTGAAGTGGGTCCCTTGGCTCGGTTATCAGGGTGCTCTGTGGCCAAGGACTGGGTGGGCCAGCCTTGGCGGCTGTCCCTGCTGTCAGTCCCCACCGTTCTCATGGGCTTCTCTCCCTGCAGTCACACCGATGATGGAGCTGAAGCCCAACGCAGGCAGCGACCGCGCCTGGGTCTGGAACACCCACGCTGACTTCGCTGACGAGTGCCCCAAGCCGGAGCTGCTGGCCATCCGCTTCCTAAATGCTGAGAGTGAGCAGGAGGGCAGGCCCCCAGGGACCGACCTGACTTGGGGTTCACCTGTCCCGCAGCGTGCAATAAATGCTGTTGCTTTTGGGGGAGAAGGGACAGTAGCTGGGGAGTGTGCTGGGGCTGTTTCTGCCCTGCTGTCTTGTGCCTGGCACTTTAGTTTCTTGTTTAAGCTCCGGTTCCTGTCAGGTCTTGTGGAGCCTAAAACCAACCCCAGGGGCCTCCCAGGGCTGCTCCTCATGCCAGGCTTCTGGCTCACCGAGGGCAGGGGCAGTGTGGACATCCAGGCCCGCCTCTCTCTCCTGCTCGGGGGTCTTTGCAGTCTGGACTGTCAAAGTAGCATTCGGTGGTTCCTGGAGGAGTCGGTAGGTGTTGTGGCCCGTGCCCAGTAGCTGAAAGTCTGGGGCTGAGTGAACCTCGCTCATGTCCTGGGAGTGGGGTTGTCCCCGCAGCCCTTCCAGCACAAGTGAGGGGTGGAGCCGTGGCCAGGAGGTCCCGTGCTCTGGGCTGCTCTTTCTAAACTACACAATTATGGCCGGGCGCGGTGGCTCATGCCTGTAATCCTAGCACTCTGGGAGGCCGAGGTGGGAGGATTGCTCGAAGTCAGGAGTTCAAGACCAGCCTGAGCAAGAGCGAGACCCCGTCTCTACTAAAAATAGAAAGAAATTATATGGACAGCTAAAAATATATATAGAAAAAAAAATTAGCCGGGCATGGTGGCGCATGCCTGTAGTCCCAGCTACTCGGGAGGCTGAGGCAGGAAGATTGCTCGAGCCCAGGAGTTTGAGGTTGCTGTGAGCGAGGCTGACACCACTGCACTCTAGCCCGGGCAACAGAGTGAGACTCTGTCTCAAAAAATAAAAATAAATTGACACAATTAGATGAAGGGAGACACAAGGCTCAGCATAGCCCCCAGCCTTGGGATGGACTCAGGTCACTGCCCGATGCGGCCGAAAACCCAGGGCCCTCTGTGAACCCCAGCTCATGTCCACAGGGCATGTCCCCTCCACTGCTCCCGGCTCTCAGGAAGTCATTTCTCTTCTTTCCGCAGATGCACAGAAATTCAAAACAAAGTTTGAAGAATGCAGGAAAGAGATTGAAGAGAGAGAAAAGAAAGGTGGGGTGGGGCCTGGGAGGGCCTGGGTGGGGCTTCCTCGCAGACTCACTCTGCACCCGGCTGCGGCCTCAGGCGGGTGCTTTTTCTGTCTGCCAGAGAAATATCCCGGGTGCTGCGCTGCCTGACTTGTCAAGGGCGATGCAGCTGCCTGGGGACACGGGGTGCCCAGTGTGGCTGGTCTCGGGTCCAGCTGGGCAGGCGGTTGGCCCACGATGCTCTGACTAAACTGACCAGAGGCTAAAGGTGCTTCGAGATAGTCCTTGTGTTTCTTTCTCTCAGAGGCCTCCTGGGTTACCTGCCCTCTGGGGTCGGGTGATGGCTGTGGGGCGAGTGGCCAGATGGTACCGAGCAGGCGCCCGAGGTCTAGGTGGACATGTGTTTACGTGGCCCTTCCGGTCGTGCCCCTGGCGGGGGTCGGTCCTGAGGGCCGTGGGGGCCGGCAGGGCTGCACTGTGGGCCAGTGCTCCCTTTCTGTTTTCTTACTTTGCTCCCTTGTGTTCTAGCAGGATCCGGCAAAAACGATAATGCCGAAAAAGTGGCTGAAAAGCTAGAAGCTCTTTCGGTGAAGGAGGAGACCAAGGAGGAAGCTGAGGAGAAGCAATAAATCGTCTTATTTTATTTCCTTTTCCTTTCTTTTTTCTTCTTTTTTAAAATTTTGCCCTGCCCTTCCTTTTTGGTTTTATTCTGTTTTGTTTTTACAAGGGACTTTATATAAAGAACTGAATTCCAACATTCAGGTTGGTTTTGTTTTCTAAGTTTTTGCCCTATTGAAGACGACTTCAGAAAATCCATTCCCCAGTCATGAAAATGTACTGTGCTAACTTTCTTTTCCATAGTGGAAACACTTATTTATAGTCATCAAAAATAGTGAATAAAGACCACATTTGGAACCTGGACCAGGCGGCAGGACTGTGTGTGCGGCTCCGTTCTGTGAGTGGTGCCGGTCCCACTGGCTGCCAGGGCGCTCGCCTGAGCCCCTGGGTGTGCGCGGCCACGGCAGGCACCACGCTTCACAGCAGGGTTCTCTGGCCTTGCTGGGCTGTGCGCATCGTGCTGCGGGCCGCGGTGCCTGGTGCGGGCTGGCAGCGTGCGCTGCTGCTGAGGGTCTGGCTGGGGCTGGGGCTGGGGCTGGGCCTGCGGTGTGCTCTGCTCTGCCCTGTGGTGAGTAGGTAGGTGGTGTGTGTGGGGGGGAGGGGGGCGTGTGCGAATGTGTTTGGGGGAGAGAGAGGAAGACCACCAAAGTACCTCACTTTGGCACAAGGAGGTGGCAACCAACTGAACAGGTTTCCAGGCTGTGGCCAAGGCCGGCTTTGGCCGGGTCCTGGTGGAGGGACGCGTGTGAAAAGCAGGTCCCCGAGGGTGTGATCGGGATCCCTTCTCTAGGACCCGAGGGTGTGATCGGGAGCCCTTCTCTAGGACCGCAGACACCCCTCTCAGCATACAAAGGATGTTTAACTTTCAGTCTTCAGATTTGGGTTCCAATAAAACTCCAGACTGACTTCATCTGGGGACAGAAGTGTCCCGAAGGGGGACTCCCTGACAGCAGGAAGGCACTTTGGGATGGCTGGGGGACAGTGCCGTCCTGTGCTCAGGTTGTATTGCAGGGTGTGATGGACGATGTAGTTTGTTGACACTGCAGAATGTGCAAGGGGACAGAATGTCCAAGCGTTGGCTCCACAGGACCCCAGCGTAGGCCAAGTCAGGATGCCTGTGGGGGTGCTCTGTGAGCCACCCAGCCCAGCGGGTTTCTGGTGGGCCCTCTTTGGTGGAGAAGCAACAGAAAGCAGGAACGAAGGTCCTACAGGTGGGGATCCTGTGAGAAACACCAGGCCCCTCTGCTGGGCTATGGGGGGTGGGGGCTCCTGCTTTCTGCTTCATTTTCCTTTTCCCTGGGATCTTAGCTGTCCTTGGGAAGAGAAGTCCTGGGTCCTGGGCTCAGCAGCAACATAGGTGGGTGAGGCCTGCGCTGGCCCTGGCTGCTGGCCCTGCGTGGGGGGCCTACGCTGGGACCTCAGTGGGCTCTCTGTCTTCTGTGGCTGGGTCTGCACTGCCCAGGACCCCTCTCTGTCCAGGCCTCAACGGGAAGGAAAAGGGGTCTCACCAAGCAGGCACGAGCCTGTTTCTGCTTTGCCCACCTCGGGCACTTTTCTCCAGGGCTCTGAGCCCAGTGGAGGAGGGTGACTGTCCTGGCACCCTGCAGAGCACAGGTGTGGAGTCACCGGAACCCCAGCGGCTCTGTGTAGCTCTGTGTGGTGGGTGTGCCACCGGAGGGGCACCTTGCTGGGAGGGCCGCTCCTCCTGGGGGTCTAGGGTGTCTTCATGCTGGGCTGTGAGAGCAAGGGCGAGGCGCCCTGGCCGGCGTGTGGTGTTCCAGCCCCGGAGGCCACCCGAGCTGAGGTGAGGAGGTGCCTGCTCCAGCAGCGTCTGCTCTTGGCTCACCACACGTCCTGAGACCGCTCCACGACCTCGGAACCCCCATCAGTGCCGGGGAGCTGTGGCCTCCTGGAGTGGGGCACTCCTCAGAGCAGAGGTTCCAGTGGGGTGTTTGTTAGAAAGCCCATCCCGTTTCTGCTGTCGGGTGGCTGGCTGCTTCAAGGGCCGGCCCCGAGTTCCTTCCTCTAACCCCCCAGCCCTGGCTGCCCACCCTGGGGCTCCCTGGGCAAGGGCCTGCTGGGAGGGTGCCGGCCCCACACCGATTCCCACCTGGGGAGGGTATAGTGGGTCTGGGTTTCATCGGAGGGGCGCTCGGGGCGTGTTGGCTGGCCGAGGACAATGACCCTGGCTGGGGAGGCTGCGGAGTTTCAGGCCGGCGCGGCGCCCGCCGGTCCACCTTAAGCGGCAGCGGCGCGGCGCCGGCGGGTGGGATTTCCTGCGGGGGGTGGGCCCGCCGCCGGCCTATCGGGCGGCCCGGCGCCGCGCGACCCGGGGCGGGGGTGGGGGGTCTCCCGCCTCGAGGGACAGTGCGCTGGCCTCACGCCGAGGTCTCCCGGGCACACTTCCAGGCCTGCAGGCGGGGAGAGACGCGGAGGGACGCACCCCGCCCTCCTGTCCCTGCCCGCTGGCTGGGCTCGATCAGCCTAGGGACCAACCACCACGACGGCCCGCCATGTACCCGGGTCCCCGCTGCATGCCGCGGGCCCCAGAGGAGGGCGGTCGGCCGGCCCAGCTGGGGGCCGGCAGCCTGCCCCGGGGGCGCGCCCCGGGGGTGCGTAGGAAAAACAAAATAGATTTAGGAGGCACGCCGCCGCGCCGGGGCCTGCGGGCCAGGACCCGGGTCTGGTCCTTGCCGTGGGGTCCCCCGCGCCGGCAAGGCCGCAAGGGTGCGGCTGGGAAGCCTCGGAGAGCTGAGCACGCGAGCGAGTGAGCCCGCGCTCCCCGGGGCCGGCGGGCGTGGCCGCGAGGAAGGGGTCGGCCCGGCCCGCCCGCCGCCCCGCCCCCTCCGCCCCGCCCACGTCCGGCCCCGCCCACGGCCCCGCCCGCCCGCCGCGGCCCGGGCCGTCCAGTCCACCTTAAGGGGCGCGCTGACATCAGCGCGCCGCCGCCGCGGCCCGTGGGGTGGGATTTCCTCCGCCGCTGCCGCCGCCGTCGCCGCCGCCGCCGCCGTCGCCGCCGCGGGTCCTGCGCCGCGTCCAACCCGCCCGCCCGACCCCGGCCCGACCCCGGCCGGCTCCGCCCGCCCGGCCCCGGGGAGGGATGAGGCGGCGCGGCGCCCAGGATGCCCCGCAGCCCCGGGACGCGCCTCAAACCCGCCAAGTACATCCCGGTGGCCACGGCCGCCGCGCTGCTGGTCGGCTCCAGCACCCTGTTCTTCGTGTTCACGTGAGTCAGCGCCGTGTCCGGGCACCGGCGGCGCAGCGAGGGGCAGCGGCGGGTGGGCCGGGCCGGGGGCAGGGGTGGGGCAGGCGGGGCGCCGGCTGCGGGCTACGCGAGCCCCACCCTCGGCTGGGAGTCGAAGCCGGTGCGGGCGTCCCGGAGGACCACTGACAGGTGAGTCCCGTGTGGGGACGCTGGCGCCGACTGGCACCTCACAGTGTGCCAGGCAGGCCCTGGGTGGGAGCATTGGCCTGCCAGGGGGGTAGGCCAGGCTGCCCAGGGTGTGGCTGCAGCCCTCCCACCCCATGGGCGCGAGCGGGGACGTGGGATGCCCATAGCTGCTAGCCCTCCCTGCAGACGGCCGTGGGCGCCTCTTGGGTGCCCTCCCGGCTGCCTGCCCCTGGCCAGAGCCAAGTTGTTCCTACGTAGGTGTGGTCTGGCCCTGTTGCCACATGCCTGCCTCACAGCCGCTGGTGACCCCCGCCTGGCCCAAGGCCCGGTGGTTGTTGCCGCTGGTGGGTCCAGGCCAGGCCACACCCAGAGACCCGTGTTGGCACTGCACCTCTGTGCCCATCCTGGCCACCAGGACCCTTGGGGCCAGGCCTCCACCTTCGAGGAGGGAGCACCCAGGCCGGCAGACACTTGGCCCCTCTGGCCTCAACTTCCTCACCGAAGACACAGGCTGGCTGGCAGACCAGAGTGGTGCGCTGACAGCCCCACCTCCCTCCATGCCGTGGGGTCTCCCCAGGACTCCTTCAGGCACAAGGAGAGGTTGGGGGCTCCAGGCTTCAGTTTCTGGACCTTCACCTACCTACCCTCTTCCATAAGTCCGTGGCCATGGCACAGCCTGGGTGGCCCAAGCAGTGGCTACCTGCTCAGAGGTGTCCTGGCCCCTGAATGTGTGCAGTGGGAGTGGGGTGGGCGGGAGCTGCCTGGTGCCTTTCACCTTCCCAGGAGTGAGGCTGGCCGCCAGGTGCACAGCTAGTCCGCCTGGGCGCCAGTGGAGGCGGGAGAGCTCCTACCTGGAGGCTGGGGCTGGGTGGGCACTGCAGGCTGCCAAGAACGCGTTTAAAAAAGGCCTGTGTGGATGGGCTTATTTCTGGCTTGGGCGAGCCGGTGTGTTTTTGTCACTCAGATGCTGCTGGCGGAGGGCAGAGAGGGGGAGGGTGGTGGGTGGCCTAGGGTGCCTGGTCCAGGGGGACAGACCCACTGAGGCTTCTGGAGGGATGGGCTCAGCCCATCCTTGTCCTTAGGGGCCTCTGTGGTGGGTTTCTCACTTCTTTGTGCAATTCAGTGTCCTTCTTGTGACTTTAAAAGTAGCGTATGGTCTCTATGGAGAACTTGTGAAATGCAGAGAAAAAAATTTTAAAGAAATTGAAATCCATCCTGACACCCCCGTCTCCTCTCCTCTGCGCCAGACGTTGCTGCTGTGGCACCTGGGCCTGGCTGTAGCCGCGGCTGTTGGTTCACTCGTATGTGATTTCAGAGGGCCCTTGGCACGGCTGTTCCTGCGAACGTGGCCCGTTGGGTACTTCAGCTGCCCCTCCTGTGGCGAGCGCCCTGCCTTCTTCCTCTGTTCTCGGCCCTGGGGTTCTGGGTTCACAGACACGTGCTCTCCAGTGTGGGTCTCTATCTGGAGGCACGGGCCGTGCCCTCACCCCGCCCCGCTTGTGGCCCGCCCTGACCTGGGCTGGCCCTGTACCGGGACGTGCCATGTGTCTGCAACAGGATGGGAGCTCAGGGGTGCTGCTCGCCCAGGTCTGATGTGCGGTGGCCATCTGCTGAGGCTCAGGAGCCTCTCCTGCACCCTGACGCCGAGGCCACACTCCCTGGACCCTGGCCTGCCCCACCCTGGCTCTGCCAGGCTCCTCCAAGACCTCTTGGTTCCAGAGAAAGGGTGTCTGCCGGGGCCCAGGCCTGTTGACGCCACCCACAGCAGCTGTGCCGATTCCTGGGTGGGCATGGGCCCAGGCAGGTCGGGGTGGCTGTGCCAGGCTGGTCCCCTGCCCGGGGCAGGCCTCTTATCCACCCAGTGCCCACCCTTCTGCCCTGTGGCCTGGGACATGTGCCCAGGGAGGGGACCAGGCTGTTCCTGTGCCCTCCCCACCTTTCCACTGGTGCCTCCACAGGGGCTTCCCGTCTCTTCTGGGTATGCCTCAGACTTTACTAGACACTGAGTGCCCCCTGCGTGCCCTCTCTGCACTCAGTGTGCGTCACGCCCTGCGTGCCAGGCAGCAGAGGGCAACGCTGTCACACAGGGCCTGGGGCTGGAGGTCGAAGAAACCCAGGACCCCCTTCCTCAGCCAGCTCACCAGGGGGTGAGAGCAGCAGGACCTTCAGACATCTCTCCAGGAGAGGCCAGGGCAAGGAAGGGTGCCTGGACATGGGGAACCCCTGCGCATGGAGTGTGTGCTGCGGGGCAGGCTCTCAGAGGCCCTCCTCCTCCAAGAAGCCTCCCTGGTTTCCTGGTGGGGTTTGTGTCCCGCTGGGCCCCAGAAATCCTTCACACTATGGTACAACTCTAGGCTGGGTCAGATGCTGGGGGGTCTGAAGACCCCCCAGGCCAGGCCTCGGCCCCCACCCCTCCCCTCTCAGCCCCCCAGAGGGACCTTGTGAATGTTGGAGGGCTGGGGCTGCTTGGTGAGCTGCCAGCACCTGGGGCTGGGCTGGGCTCTCTGTCTGTCTCTCATCTTGGACAGGGCCCAGCCCAGGACAGCGGGCAGCCCAGGCCTGTGACCAGCACAGCCTCAGTGGGCCCAGACGGATGGACTAGGGCCTCACCGGGTGGGGCAGCCGGGGGTGGAAGTTCCATGTGAGCTCCCTGCTGAGACTCGCTGTGTGTGGCCTGGCGTAGCCTGGCCCCTGAGCCTCAGTTTCCACATCTGCCTAGGTGTCTGTAGGGATCAGACAGGTGGGTGCAGGTACCATGAGGCCAAGGCCTCCTGGCCTGAGCAGGGCAGATGGCTTCTGCCCCGCCGGTCCCGGCACCCCGTGGGTGAGTGCTGCCCTCAGACACAAACGGTGCTAACGAAGAACCTGATTTAAATGAAAACGTCTGAGTTAAAATTTTCCATTCCACATTTAGCCATGGCGGACATTCTGCCCCTAAGCCACCCCCCCTGGGCGGCGTCTCCCTGCCGGCCCAGGCGGGACTCTGGGCCTCAGCCCGGGTGGGGCCCACAGTGGAGGCTCGTGTCCCAGCCCGTGGCCCTGGAGGAGGGCTGGGGCCCCCAGGCCAGCGCCGGCCGGGAGGGGCTCGCAGGAGCACGGCTGCCAGACGCCCCTCTCTGGCCCAGGGGCCCAAAGCCCGCAATGTCTGTCCGACCCTCCGGCAGGGCAGCCCTGTGCTCACCGTCGGACCGTTGGCCCGGCGGGAGTGGGGTGGCGTCCCCGCTGGCAGAGGAGCCCCTCCAGCCCCAGGACGGGCACAAGTGTGGACGGAGCCCTGCTGCCTGCTGGGCCCGCCCATGGAGTGTGTGTGTCCTCGAGCAGCCCCGAGGATCCTTCCTGTCCTCGAGTGTCCCCTCACGTCTCCATTGTCGTCACACTTGCCCTGTCCACAGGGGAGGGAGGCCCAGAGCGAGGGGCCGGCCACGCTGGGGGCAGTGGGAGGAGAGGTGTGTCTGCGAATGTGTGTTCACGTGTGTGTGCGCACACGCCCTGAGTGAACGGATATGCAAGTGCATCTGTGTGCACATGTGTGCACAAGTGTGCGTTTGCAGGCGGTGTTCATGTGTGTACACGTGTGTTATGTGTGGGTGGGATGGGGGGGTGCGCCTTCTGTGCATGAGAGCAGGTTGTGTGCTTAGGTGCACACACATGCTCGTCGTGCCTGTGTGCCCTGGAGTGTGCTTGTGTCTGTGCACGTGCCTGCCCCGAGCCACGTGTCTCCCGAGTCCTGCACCCTGGCAGGCTGGCCTGGGGGCCAGTCCCCGTCAGCCGGGGTCCAGGCCTCGGGGTCCCCGCGGCAGTGCCTGGGGGAGAGCAGAGGGCAGGGGCCGATCCTGGGCCTGCGTCAAGCCCGGGGAGCAGAGACGGGGGCAGTGGCTCAGGTCCCCAGGCCTCCCTGACACCGGCTGAGGCCCCAGACAGGCTGTCACAGGCATGCAGGTGGGTGGTGCCCACACCAGGTGGGAGCTGCCAGCACCTCAGTGCAGCGCTGCCTGGTCACAGCGCACATGTGCAGAGGTGGCCCTGTTGATGTGCAGCTATAGCCCCCTGGCACCCCCAGGGACATCTCGCTCAGGCCGCTGTCCAGCCCACTTAGTCGAAGGGAAACTGAGTCTCAGGGAGGACACGGCAGTACAGCCTGCCTGGGCCGGCGGGGAGCTCTGGTCGGTGTGGGGCTTCAGGCCCTGCCTCCCCCTGCGCGGGGCCAGGGCAGGCTAGAAGCCAGCGCAGACACAGACCAGCCCCAAGGCCTCCGCGCTCAGCTCCTCGTTTGTAACCCGGGCAGGATGGACGTCCTCCCTCCTCCTGGCCTGGCAGGCCAAGCACTTGTGCACCATGCAGGGTGGGGGTGGCCCCGTGCCTGCCCTCTGTCTGCCCCGTCCTTGCCGGCCCGGGGCCCCTTCCTCTCCCAGAGCAGGCTGGCTCCACAGGCGCCACGGGGCCCGACTTGGTGTAATGCTCCGTTATCAATGTCTTGAAATTCCTAATATTTTTTAAACAAGGGGCCGCATTTTCATTTGCACAGCCCTCCCCAGGAGGTGCCAGGGCAGCTCCGCGGGCCCCTCCTCTGCCTGGAGGCCCGGGCTGCTCTCTCAGGTGTCTCTCACCTGCCCGTGTCCCGCCTTGCTGTGCTGGCCACGCCTTAGGGGCCCACCGTCCTTGCTGACAGTGTGGATTTGGAGGCCGCGCACACGTTTTGAGTGCGACCTGTATGCCAGGAAGGGCTGGGAGGGCGGAGGGAAGGCTGCAAGCCGGGCCGAGGGGCGAGGATGGGGAAGGCCCTCCCGGCAGAAGGGGCCACGCGGCTGCAGCCCGTGTCCTCATGCCGGGCATCCACCTCCGTGGGCCGGCTCTGGACGAGAGGCAGGGTAACACGCGGCTTCTGGCCCGCTGAGGGCTGCTGCCGTGGGAAGCGGAATCTTTAAATAGCCTCTCACTTTCCACTAAAAATAGCGAAGTTCTGCTGCCGTGGAGGTGGTTGCCGGGGTGGCGGGGCCGGCTCCCAGCCAAGGCTGGTGTGGGTGCAGCAGCGTGGCCGCGTGCACTGGGTGGCGGGCAGCGCGTGGGCCCTGTCCCCTGCTGGTGGCCCCTCGCCCCAACTCCACAGACGGCCTGGGTGCGAGGAGGGATGTGAACCTCTGTGCTCTGCTGCGTGTCCCAGGAGCCAGGTTCGGGGCCCAGGGGAGAGATGGGGAGTCTGAGGTCTGGGAGCCGAGTGGGTGGGTTCAGGGCCCTATTGTGGGCTCCCTGGCCCAGGGACTGGTGGGCCTCCTGGGAGGGGACTCTGGCCAGGCCCCGTGAGGGCTGAGGAAGGCACTTTTCAGGGAGGTGTGCGAGCCCCATACAGAGAGGCTGTGGAGGGGACTCCTGGAAGGCTTCCCGGGAGAGGGGGCGGCCTTGGAGCCAGGTGCTGAGGGGTGGTGAGATGGGGCGGGGTGGGCGGGTGTGTATGTCTCCAGTCCCTGGAGTGTCCTGTGCTGCCATCTGGGCAGGAAGGTGACAAACTCACTAAAAGAAGGGGCCGGCAGGATGGGGGTGTGCCCCTCCAGGAAGAGCCGGGGGACACCCCCGTGCATTTACTGGCCCAGGATTGGGGCTCCTCGCACCCCCAAATCTCCCTGGTGACGGGTCCTTGCTGGGCTGGGGACAGGTCCGGTGAGGCCTGGGCTGGCCCAAGCTGCCCGGTAGGTCGCGTCCTCTGTCCGCCGTAGCACACAGGCACTGCAGGGGTGTTTCCCAGTCCGTGCCCCTGCCCCTCCCCTCCCCAGGGCAGGGGAGCCCAGAGGGTTGGCTGGGGTGGGAGGGTGTATGTGCCCTGGCTCTGGGCACCCCTCTTAAATGGTGTGACCCCAAGCCCGTGGCCTCTGAGCCTCAGTTCCCGCCGTGGTGAGTTGTGTTCCAGACAGCCGCCCTGGGGGGTGCTGGGTCAGAGCTGACGCTGGGGGCGCTCTACACGCCGTGCAGGACTCGAAAGGCCCCTGACGGTCGAGCAGAGGCTCGACGTGGCCGAGATCTCCTGGTGGGCCCACGTCACCCTCCCCGATGCCAGCCAAGCCCTGGTGGTGGCCCTGCAGGCCCGGCCTGCACGCGTGCTCCCGCACCCTCCACAGCCCCAGACCCCACTCTTGCCCTGCTGCCCACTGCAGGTGCCCGTGGTTGACACGAGCTGTGTCTCCAGCTGTTCCTGTCTACAATGGCATCATCTTCCTCTTTGTCCTGGCCAACTTCAGCATGGCCACCTTCATGGACCCTGGCGTCTTCCCCCGAGGTAGGGCCCTGTGCCGGGGCAGTTCATTTGTTCGCTTTTGCTACAGTGTGAGTGGCTGATTGGGAGCACCTTGGGGGTTCCCAGTGAGTGGGCTGCGCAGAGATTGGGGAGGCGCTCTCCTACTGGGAAAGTCACCTTCTGCCTGGCCCCTGGTCTGCAGCGGACGAGGACGAGGACAAGGAGGATGACTTCCGAGCCCCGCTATACAAAAATGTGGACGTGCGAGGCATCCAGGTCCGCATGAAGTGGTGTGCCACCTGCCACTTCTACCGCCCGCCGCGCTGTTCCCACTGCAGCGTCTGTGACAACTGCGTAGAGGTGACCAACCCGCTGCCCTGCACTCCCCCCAGCCCCACACCACATCCCTGCCTGCCCCGCGCTCTGACGCGCTGCTCCTGCTCAGGACTTCGACCACCACTGCCCCTGGGTCAACAACTGCATCGGGCGCCGCAACTACCGCTACTTCTTCCTGTTCCTGCTGTCGCTCAGTGCACACATGGTGGGCGTCGTGGCCTTTGGCCTGGTCTACGTGCTGAACCACGCGGAGGGGCTGGGTGCCGCTCACACGACCATCACGTATCCTGTGTCCCCGTGTGCCTGGTCACAAAGGCAGTGTGGGTGGGGACACACTTGACAGGAGAAATTGAGGCTCACAGGGGTTGGACAGCTGCCCAGGGATCCCCAGCGGGTGGTCACCATCCCCAGGTGGGCAGGGGTAGGTGTTTGTCCAGGGCACCTGCCCTGAGCCACTGTGAGGGGGTCTCCTGTGTCCTCGCCTGTGCCATTGGCCTTAACAGGCTAGCATGGCTGTCATGTGTGTGGCCGGCCTCTTCTTCATCCCTGTCATCGGCCTAACTGGCTTCCACGTGGTGCTGGTCACTCGCGGGCGCACCACCAACGAGCAGGTGCAGACCCTGCTGGGGGATGGGGGTGTCCCTCCGTGGGCTGAGAGGGCTGTGGCTGCTTGGGGACAGTGCTGGGGGAACCGTTACCCAAGGTGCCTTGTGCAGCTGTTGTGGGAGGGGGCTCTACACCTGCCCTGGCCCCCTGCACACTCCCTGCCCGTGGACACTAGCCACTGGTGACTCAGGGCCAGGCCAGGGTGACCTGAGTGAGGGGCACCCCTGGGCTGGCTCTGCTCAAGCACCTCCCACAAGGATCAGCTTCTCAGGAGCCCCAGCCGCCCTCCTTGTGCCTGGGTGGCCAGGCTGGCTGAGGGTCCCATGTCCACAGGTGACGGGGAAGTTCCGCGGGGGCGTGAACCCCTTCACCCGAGGCTGCTGTGGGAACGTGGAGCATGTGCTGTGCAGCCCCCTGGCGCCCCGGTGAGGCCCGGGGGCAGGGTGGCACAGGGGTCTCTGCCGGGGATGGGTGGGCAGCCCCAGTCCCTCAGCCTGGCCCATCTCGGCTCCCGCCAGGTGGGGCGGGCCCTGCCCTTGTGTGTTCACGGCAGGTGGCCTGGCCACTGACCCTTCTGCCCTCGTGCAGATACGTCGTGGAGCCGCCCCGGCTGCCACTGGCCGCGAGCCTGAAGCCGCCCTTCCTTCGGCCTGAGCTCCTGGAGCGGGCTGCACCGCTCAAGGTCAAGCTCAGTGACAATGGGCTGAAGGCTGGCCTGGGCCGCAGCAAGGTGGGGACCAGGGCTGGGATGAGGGTGGTGGGGAAGGCAGGCCCTTATAGAAGGGAGGGTGCTGACAGGCCGGAGGGGCCTCCAAGGGTGGATTCTGGGGAAGGGTCTAGGTCTCAGGGCGGCAGGAAGGAATCCCTAGTTAACCCCCCCGCCCCTCATCCAAGCCCTGCCCACCACTGACTCGCCCCCTCCCAGTCCAAGGGCAGTCTGGACCGGCTGGACGAGAAGCCGCTGGACTTGGGGCCGCCGCTACCCCCCAAGATAGACGCCGGCACGTTTGGCAGCGACCTGCAGACATCGCGCCCAGGCAGTGCTGGTGAGATGGGGGGAGCCAGACGGGCGCGGGGTCGGGGGGAATGGACTAACTGGACCCAGCCCTAGGCTGACAGTTGTCCGCCGCCTCAGAGAGTGCCCTGTCAGTGCAGAGGACCAGCCCGCCGACACCTGCCATGTACAAGTTCCGGCCGGCCTTCTCCACCGGGCCCAAGTCACCCTTCTGCGGGCCGGGTGAGCAGGTGAGGAGGCCTGGCCCTGCCCTATATAAGCCCCGCCCACAGATGCTCCGCCCCATCTAGGCCCCGCCCACAGATGCTCCGCCCCATCTAGGCCCCGCCCACAGATGCTCCGCCCTATCTAGGCCCTGTCCTGTGTAGGCCCCGCCCACAGGTGCTCTGCCCTATCTAGGCCCTGTCCCAGAGCCCCAGCCATGGAGGCTCCGCCTTATTTAGGCCCTGCCCCCAGAGGCCCCCCGCAACCTGGGGAACGGTGGGGGCCCTTGGAGGCAAGCAGGATGGGGTGTCCCGGGAGGGGCTGGCACAGACGGGCCTGGCCCAGCATCTGCCCTTGGCTGGCACTGCCCTAGCCCTGTGGGCAGCTGCCCCCGGGGAGCAGTGTGTGCCGGATGCCTGAAATTCCACCCAGGGCCACTTTGAGGCCCACGCAAGTCTTCAGAGGAATTTGAGATTTGCTCGAGAAAGCACATTCGTCCTCCCTGAGTTGTATGAGGACCCTGTGGTCACTGTGGTGTGGCCAGCAGTGCTGGACAGCCTGCAGAATGGTCCAGAACCCTGGGTGTTCCCAGGGCACCGTCCCTTCTTCAGGACTACCGTGAGAGGCAGGCCTGTGGCCAGGCCCCACCCTGGGGACCCCTCCCCTCGGGGCCCACATCCTGCCCCACCCTTCCTCTGGGGACACTGGGTGGGCAGTGAGTCTGGGCCTGCCTGGCTGAGGGTCTGAGCCTGACAGGTGTGTGGTGGCCCTGACACCCAGGAGGGTCAGTCCTGCTTGGGGGTCCCCACAGTCACCTCCCTCCTGGGGCTCTCCTGGATCCATGGAGGAATTGCTCTGCTGGGCCAAGTGCGCTGAGGCCACTTTTGCCCCCATCCCCTTTGGGTTTTGAGGTTCCTGAGGCTTCTGTCTCCAGCCCAAGCCCACATGCCCCAATTACAGATGCTGGAAGAGGTCTCTTCTCCCTGTGGCTGCCTCGGGGGGCCCTGGGGCTGAGTGGGCTCTGCGGGCACAGCCCTGGGTGTTTGCAGCAGCCAGCTCTGGCTACGTGCTGCAGCTCCCCCACCCCACAGCTATGGGGTGCTTGGGGACAGGGCCCGAGGTCATCATGCCATTGTTGGGGCTCCTCAAGGCTCACTCCTTGGGGCCATGGTGCTGTCCTGGGTGTTGCCCACGTGGCTCCCTCCTCCCCACCTGAATGTGGACAGAAGCAGGCCTGCGAGGCCTTCCCTTGGGGGGCTCTATCTGGGGCCGCCATGCTGCTCCACTCTGTCCTGGCTTCCCTCTGAGGTGGGTGGGGTGGGGGAGGTGGGCGGGGCCAGACACGGAGCATTTTGAATGGCGTGTGGTTGCACCTGCGGCTGAGGTACTGTCCCTGGGATTGCAGCCTTCCGTGGGCACGCGATTCTGGCATCTGCAGGCAGGGTGGTGGCTTGGCAGTGCTGAGACTGCTGCTCTCCCCACAGGTCCCAGGCCCCGACTCCCTGACCCTGGGGGACGACAGCATCCACAGCCTGGACTTTGTGTCTGAGCCCAGCCTTGACCTTCCTGACTACGGGCCCGGTGGCCTCCACGCAGCCTACCCACCGTCCCCGCCACTCAGCGCCTCTGATGCCTTCTCGGGTGCTTTGCGTTCCCTGAGCCTCAAGGCCGCAGGCCGGAGGGGTGGGGACCACGTGGCCTTGCAGCCCCTGCGCTCCGAGGGTGGGCCGCCCACGCCCCACCGCAGCATCTTCGCCCCCCATGCGCTGCCCAACCGCAACGGCAGCCTCTCCTACGACAGCCTGCTCAACCCCGGCTCGCCCGGCGGCCACGCCTGTCCGGCCCACCCCTCGGTCGGCGTGGCCAGCTACCGCTCGCCCTACCTGCACCCCGGGGCGGCGGGCGACCCGCCACGGCCTCCACCCCGCAGCTTCAGCCCCGTGCTGGGCCCCCGGCCACGGGAGCCTTCGCCCGTGCGCTACGACAACCTGTCCAGGACCATCATGGCGTCCATCCAGGAGCGCAAGGACAGGGAGGAGCGCGAGCGGCTGCTGCGCTCCCAGGCTGACTCGCTCTTCGGCGACTCGGGCGTCTACGACGCGCCCAGCTCCTACAGCCTGCAGCAGGCCAGCGTGCTGTCCGAGGGGCCCCGTGGCCCTGTGCTGCGCTACGGCTCCAGGGATGACCTCGTGGCTGGGCCCGGCTTCGGAGGCGCCCGCAACCCTGCCCTGCAGACGTCGCTGTCCTCGCTGTCCAGCTCTGTGAGCCGGGCACCGCGGACATCCTCCTCCTCCTTGCAAGCCGACCAGGCCAACAACAACGCCGTGGCGACCCGGCCTGGCAGTGGCTCGCACAGGTCGCCTGTGCGCCAGGGTCTGCCTTCCCCGCCTGGCACTCCCTGCTCACCCTCCTTCTCGGGCCCCAAAGCTGTCGCCTTCATCCACACGGACCTCCCAGAGCCGCCACCCTCACTGGCCATGCAAAGGTGGGTGCCTGGAGGTGTGGGTGGGCTTCCTGGCGCAGGGCAGTCACACAGCTGCCTTCAGGGCCATTTTTGGCTGGACTCGCATGGGTCATCCGAGAGGCCTGTGGTTGGCTCCAGGGACAGGGCAGGGAGGGTGGGCCTCCTCCTGCCGTGAGGCCCCTGGCTGGCCTGTGTGTGGGCGGCCCCGCTCCAGGGACACCCTGGCACACTCTGGGGACAGGGCAGGAGGATTTGCGTGCTGAGCCCAATGTCTCATTCTCCCAGGGCCAGCACAGACTCTGCACGGGGGCGGGGGGTGTTGCTGGGGGCTGCCTCCTTTGGGGCTGGTGCCACATGGCAGCTCAGGCCTTCTCTGGCCGTGGCTCTGTCCTTCCTGGCCGCTGTGCCTGTCCACGCAGGGTTCTCCCTGGGCCTGCTGTGCTGCATTTCTGAGGCTGGGGGCAGCACCTGCAGCAAAACATGCCGCCCTAGGTGCCAGGGCTGGTCCTCAGTGGGGCACAAAGGCTCCAGAGGCAGGGGCTTCCCTGCTCATAGATGCAGAAACCGAGGCCAAGGGAGGGCAGGCTGGTTCAGGCCCCGAGACGGAGAACGGGGGGCCTTCACAGCATCTCCCCCTCTGGGCCCTGCAGCCCCAGCACAGGCTCCGTTATCTCCTGTTGGCAGACGAGGTCCGGGGGAGACCCCTGCCTGGGCCGCTTGGCCACAAAAGGGCTGCCATCGTGAGTGAGAGCCCGAGATCCAGAGGGTGGCAGTTGTGCGATGAGGCGCAGACAGCAGCCGGGGGGTGAGGGGCTCCCCAGGCGGGAGCCGAGGGGATGCCAGGCAGGGTCACCGCCGGGCTCCCCACCCAGGGACCAGGACAAGGTGTGATGGGGCCCAGGGCTCTGAGTCCAGTGGCTCAGCCAGTGCCGCCCGAGGGGACTGAGGGACTCGGAGGCCGGTGGCAGTTGCGACCGTGTCTGTCTAATCTGTGACAGCTCTGCCCCTCCCCGGGCAGGCTCTGCACCCCCCACTGGCTCTCCAGGTGAGACGCTCCAAGCTCAGAGAGGAGGGCGGGGCTTGCCCGGGCCCCACGACATGGAGCTGTGCCAGCCCAGGCTCCAGTCCCATCTGCGTCGTGTCTGTCCTGTTGCCTCTGCCGTCCTGTCCCCACGTGGTCTGCGTGGTCCCGTGTTCACCCTGTGCGTGCGTGTATGTGCTTGTTTTGATGCAGGGACCACCCTCAGCTGAAGACCCCCCCAAGTAAGCTTAACGGGCAGTCCCCGGGCGTGGCCCGGCTGGGGCCTGTCTCTGGCCCCCCAGGGCCCTCCGCCAGCCCCACCCGGCACACGCTGGTTAAGAAGGTGTCCGGCGTGGGTGGGACCACGTACGAGATCTCGGTGTGAGGACTGACCACCACCCGTCGGCCGTGGCACCACGGGGACCAGGGCCCCCAGCAGCCCTCCCCCCACCGACTTCTCTGCCCCAGGGACAGGAGGCCACCTCGGTGTGGACGCATCAGCAGGAGCCAGCGCCAGGCCTCCACAGCTTGCCCCAAGCCTTCCGCCTGCCCCTCCACGTGTCTGCCCCTGGGGCACGCAGGACCCTGGCCCAGGCTGGGCCCTGGCCTGCGGGTCTGTGCCGCTGGGCCGTGTCAGCTGTGTGCCCCCCGGCTGTAGCCAGGCCAGCCCACAGCAGCCCACAGCCCCAGCCACTCCCCTTACAGACGGGTCCCTGAGGCCCAGAGGCACACAGGTGCCCAGGGCCCCCGCCACCCTCCTGACGCAGCCTGCGGGCTCTGGACCGAAGGTCCCCCGCGAGGCTCCTAATGCGTTGCCTTTCACGGACCCCCTGGAAGCTTTAGCTTGGCAGGGCTGGTGCTTCTGCAGGAAGTCCAGCCCCGTCTGCTCTGGGTTGTGACAGACGGGTGGACAGACGGACAGCCAGCCAGCTGCGGCAGGGGTCCCAGCTCTGTGTGTCCTGTCGTGCCCGGCCAGTGGGCTCATGTCCCCATGTCTGTGTGCCGAGCTGCCATGCTGTGTCCGACGTGTTAGCGCTCCAGCCGCCGCTGTCCCTTTCATTGAAGCCTTAACCTCTGCTTTATGCTCTTGTGGAGGCGACAGAGGGCAGGCCGGAGCGGGCGTGGGTGACGCTGCCACAGGGGCGGGTGACACCTGGAGCCCTCTCCCTGGCCCTCAGGCCCTCCCTGCCAGGCTGGAGAGTCCCTGCCCCTGGCATGCCAGCCCCCAGCCCTGGCCCGGCGGCGGCATGTGCCGCGGGGAAAGCACATCGGGGAAGGGTCAGTGCGTCCCCTGGCGTCGGGGACCTGAGAGTAAGCACACGACAGCGTCCGCTTGCGTTGTGTCTGTTTTATGTTTTTATATCTACATCTATATATCTATAATTTTATTAAAAAAAACAAAAAGAGTCATTTTGATTCTTTCCTTGGGCAAGGCCAGGGCCGTTGCTGCGGAGGCCTGGGCTGGGCTGGCCCGGCTGGCTGCTGTGCACAGGGTCTGCAGGTGCCTCTGGCCGTTCCTGCCCACCTGGGCGCGTCAGAGGCCCGGGAGGCGGGGTTTGCTGATGGGTCTTTGGCTGGCAAGCGTGAGCGTCTCACGCTGGGTCCCGTCATTCCTGGCAGCAACGGAGTGTCTGGGAGAGGGCGGGGCTGCGCTGCCCCAGGGAACCCGGGAACCCAGGAGATGGGGTGGGTGCACAGGGCACCGGCCGCTGCCCTTGCTGGAACTCTCTCCTGCCTGCCGGACGCCAGCGGCCAGGCCCGGGGAGGGTCGGGAATCCACATTTTCAGGGCTGAGGGGCCGCGAGGCGTGTGGGGCTTGGGACTCGGAGGGAGATGCTCCGAGCTGACCTCCACCTTTCTGCTTCTTTCTCACGGTCGCCGCGGCCCGCAGGGGGCGGATCGGCACCTGCAGCCGTGGATGGGGGCGGCGCGGCCCACCCAGGGTGCCCCCCGGGCTGCACCTGTGCCACCTTGGCCGTCCTGAGGACCGCCCGCCACTGCGGGCCCCCTGGAGCCCGGCTGCCGGGGCACCCCCACGCGGGGCCATGTGCCGCCTGCACTTGGCCGCATCCAGCCTTTTCCCCAGCCTCTCGGGCCCCTAGCAGGACGCCAAGTAGATAGCCCAGCTGGGGACCCAGGAGGCCAGGCTGCCGTGGACCCTCGGGCGGCGCTGGGTGTGGGCTGGGGGTCTCTTCTCTACCAGCCACATCTTGACTGATTCCCAGTCTGCCCGGGCCCGTGACCTGTGTCCATGTGACCTCAGGAAGTCCCCAACCTGCTGCAGGGGGTCCCACACCCCAAGAGGGCGGCCCTGGAGCTGCTGGGACCAGCAGAACCTCCACCCCAGCCTCCCTGCCCAACAAGCACTTTAGACTAAGCCACTTCCTCCCCAGGGGGCTCAGGCCTCTGTGGGTTGGGCTGGGGGGGTCTCAGGTTGCCCCCGCAGGTCACTGCACTCCCCCCACCCCGTCCCCAGCACATGAACAGATGCCTTAACTTCCTGCAGCCACCAGCCTGGTGAGCCGCTGACCCCCTTGCCTGCCCGCCAAGTCCCCCTGGCCAAATCTGCCCCGGCCCCCCTGGCCACCCACACCCAGAGATGATGCATCTGGGAGCCCAGAGGGTCCGCACGCAGCCCACAGCCCTGCAGCCCCCAGGCCAGCTCGGCCTGGACGCCCTGGGGCAGGGCAGGGTGGTGTCCCGGCCAGCCCCCGCACAGGGTCCCCGTCCACTCTGGGCAGGGCTCTATTTCTCCCATTTTGGGACAAGAAAGCCACAAGACTATTCTCTATTGTTCTAAAGGGTACCACCCCCAATTCAATTCCCCAAATAAAATTTTTGGTGTTTACCTCCACAGCTGTCTACCAATGTGGTCTCCTCGCCTGAGCCTTGGGCACTGCCAGGAGCCTGGGCTGGGGAGGGGAGGGGAACGGGGTGGCGGGGCGGTGGCTGTGCAGGGGCGAGGAGCTACATGAGGGGTGGGCAGAGGGTGGGACCGGGTGGGGGTGGTGGCCAGATGGGGACGGGTTGCATGAGGGGCTTGAACAGATTCGGGGCTGAGAACCTGACCTCTGAAGTCCCTGGCGGGGGCCTAGCCCAGGGGACCTCACCGTGCAGTAGCCGCAGTGGAGACCCTCCTGGGCTACCCCCAGGGCTTGGGACCCCGTGGAGGGACCCCCACTGCCAGATCCACCAGGTGCCTGGGAAGGCGTCAAGCCCCCCACCGCGCCCCTCTATTTCCATGGAAACAAGTTCTCAGGCCATGAGTGTCATGACTCTATGTCCAGCTGCAGGCCCAGCCCTCAGGACAGACCCCGCCTCCACCCTTCTCCGCAGCTCCTGGTGGGGACTGTGCGTGGCAGTGCCGCAGGCTGGGGCTGGCGCAGCCGCCGGGCACCCTGGGCAGCGCTGGCCACCAGGCCTCCTCCTCGCTGGGGCCACTGGGCCTCCCGCCTAAAAGGGCAGGAAGTCGTCCACCTCGAGGCGCAGGAAGGGGCCCAGCAAGGCCCGGAGCTTCCAGACGGCGGCGCGGCTCAGCAGGGGCGGCACCAGCCCCTCGAAGGGCGCGGGGTCCACCACATACACATAGGCGGCGGTGCAGGCCAGCAGGGCGCCCAGCAGCAGCCTCAGGGCCAGCAGCCTGTGGGCAGCGGCGGTCAGGGGCAGGGGCTGCCCGTGGGGACGGTCCGGGGCTGGGCTCTGCCCGCTCAGTGACCTACCAGAGCTGGCCCGTGACGCCCTCGGAACATCCCAGCTGTGGCCTCCCTTTCTGTCGGGGAGGGGCCAGGTCAGAGCCTGCTCCGAGGGCCGGGCGGAGGCCAGGTCCCTGGGCCAGGGGACCTGCGACGGACAGGGATCCCCTAGCCGCACCCCACCTCCCCCAAGAGGCTCCTGAAGCCACTTGCCAGGATGGCCCTGGGACCGCCACTCCCGCCCCCGCCCCGGCCTGCCCCTGAGCCTGTTTCTCCCCCTCCCCCAGCAGGACCCGTGGGGGCCGTCCCCACGCTGGGAGGGGTGCTGAGTGGGGGCTCACCGCCATGCACGCCATCTGCTGCTCCTTCCTGGCCTGGGCGCGACACTGGGCCCGCTCCCTGGGGGGCCGCACTGTCAGGACTCCCCCAACCTCCCCAGCCTGGCACCACCCACTGGTTTGGTGCCACAGAGCTGGGGCTCAAGGGTGGGTCCAGCCCATCCTGACCAGGACACCTTCCCGTCCGGGCCCCTCACGTCACCCCAGAATCTCCAGCTGAATGTCCTCCATCTGATCCAGCACGCCCCGGATGTCCTTCTTGAGGTTCTGGGGGCAGAGGAGGTAGGTAAGGCAGGCCCCCCGCCCCCTGTCGCTCTCCCCGCCTCTCACCCTCACCCTTCGTCTCCCGGGGGTTGCCTGAAGGGGACCTACCAGGAGCCCCGTGGCCTGGTTGTTCAGGGCCATGTGCACCTCGGCCACGCCGTCCCACACCTGGGGGCAGGGGAGGCAGGGTCACACCTTCGGAGCAGAACCCACCAGGAGGGTCCCTAGCACCCCCTCCCACCCCGGCCAGGCGGGCACCTCAGTGATGGCCATCTTCTTCCTCTCAAAGGACAGTCGGATCTGCTGCAGCTCGTTCTGGGGGACGGACAGCAGGGTGGCCAGCCCCTCCTCCAGGCCCACCTGGGACTGCCGCACGGAGGCCCCTCCCCCGCAGCCCCTGCCCCAGGCCCACCTGGGACTGCCGCACGAAGGCCCACCCCCCGCCCCCCGCAGCCCCTGCCCCAGGCCCACCTGGGACTGCCGCACGGAGGCCCCTCCCCCCCGCAGCCCCTCCTCCAGGCCCACCTGGGACTGCCGCACGGAGGGCCACCCCCCGCCCCCCGCAGCCCCTGCCCCAGGCCCACCTGGGACTGCCGCACGAAGGCCTCCTGCCCTTGGCATAGCTCCTGCCGCAGCAGCTGCAGAGGGGCCCGCTCCTCCAGGGGCTGGGTGCCGGCCGGCTCGGGGGGCTATGGGAGAGCCCCCAGTTCGGTGGCCATGGACGGATGGGGGTGTGCTGCATGGGGTCCCAGGGCCACGCCCGCCGCCCGCCACACGGCGCTCACCCAGGCCAGGGCTGTGCAGCTGGAGTGCTCAGGACACAGGGGAAGGAACTGCTGCCCTGGCCCCAGGAGGGCCCCCAGCTGCTCCCGAAGATCCTGGTTCTGCCTTTTCTGGGGGCGAGAGACAGAGAGGGGACGCCTGTCACAGCCGCTCCTCCGAGGAGGGTGCAGCCCGTGGCCCAGGCAGCAGCTCACCAGGCTGTGATTCTCCTGCTCCAGCTGCAGAAAGGACTGTTCTGCAGACCCCAGCGGCCGGCACTGGAGTGGGGAGGGGGCTGCCCTGGGTGAGGCTGGGGCCCCACCCCCGGGCGTCAGGGGCGGGCATGGGCAGGGTCTGGACCCTGAGCTGGCGGGTGGACCCTGCCTGGGAGCCCCCTGCTCTCGGCCTGGGTGCAGCGACCAGCCCCACCCCGGCCCTGCCCCCACTTCTTGTCTCGGCCCCGCAGGGTCTCTTGTTCTCTGCTGTGGCATCTCTCCCTCTTCGCAGGAGAGGAAGATCCCAGGAGACTCACCCCCCACCCTGGGCCCCCCACCCCCTGTCCCTGGGGCTGGGAAAGGCCTTTCGGACTCCACTGAGTGATGGGAGGTGAGGGGGACCAGGCAGGGCCACCTTACAAATCCCTGGCAGGGCTGGTCCAGGCATCCTCCATGGCCGCTCGAGGCTGGGGCTGGGGCTGGGGGACATGGGGGGTGGGAATGGCCGCAGGGGCCCAGGGTTTTCGGCTCCTCCATCCCTCCCTGCGACCCCTTCCTGACCCCGGGTCCAGGCTCTGGCCTGGCCCGACCTGCCACCCTCTTACTGAGGACACTCTGGGATCCCACTGGCTCCCAGGCTGCCCCAGGCTACCGTCACAAAGGCGGGCGCAGCCAAGGAGGTCACAATGGGCTGGGCTATGGCCAGAGCCGGGTGCTGGGCCCCTCCCACCGGCTCTAGTCCTGAGGTCACCCTACCTGGTCTCCTCCCTCTGCTCTCCCCCGCCACCCCGCTCCCCCCACCCCTGCCAGTGGCTAGTTTTCTTTTTTTTTTTTTTTTTTGAGACAGAGTCTCACTCTGTTGCCCGGGCTAGAGTGAGTGCCGTGGCGTCAGTCTAGCTCACAGCAACCTCAAACTCCTGGGCTTAAGTGATCCTACTGCCTCAGCCTCCCGAGTAGCTGGGACTACAGGCATGCGCCACCATGCCCGGCTAATTTTTTGTATATATATATTTTAGTTGTCCATATAATTTCTTTCTATTTTTAGTAGAGACGGGGTCTCACTCTTGCTCAGGCTGGTCTCGAACTCCTGACCTCGAGCGATCCACCCGCTTCGGCCTCCCAGAGTGCTAGGATTACAGGCGTGAGCCACTGCGCCTGGCCTAGTTTTCTTAAAATGTAAAACACACACACACTCAGGGTGCACAAACAATCAAAGAGCAAAGGTGGTGTCCAGGTGGAGCGTCTCGCCCAGCCCCATCTCTGGTCCCTGCCACGAGCACGTCCGCGAGCCCCTCCCGCGCAGGCTGCCTGCCCCTGCGCAGCCCGGTCCGCCCCTGCCCGCCGCACAGGCGAGATCACCCTACAGCCCGGCTTGTGTTTGTTCAACCTACTGTATCTTTGAGATTTTTTTTTAAATTATTTTTTAGCTATTTATTGAATTGCCATTATGTATCCTCTGTTTGTGGATGGGGAAACCGAGGCACGAAGACCTTTAATTCCTTGCCGAAGGCTTGTTCCTGGTGGCACCAGGTTCCAGCTCGCTCTTCACCACTTTGGGGGCTTCTGGTGACTGCACTTGGTGGTGGGGCCAGACTCGGTTCCCTGGGCTGGTTCTCGTTCCTTCTTCCCGACATGCCACCACCCCGCGGTCCCACCGCCCCTCTCGGCCCGTGTCCTGCTCTGTCTCGGCTCCCTCCCTTGCTCTCGGAAGCAGCCCCTCAGGAAGCTGGCTCAGCCCTGGTGTGGTGGCAACACCCGGCCTCCCTCCGATGTCCTTGGTCTCTGCATGTGCCTTTGGCTCCTCACCAGAGGCGGGTCGCTCTGCACCCGAGGCTCTGGGCCAGCCTTGGAGCCACCTGGCCGTGGGCTGTTGCTGAGCTGTCCCGGGCAGAGGTTTGCAAGATGCCTGGCCCTCGGGCCTCCACCTCCCTCTCGGCTCTGGGGGCTCCTCTGAGGGGGAGGCCCGCGCTGGGCTGCAAGATGAGAGGTCATCCCATCCCATCCCCCCAGCTGCCTGGAGATGGGGGACGCAGCCCTGTGAGACCCCCAGAGAGCCAGCCCCAGGGCCAGCCAAGTCTCAGACCACACGCCACCGAGCCCCAGGCTAAATCAGGGTTGTTTTCGCTGCGGAGCTTTGGACTGTCACCTGGCAGTCACAGGTCTGGAAACATCTAACTGACCTCACGCCTGCTGGACGTCGGGCTGGGGAGAGAATCAGGTCCGAGGAGTCTTCCCCCGGGAATGTGAGGCTGGCCTGGTGGTCCTCTCGGTGCGAGGGCAGGCCATCCTGGGGCTGTCTCTGGACGCCTTGGGCCCTCTCTGACCCCCACGGCTCTGGGAGATCACGATGACTGAGAGTGTTTCCTTAGCACTTGGGCGTCTTCCACCCTGAGGCTCGAGTTTCTTGAATAAAATTTCTCCTTACGCTGCTCATCTTGGACGCCCCTGCCCACTGCCCCGTCCCAGCAGTCAGATGTTGGGCCTTTGGTCCATCTTATAAGTTCTTCCCTTTTTTCTACCTGTCTTTGTTACTTGTACGTACATTTCTCTGAATTGTAACACGCATGCACTCTCTCTCTTTTTTTTTTTTTAAATCGTTTTGAATTTCAGCAGTCATGTTTTTAATTTCCAAGCCATCTCTGCTGTTCCTCAAGTGCCTCCTGTTCTTGTTTCGGAGCATCCTGTTCTGCTTTAGGGATCAAGTGGGTTTTGGGGAGAGGAGAATCTTTTGCTCTCTGTATTTTCTCTCTTCCCTTTCTGGTTCTTTTTTGTTTGTCTGGTCTTGGGACTTTCCAGTAGACACTGTCCTCAAATGTTTGGCTTTTCTTTCCTTTCTATTTCCGTTTGTAAGGGAGGCAGGCGGAGCTGACGGACACACTTCTCTCTCTGTTAATTCTAGAGAGCCGGGGCGGCAGGCAGGGCCCTGGGAAGGAGGCGTCTCCCTCTGGGGTTCTAAGGTCTGGAATAGGGGACATGTCGGAGGCGCTGCCGAGACGGTGCCTGTTCATGCCTGCTGTCCTGCCCTGACTATTCAGAATGCTGTCTCCCTCACAGCAGTGGGGAGGTCACTGCAGGCCACTCTGGCCTGTCCCATTCTGCCCTTGCCTTGCTGACACCCGGGCCGTCCTGCTGGGGCAGCTCCACTTCCCGTCTCAAGAAGTTTCTCGAGGTTCCTTGTCTGCGGGTGGCCTCTCTCCGGCTGATTGCCACGTGGGGCACTGGGGCACTGGGGGAGGCAGCTCAGGCCGTGCCCAGCTGGACACTGTGGCCCTGGCTGCAGGACGTCGCTCTGGGTTTCTAGCGCCAGGGGGACGGTGCCTGTGCGGCCCAGTACCAACAGGCTCCGGCCGGGCGTGAACGAGACGGGAAGGGCCTGGGGCCTGCACCAGCCGCCCCCGCGCTGCCCCCAGCTGCCCAGCTGGCCATCCGCTCAGCCACCAGGCGGAGGTGGCAGCTCCAGGGCCCTCCCAGGCCTCTGCCCTGTTCTTTCCTCACGGGAGTCTCACGGGGCGTCTTGGGGGTGGCCAAGGAAGGTCTCTCAGAGGACCCCAGAGGCAAAGTGGCCTGCGGCGGAGAGCTGAGGGTGGGGTCCTGCGTCCTGCTGTCTGTGCCAGGCACCCAGCTGGTGCCCGGGATGCTCAGTGGGGAGAGGTCTTCGTGGAGACTGGTGACCCCTGTAATGACGACAACAGGTCACAGGTGGACAGCCGGGTGGGGTCCTCAACCCCACCGGGGTGCCCAGGCCAGGCCATGAGCCCCGAGTGGCCTCAAGGTGGCGCCTGGGGCACCCTGGATACGCTGGTGTCTTCCTGCCAGTGTCTGCCAAGGGCACCTCCCTTCTCGGCCTGCGGACCCCACACTCCCAAAGCACCCACACCCTTCCCCAGGCCGTGCCCTTCCAGAAGGCTCGCTGGTCTCTCAGAGCCCCCTCCTCCCAGAAACCTTCCTGACCCCTCCCCGCATCCGTGCTGTGTGGCCCCGAGTTCAGAAGGCCCCGGGGGGGCCTCTCCGAGGGAGAGCGGGTGCCGTGGACGCACAGCCCTGGCGGGCCCCCACTCACGGGTCAGACAGGCCAACATGAGCCACGTGCCCTGCACATCGTGTCCGGGGCTGGGCTGGGCCTGGGGGTCCATGTGGAGTCTGGGCTCCGGGATGTCCGTCAGAGGAGGGCCCAGTCTGCATCGGGTCAGGGCCCTGGCCGGAAGCCGGAACTCCTGGCCACGCGGGCGGAACGTGTGGCCAGCCGGAGCGTGTTCCGGGGGGGCCATGGCCCCGTTGCCAGGCACTGTGCCTCCCTGGACACCGGTTGCCATGGAAGCCGCTTCTTGCCCATGTTGCCATGACGCCCAGATGGCCTTGAGGAGCCTGGAGCAGTGGGGAGGGGCTGGCCCTCTCGCCCTCCTCCCAGGGGTGGGGGTCGGGGGTAAGGAGACCCTGGGCTGGGGGCTGAGAGCGGGGGCCGACGGGGGCGCTCCTGCCGTCCGCAATGAGCATTGATGGTCAAGGCCCCAGCTCATTTCAAAGCCTGAAAACCGGCCCTGCACGGATGGGACTTGGGGTCACTGGGCCAGCCACAGCCCTCGGGGACCTCCTGTCTGTATCCCCTAACCCGGCTCCTGGGCCACACCCACCAGGCTGGCCATCAGGGGACTGCTCCGTCTCCAGCCCTCAGTGCTGCCACCATGGAGAGCCAGGGGTCCCAGCAGACTCTGGAGAAATGTCCCTTGCCCTGGAGCAGCCCTGGGCTGGGCGTTGCCTGCTTCCCTGCCCTCCCGGGGCCTGGGCATGGCCCGAGCCATAAGCTCCTTTGTGCACGTGGGTATGAGGTGCAGGGTGGTCTTCGGCCAGGGCCTGTGAGGCTCCAGGTGTGGTCTTGGGCCACCCAGGTGCCCCTAGACTCACAGCCAAGAGGACGGGTCCACTGGGGGCCGTGTGAGGGGTGGGGTGGGCTGCAGAGTGACTGCCCCTGCCAGGGCCAGCGGCAGGTGGATGCATGTGGCCGGGTGCCAGGTGGCCTCCCCTGCCCTCCCTTCCCAGCCCGTGGGGGCAGCCCTGTGGGGACAGCGAACAGGCGATGGGGCTGGGCCCGTGGGTCCCCCGAGGTATTCCCACATCAGAGGCAAGGCTCCAAGAGGGGAGGGGACTCCTGCCTCTTCCCTGTCCCCAGGCTGTGGCCGTGGCAGGCCATTTGTTTCCCCTCCCGGATGGCTCTCTAGACACCTGCTGCTCACATTTTTTATTTAAGAATCGGAGAGATAATAAGAATGTCAAGGAAAACCCTTTCACGGACGACACAGCCCCAATAAATTACCGCCAGCTTGGGGTGTCGAGGGCTCTAAGACCTGGAGAGGCGGCTGTGCTGGGGCTGGCACAGCCCATGTGCTCCAAGGTCGCCGCGAGGGGCTTGTTTGTGCCCACCCTGCTGGAGCCCAGAGACCCCCGCCCCTGAGGATCCCACGCGGCCTTGGCTCTGTGCCCCGACGCCCACCTGCCCCTTCCCGCCCGACAGTAGTGCCTGGGGCGCCAGCGTGGCTGGAGTGTCTGGTGGGCCATGACAGGGTCACCTTGCCAGGTCCTTGCTGGGGCTGGAATCCAGGACTCCTGCCCCTTGCCTGTCCCGGCTCCTGTGGGAGGCCAGGCTGTCCGTGGCAGCAGGGAACACAGCGCTGGGCTGTGAGCTCCCAGGGCCTGTCCCTGCACCCTGAGAACAGGCTCCTGGGGTGGACTGAGAGACTGGGGGCGGCCGAGGGGCCACAGGCCGCCCTGAATCCCTGAGGTGCCCCGCCAGGACCCATGAAGATGCAGGCAGGAGCTGGGTGCATGTCCCAGCTCTACCACCAGATGGCGCCATGACCCCGCAGAAGGGCTGCAGGTTTCTGGGGCCCCGGGCAGGTGGGGGGGCCCCGGGCAGGTGGGGGGGGCCCGAGCAGGTGGGGCGGCCCGGCCGGCAGAGTCAGGGCTGGGTCCATCCAGGCTGAAGCTTCGGACAAGGCAAGGGCAGTGCTGGGGGAGGGGCCTCCTCCCCACTCCCCACTCGGGTCCTCATGAGGGGAGGCGGGAGCCCCTTCCCAGAGCTGACTGTGGTCCTCCCGGGCAGCCCCACTGCGGTCCCCTCCGCCGGTTCCGCCAGGGGCGCGGCTGCCCGCTGCCCCAGGAGAAGCTCGGCCCCTCAGAGCCAGCCCCCCAGGTTCCTGGGGACCCCAGCTTGCTGCCCTGGACCCTGAGTCTGCCTAGCCGTCTGCTCTTTGGGCCTCACCCTCCCGTCCCCAGGGAGCAGGTCCCCTGTCCCCCGACAGGCTCCCCTCACTGTGCCACCAGGTTCTGCTGGATGGGGTGACCCTGGGCACACCGTCATCGAGTCCGGCTGACCTTGGAGTGGTTTCCCTACTGGATAGTCTCTCCGCGGGGCTCTGTGTGAGCTGCAAACATGCACGGCAAACTCCGTCCACCCAAATGACCCCCGCCAGCCAGCGAGAGACAGTGAGCCCACCCACTAGCTAACTGCCACCTCACGGCCACCGTGGGCCAGCTCGCACTGCAGACCCTTCCTACAACCTGCTGGCTAAGTGAGCTGGCAGCTGCTCCGGTGGGAGTGGGCGCCCCACCTCCCCTCCCCCAGTGCTGCTCCAGGGCCCGTGCCCGCCGGTCTCAGTGCCTGACCTTGCCATGGCGTGGGCTCTCTGGGCACAGCCCAGCCAGGCGGGTGCTGGGCTCCCTGGGCTCAGCTTTGGTCAACAGAGCCGGGGAGGGGGCAAACCCTCCCCCTTCTCATCGGCTCGCTGCCCTGTCCGCACCCCTCCCTCTGGCTCCCTGCGGACACACTCCCTGAAAGCTGCCCGGTGGGTGCCCCAGGTTTCCCGGCCCAACCGCCCAGCTCATCACCCAACTAGCCAGCAAAGGAGGCGGCTGCCCAGCCGCCCTGGCAGCCCACCCGCCACACGGCACCTCTGACCAACGCCGCTTAGGGCCGCGGTGGGGGCCGGAGCCTCCCAGGAGGCAGCGCCAGGCATTGCTCTTAATAGGTCCCTGCGATGACAGAGGGCGCCATCAGCCCCTCGCTGATGTGCCGTGAGAGGGCTCCCCATACAGGGGAGACGTTTAATTTATCTTGGGAACTGGGCGCAAGTTATAAAAATGGTAATTTCTTGGAGATTCAATTACGTGTTTTCATTGTTACCCTCGGTAATCAAGGAAACGATTTTTTACAAAAGGCTGTGGGAGGAGACCAGTCTCCGGGAGGATTGGGGCGGGCGGGAGTTTGGGGACGGACCAAGGACAGTGTCTGCTGGGGGTGGGCAGGGCGACTGGGGCTGAGCCCCCTCTCTGGCCTCTGTCTTCCCACCTGCGCACGACGGTCTCTGGCGGGCAGGGTCTGCGTTTTGGGCTGGAAGGTGATTAAGTGAGACGGAACTCCTGGGCCCTGAGGCTGCGGAGGATGGGTGTGTCCCTGCCCCTCCCCCGCCAGGCCAAGCTGGGACTGGCCTCTGCAGGGAACACGCAGGGACTCCTCATGGGTTCGGGTCTGATTTTCCCCAAGTGTTGTCTTGGCTCTAAATAACATCTCCAGGATTAACAGGGCCGGCAGCCAACAGCACCAGGTGATTGGAAAAAGGGTTTTATGGCCCCGTGGGTGAAATTGAACTTGCATCCGACGTGTATTTCCAAGATGGGATTTTCCTCCCTGGCAAAGGCGGCACATTTCATGCTAATTATACCGGCAGCTCCTCCACACCTATCACCCGTGGAGGGGCGGATGCCTGTCTAGGGCACAGAGCCCAGCCGGAATGGCCCGGTGATCAGGGCTGGGTCACCTCCAGGCCCCTAATCTCCGCAGACCCTAGGGGTGGCTCTGGGGAAAGTGCTCCCCACAGAAGCACGAGGCCTAGATGGGCCGCACCACGGGGCGGGCGGGCAGGAGGCCCAGGCTGAGGGCAGGAGGCCTGGCTGTGGCTCCTTGCTCAGCGGGACTCAGGAGAGGGGCTGGGCCCCTGGGCCGCGCTGGGCAGTTGCCCTTGGATCTAGTTGTGCCTCCCTTGAAAGCCCTTCTAGTCCAGACCCTGGGCTGCCCCGACGGCTGTCCCGCAGCCCAGCCCAGCACCTGGCACCTGTCTCCTGCAGGCCCTTTCTGTGCCCCTGTCTGAAGGGACACAGGGACCACCTCCTGGTGGCTAGAGAACCCTAGGGCTGGATGGGTCTGGGGAGGAAAGAGGAGACCCACCTTCTGCCCAGCCAGCAGGTCGACCTCCTCAGCCCCCACTGGGGGCAGCTGCCTTCTCCCATTTCCCAGGTGAGGATAGAGGCTCAGAGAGGTGCAAGGTTTGCCTGAGGTCACAAAGCAGGTGAGCAACAGAACAAGCAAGGGCCTGGGTTGTGACTACATCAAGGAATCTGGGGACCAGCGGTCTAGAGCCTGGCCGACAATTGGGGGCGGGGCCAGGGAAGGGGGCATTGCAACCCTGCAGCCCCTGCCCTGGGGGATGGGCAGGGGCACCACCTAGGGGCCTGGGGGAAGGGTGATCCCACCCTACTCCCTCCAACCAGGCCCCTCCAAGGGGCCTCACCTGCAGCTGGTGAGCCTGGCAGGAGGGTCAGAACCTGGCATCCTAAGGGGACTTTTCCCAGAGTAATTACCTTCAATTCACTTGCAGTAAATACTAGGCAGTTTTTCCCCTTTCCAATAATTGGACTCATTTATTTTTAACTAAGATTAAATGTTCTATGTTAGCTCAGGACACTGACTGCCCTGTCAGGCTTGGTCAAAGCTCTCCTTGCCCTGGCTCCAGGGATGGCCCACCAGGTAGGGAAGGGCCACGTGGCTCTGGAGGAGCAGAGAAGTAGCTTCTCTGGGAAACTCGGGGTCTTGCAGAATCAGTTGTCATTATTCCATAACCACTTTCATGGCCACCTCCAAATCCCCACCATCACCACCACCATCATGACCTCCACCATCACCATCACCACCATCACCTCCGTCACCACCATCATCCATCACCACCATCACCATCATCTTCACCACCATCACCACCATCACCATCACTGCCATCACCTCCATCACCACCACCACCTCCATCATCATCACCTCCATCACCACCATCACCATCATCACCTCCTTCACCACCATCACCACCATCACCTCCATCACCACCACCATCACCTCCACCACCATCACCTCCATCACCACCATCACCATCACTGCCATCACCTCCATCACCACCACCATCACCTCCACCACCATCACCTCCTTCACCACCATCACCACCATCACCATCATCATCTCCTTCACCATCATCACCTCCATCACCATCACTTTCATCACCACCATCACCACCATCATCATCACCACAATCATCACCACCATGATCACGGTCACCACCATCACCTCCATCACCACCATCACCACCATCACCTCCATCATCATCTCCATCACCACTATCACCTCCATCATCACCATCACCTCCATCATCATCTCCATCACCACCATCATCATCTTCATCACCTCCATCACCACCATCACCATCACCACCATCACCATCACCACCATCACCTCCATCACCACCATTACCTCCATCACTGTCATAATACCATGTTGACAAGCCCCAGTAAATTTCAGGCATGCCATTGCTTGGCACCAATTGCTCTAACACAGGAGCCCCTATCAGGTCTGATTGCAATTGAGCAGATGCCTGGCATGGCTCTTTGTGAGGTGGACATTGTGGGGAGGGAGGAGCAGGCTAGGCCAGGTCTTCAAGGACGTGGGCCCTTGAATGTCCACTGTACATGGACGCTCTCCCCAATGTGCCCTCCTGTCTCAGCAGCCACCAGAGTTTTGTCCTTGATGAATTTGGGGCAGAAGATATAGTCAGGGGCAGGAGCAGGGGCTGGGATGCCCTTGTCCTTTCCTCTGGCTGCAACCCCCTGCACCCAGGCGGGAGTGCAGCCTCCACGGCCTCCACAGAGTCAGGGGCACCGGAGGAGGTGCCCAGCCACCTCCCTGCCAGACACCAGTCAGTGCTTGGGGTGCCAAGGGGGCAGCTTGGGGTGCCAAGGAGCCAGCTTGGGGTGCCAAGAGGGCAGCTTGGGGTGCCAAGGGGGCTGCTTGGGGTTGGGGCTGGGCGCTTGGCAGAAGGGGCATCCTGGGAGTATCTGCTGGGCAGAGCCCACCCCAGATGAGGCGGCCAGAGCCAGCCGTGCTCATCTGTGAGAGGGGGTGACATGGCACAACAGGGGCCCGTGGCACAGCAGGCTACGAGGGCAGAATGACAGGACACCACATGAGGATGGGGTGCTGCCTGGTAAGAAGGCTGCAGGCTGGCCTTGGTGGGTGGCCTTAGCTGGGCATGGCCCAGTGGGGAGAGAGGTCTCAGTCATCCAGGCCTGCCCACAACCCTGCCCGGGGCTCCGGACGCTGTGCTGGGAGCAGCCTGGCCCGGCAGGGGCTCTCCCCACCGGAGAGAGGCGGCCTGAGCCCGCGCCACCCCGGGCAGGGAGAGAATCTATGGAGGTGCATTAAACCTCTCTCATGTCCAGGAAATAGCATTAACAATTAAAAGTCTTCAATCTTGGTGACATTCCCGATGGCCAGATAATTAATACAAGTGCAGATAATAATTAGTCAATGATTAATAACTACATTTAATAGTTTTCAAAGTAATTGTGATAAAGAAAAAATTAAATGAAAAAAACATCAAAGTTGCTGATGTCCTGCACAGAGCGGGCACCTTGGTGCTAGGCCATGGGACCCCCGGGGCCCACTTGTTTGCTGGTGCTGTATACCAGGGGTGGGGGGTTACGCTTGGAGTGTGAGGACCCCATCCCCACACTCAGAAAGTAAGGTATCTTTCCCAGTACCGGCCCAGGGGGCCAGAGCTCTCCCTGCCTCGTAGAGCTTGTGCGGGGCCATGGGATTGCCTCAGTGGCTGGCCCAGGAGTCCCTGTCCCTTCCTGACAGGTGTTTCAGATCTCAGGGCTAGTGGGCTGGGGCCTCCTCTGCCCCCATGGGCCAGTCCCTGGGCCTCCTACTGCCTCAGCCCCTCTGGGCCCTGGGCAAACCCCTGCACCATCGGACTTGCTCTGCCAGGCTCCTGGGATCCGGCCAGCGTTGCTCCACCCCCCAATGCTCACTAAAGTGTGAGTGGTTGCTTGGCACTGCCCTAAACTGCCAGGCTTGCAGCTGCGTGTGTTTATTGGTGTGAAGATTTCAGCTGCGTGAGGAGAAGGGCAATTCTAGAAAGAGCAGGCCGGGCACCCTCCCCTCCGAGTCTGTTGACTCTGCCAGCCCTGAACAGTGGTTTGATTCTGCCAGGAGCCCAGGTAGGGGCAAGACCTGGGGACATGGTGCCTCTCAAATGAGCCAGTTTTTCTGATCCTGGTTCCCAGCCCTGCCCGGCCCAACTCCCAGCTGACACTGCCATGCAGCCCCCTGGCCTCATTATCTGAGCAGGCCCATCCTGAGTCGTCACAGCTTCCAGACCCCTCAAGGCCACCTGGTTCCCTGTCTGGGGCTGGGGCTGTCCCTGCAAAGCCTGCCATGAGGCCCAGAGTGGACCAGCTGTCCTTGGACACCAAGGATGAGGGACTCAGACTTTGCATCCCACCAAGACCCAGAGGGGCGAAGGGCTCCCGGACCACAGTGGGGGCCTGGCAGGGTGGGTGGGCTCCGGAGGCCACGGCTCTGTTCCAACTACAACGTTGGTGACTGCTTTGGGCAGGATCACGGGCAGCACAAACACCATTAGACAAAAGGCTGAGGTGGACAGGCCTGTGGCCGGGCTCAGCTTCCCCCACAAGCTCCTGACTAATTCCAAAGACAGAGAGCGTGTCCTCCTGGTAGGAGACCTGGGAGTCCACGCCAGGGGGACACATGGTACCCCTGCTGCAGCCACTGCCCCCCCAGTGTGAAGACGCAAAGTCTGGTCACCAGGAAACAGCAGAACCCCGCCCCCCCCCACCAGGGGAGCGATGTCTGCAGCCACCTCTTCCCTCCAGGCAAAGGGACAACGGGTGGGGGAGGGGCAGGCAGGTGGGACACTTAGACTGCTCTTGCGGCTTCTTTGAGAGTTTAGCATTTTTCAGGGCACAAGATTGAGGGAAGGAGACACCTGGAGAGCAGGGGGCGAGGAGGGTGCAGCCCTGCGGAGAGCGCCCTGCCGGGGGCCTCCCCGGCCCCTCTGCACGGCGGTCGCTGTGGGCCGTGGGACAGGCAGGTGTGGTCTCGGCCTCAATTTCCCGTCTCCCACTTTGGAGAGCGCCTCCTCCCTCATCTCTGTCTCAAGGTCACACCTGGATGGGTAAACTGGGGCCTGAGATGGTCCGGGCTGCCCAAGGCCCTGAAGGCCAGCGCTGGAGCCGCTGGGTGCTGGGACCCGGCTGGCCCTGCAGCCCACTCTCTTGCCCTCCACCCTCTGCCCGCGTCCTGTGGCCAGCCCGCCCTCACGCACCCACAGCTCCCTGGGCTGGGGTCAGAGGCTCCAGACCCTTGGCGGACCCCTGGCTCCTCTGAGCCTGATTGTTCATTAATTCTCCTCCTGTGCCCGCCCTCCTCCTGTGCCCGGCAAATGGCCCAGGTGCCCTTGGCCTTGACCCCATGGGAGGAGCTGCCGCCGCAAGCCCACGGCCTCCCACGCCCCCCACCCCGGCACCTCCCTCCCCAAGCCAACTGCTTCCGTCAGCCTGGGAGGGGCCCATGATCCTGTGGGGACACAACCGATGGGCGGGGACACGGACAGAAACGCAGCCCAGTCCCTGCTCTGCAGTGGGGTGGCCCAGCCCTCCCTGCCTCAGTCGGCCCACCTGCAGGGCGGGTGTGCAAGGCCTGCTGTGCGGCGGTCTCCTCAGGGCCCTGGGCGGGGGCTGGGCCGGCTCAGGAGGTCGTCCTGGCCCTGCTTGTGTCTGGTGAGGGCGCACGGTCCCACCCCACACTGCTACTGCGAGGGTTGGGGAGAGATGCTGGGAGGGGCTTCGTGCCGGCGGGCTTGCTCGGGAGAGGCTGGAGGACCTCGGGGGGCCAGGGGAGGCCCAGGGGCAGAGGCCAGGGCCGTGAGCCATCCTTTGCTGTGGGGTGGGCTGGCCCGTGAACCCCCACTCGGCGCCCCTGAGGGATCTGTGGGCTGGGGAGGGTGGTGCCCGTTTCTGCCCCAGGCCAGCAACAGAGGCTGGGTGTGCGGAGGCGAGTCGCACCCAGAGGCTGGGGCGGAGCTGTGGGTCCCCAGGGCAACAACATCCACGGTCTCTGAGCCCCGCCCTCCTGGCGCCACCCACCTGCAGCCTGGCAGTCCCCTCCCAGGGCCCAGCAGTCCTCAGGGATTTGGGGAGCCCAGTGATTTAGGGGTCTGCCTGGCTGGGCCTCCTCATGGAGGATGCATTCCTGCTAATGACCTTCTCCCCTCTGTGCCACTAAACGTGTCCTCCGGCTGGGGGGAGGGAGGCCTGGAGTCCCCAGGAGTGAGGGGACCCTGGGAAGTGGGTGGGAGGAGGGGCAGATACGGGGTCTCCTGTGTCTGGCCACACAGGGGGGCAGGGCGGTGACCCAGGAAAGAGCCCACGGGGGCCTGGGGCTGCCCTCCTCATCCTGGGGTCAGTGGGCTGTGGGCATGGGGGTGCGGTCAGGGCAGGGTATGGGGGCCACACCCCAGTGGGGCAAAGGCTCGGGATGAGGTTTGGGCAAAAGGAGGCTTGGACAGCAGGTCCAGAGCAAGCAACCCCAGGAGGTAATGGACGAGATTAATGCAGTAAAGTTCCAGGAGCTTCTGAGGAAGTCAGGGTCAGGAGGGCAGGGACCCAGCTCAGTGGGAGGCCGCCCCTCCCCCCCAGCCAGGCTCTTCCCCTTGGATCCTGCCCTCTGCCCTGCCCCACCCCTGTCACTCCTGCCAGTGGGTCCCTGCCCCACCCCTGTCACTCCTGCCAGTGGGTCCCTGCCCCACCCCTGTCACTCCTGCCAGTGGGTCCCTGCCCCACCCCTGTCACTCCTGCCAGTGGGTCCCTGCCCCACCCCTGTCACTCCTGCCAGTGGGTCCCTGCCCCACCCCTGTCACTCCTGCCAGTGGGTCCCTGCCCCACCCCTGTCACTCCTGCCAGTGGGTCCCTGCCCCACCCCTGTCACTCCTGCCAGTGGGTCCCTGCCCCACCCCTGTCACTCCTGCCAGTGGGTCCCTGCCCCATGGACAAAGTGTCAGATTTGGCCCAGGGCAGAGGACGTGGTTGGTCTTGGGGGCTGTGGCGGGAGTCCCAGACCACGGCCCACGGATGCCAGGTGACCGCCCTGGCCCTACCGCGTCCAGTGGACGAGGGTCCTGCCCCTACCACACCTCTGTGGCCAGCCCAGAGGATCCTCCGTCGGGCACAGCTACAAAACTTCTAAGACTTAATTAAAGTCGATCTCCAGTTACTCAAATGCCATTGACTTGGGTCTCGACTGATGGGGAGAACGTGGCGGCCGTTACGGGAAACGTCCATAGGAAGCACAGCCCGGCTGGGCCACCGAGGCCCGGCGTCCTCGCTCTGGGCCTGGGCCACATGGCCTCACTCAGCACCCGCGCCCAGACCCTTCCAGAAGGAGGTCTGTGGGGCCGGGGGATGTCGCTGAATTGTCACCTCCTGGCTGAGCCCCAGGGCCTCACAGAAGCGAGGGGCTGCTGGGCTGTGGGAGGCTCGAGTGCTCTTCCAAGGGCGTGTCTGGGGTGGGCAGCGGCAGGTGCTCCATGGAGACCACCCGGGCACGTGATGTGGCAGGGTGCTCTCCTGGTCGCAGTGGGGACCCTGGGCTGGCAGGGCCGAGTCTCACCGGGGTGAGAGGGAAGGGCCTATGGCGAGGTGCACCCTGAGCCCTCTCGTCTGCGGCCCCGAGGGCTGGGCGGCCGGGCCCCTGCGTGGGAGGCAGCGGGGTCAGACCCCGGCCCAGCCTTCGTGGGGGAGGGAGGGTGGGGGACAGGACCCGTCCACAGAGGCAGAACGTGGGGCACTGAGGCCAGAGCCCCCCACGGCCTGGTCTGGTCTGGCAATGCCAGAGCAGGCCGGGGCAGAAGGAGACCTGGGCGGTGGTGGCCATGCGGGAGGCTTAACCGGAGGCCGTAATCTTCTTTTCTGTTTTTCCTTGGAAAAATAAATACAAAGCCCTCAACTTACCTGCCCTTAAAATAAAAAGCTGCATAAAATATCTCCCACAAGAGCAATAAGCACTAACACCTTGTGTGATTTTTGCCCATGGCCCTGGAGGGGTGCAGCCCCAGGGTGGGTGAGGGGAGAGGAGGGGGAGGGGGCGGCTGTGGGGGAAGGGCCTGGGCAGGGCTGCGGAGGGGCAGTGCTGGATCCACTGCCTGTGGCCCCCCTGGCTTTGGTGTCCCTCTCTTGGCTCCTGTGACCTCTGTCCTGGGCCATTGTCCCCAGCTGCCCCCTGTGGGCTGCTGGCTGGGGTGGGTGGGAGGGAGGAAGCTGATGGTATCCAGGGTCTGTGCACAGCCTGGGGTCTGACTTCTCTGGGATGGGGGCGAAGGAGGGGCCACAGGAGGCTGGGGAGGGGCTCTGAGCAGAGGCTCCAGGGCTTCGGGACCTGCCAGTGTTCCTGGGACACACCGTGCAGGGGCTTGGCCCTAACAAGGGCCCAGGTGTCCTGGGGTCCCGGTCCCCTCCCCGCTGGCCTTGGTGTAACCAGGGAGGTCAGGGCACCAGTGCCCAGGGGCATCCGGGGTGGGCGCTGATGAGGACACTGGGGTGCCCTGGTCTCAGGGCACCCCAGGCCCAAGTGCTCCGCCAACCCCCAGCGCCCGACTGCAGCCTGTCGGAGGGCCCGGCTTGCGTTGTGCTGAGTCTTCTGTTACTTTAATTAATGCCCAGCTTCCTGATGCCTAATTAAACTGGAATTGCTCCATGTCCAATAGCCCCGCGTCCCATTAGATACAAGTTAATGCAACTGTCGCGGCAGCAGTGACACGAGGCTGGCACGGCCCCCCAGGGGACGCGGGACGCAGCCTGGAGGACTCCCGGGCCAGCCCACCCAGCCCTTCCCCTGAGGACCCCCCGCCTGGCCCCTGGGCCTGCAGCCCCCTGCATGCGCCAAGGGAGCCTGGTTTCTTCCCACTGGTGTTTTCTGTTGCAACAACGTGAGAAACTCACACCAGTGTATGAAAAACTGGAAAATGCAGAAAAACTGGAGGAAGGAACGTGAGGACGCCTCCGTCCCAGAACTTCAGCGTCCTCCTGTGGGTCTGCCTTGGGGGCTCCATGGGGGCCGGAGGGGGCTCTCCATGGCCTGGGGGGCCTCAGCTGGCGGTGGGCACAGAGGCTCATCTGGAGGAGCCCCTGGTTGTCAGGAGCCACAGTTCCAGGATGGGGACAGGGCTGGGTGCCAGCTGGGGCCGCCAGGATGACACCCTGCACCCACTAACCTCTGGGAGTGCCCAGGGCGCCTCCCTGGGGCTGGGCCCTCACCCTGCCAGCCCCACTGTCCAGGGAAACCTCGCACAGGGCTCTGCCAGTGGCCTTGGTTCAGTCCCGCGGAAGACTGGGTGGGCAAGGAGTGGGCAGAGTGGCAGCAAGGGGCCACCGTGGAAGGCCCTTTCCCACCCACCTCAGGGGTGCTGGTGTCCCCCGAGGCAGGAGAGGCCCCTCGGGTGGAGCCAGGGTGGGCGGCTGGGCGGGTGCAGGCACCAGGCTGTGTGCCGGTCTCTGGTCCATGGGCCGCTGGGCCCCGCTCCGTCCCATCCGCCTGGTCCCTGCTGCGCGCCCACGTCCAGCTCGTCCAGCTCGGCACCCTGAGGCGCTGTGTGTCTTAGGTGATGGCAGTGGGCCCCCACCCCCCCACCGTGCCCCACAGGGCCACCCCACAGCTCGGTGTTCCTGCCTGGAAGGACACAGCCCTGAAGCCCTCACTGTGGATCGGGCGATGCCTGAGCACCTGGTTTTTGGTGCAGCAGTTGCTGCTGTTTGCACAGAGAACAGAGCCGGCGTGTTTGTTTAGCAAGATTGCCTCTGCCGGAGCCCGCCCGGGCCAGGCCCGGTGAGAGGGGGGTGTGCACACAGAACATCGCCCCAAGAGCGGTTTTGTCCACAGACTGGGCTACTCTGGAGGTGATGGCACCGCAGGTGCTTGGCCAGGGCCAGAGGGCGGCTCCCCCGCGCGGCTCTTGGGCTGTGTCCACCCCATGCCCGTGACGCTTCCTTGCACAGCAGCCTCGTCACCCCCAGGTGCCGCTCTGCCCTCCAGCCAGCTTCCTGGGGCACTGAGGGGGCCCTGCCCAGGGACAGTCAAGGGAGCGCCCCCGGAAGGGAGCTTGGGGGGTCCTGTCTCATGTGGGACAGTGGGGACAGGGAAGGGTGGCAGGCACCTGGTGTAGACAGCAGATGTGGACACTCTAGGGGCCGGGGGCCAGGCCGTGGTCAGAAACACAGCCCTGAATGTCTTCACTCTGCCATCTCGAGCTGGGGGACCTCGGGGCAGCTGGTCTCCCTCTCTGAGCTGGTGGTGGGGACAAGGAGGAATGTGCCAGGCAGGACGAGGCTCCCAGCTATGGCTGGCCACCAACAGGCCAGGGCAGGGTGTCCCGGGGGTCGACTGAGGAGATGGAGGGGCCGGTCCAGCCAGCTCCGCCTGCCGGGCCCACATCCCCCTGCAGACCGAAAGTGGGCCTTGGCCAGGGTCCCCGAGCTCAGCTGCACCCCCGAGGGGCCAGCTTCCTGCACACCCTGTCCACGCAGGACCCGGGAGGCTGGTCCTGTTTCCCAGAGGCTGCCGGCACCGCGGGCTCCTGGCTGGGGTCTCGGGGCTCTGCTCCGCTGCCCGCCCAGCACTCTGTGCTGAGCTCGCCCTGCAGGGGCCCCGTGGGGCCACACAAGGCAGCTACACATTCCTTGACCCTCTGCGACGTCATCTTAGTCCCTCCCTGGACACAGGTGGGTCTGGGACAGCTTTGGCCATCAACACCGGGGCTGTGCCAGGCCCAGGCATTCGGAGCCTGGCAGCTTCCGCTTCCTGCTCTGGGCCCTGAGCTGCCACAGAAGGGGTCTGAGCACCAGGGAGACCATGAGGAGAAGCCAGCCTGCCAGGGCCGGGCGTGCCAGCTGAGGGCCATGGAGGGACTCTGGCCCCCGGATGCCACACTGAGCCCTGCCCGGCACTGCAGACCCACAGACCGAGCGCCAGAGAAAGACGGGGCTGCCTTGTTACGCAGCGCCTGGTACCCGGGCACGGGCTTCCTCATTCCCCTGCCGTCCTCTCAAAGCCCGTGAAACTTGCGCCCAGGGTCCTGACCCCGTGCAAAGAACCCCAGCCAGGCCGGCCGGGGACCCACGGGGGCTGGGGCCGGGGTCTGCCTCAGGGCCCCCTTTCTAACCTGAGTTGGATCCCATCCAGTGCCGGTGGCACGGAGGAGCGTGACTGATGCTGCTCACACAGTTGAGCTCTTACCTGTGCCTCAAAGCCCAACTTCACAGGCCCCAGAAATTCCCCTTTGGGGCACCATAGCCCCCTTGCCTTCCTCTGCTATAGCATAAACCACTCGAGCGGTTTCTGTGGTTGAATATGGTTAAGGAAAAGGCTGGTGCAAGCTCTCATTAACCCCGTCCGTCTGGCTGGGGCGGCCGGGGCTGCTGACGGCAGGCGTGGGTTGGGGTCTTCTTTGGGTCCCTTGTCTTGCTGGGCTCACACGGGGCACACGGAAGAGCGTGTGGCGGGGGGCAGGGCCGGGTGGGGGCGGGTGAGGGAGGCTCGGCTGCGCCCTCCGCCTCCCGTTGTTTCTACTGCAGCCGAGGAGAAAACAAGGACTTCACGGCTGTCACAAATATTTCATCCTGCACATTTTACAGCCCACGACCGCTGTGAACACTGGGCTCCTGTCGGAGCTGGAAGATTCATAAAATGCACGTGAATTTTTATGTTCAATTATTCCAGGTTCTGCGCTTGGGGCCCAGGAGCCGCCCTTGTGCAACGCCCCCCCAGGCCCCCACCCAGCCCCACTCAGCAGGGAAGGCCAGCCCACCCCGCCCGCACCCTGGTGACAAGCCAGTCGCGAGCCTGGTCGGAGACGCTCCACCCCCGATGCCCTGCCCCTCCCACCCGTCACCTGCCAGGGAGCCGGGGGCTCCTCGGTCCCTGTCCTGTGCAGGAGGGGCGTCTGACGAGGCTCGAAGCTACCTCTCCAGTCACCACCAGGGCTGGGGACCTCTGATGCAGCACTTGGGGTGGCAGCGCGCCCGCCAGGGCCTGTCACTTCGGCTCGGCCTCCCTGGGCCTCAGCTTCCTCTCCTGAAAAACGGGCTCGTGACTGGCACAGTTGTGTGAAGCTGCGGAGGAAACGCCCATTGCAAGCTTGGCGGGAGGTCGGGAGGTCGCCAAGCTGTGACCTGGGTTGGGGCCAGGCGGCTCGGCCAGGCCCAGGTCGGCCCTGCGGGGAGCGGCTCATCGCTTGCGGCCTCACGTCCCTCATTACAGCGCCTGCAGAAGATGTTCTCTGATTAGTCTGCTGAATTATGAATTAGGTTCCGGGTCCCTGTGCAGCTGTTCCCGGCTTGTCATCCCACCACTTTATTTCCCCGTCTGCTTATAAAACCAGGAGCGCCGTCCTGCAATAAACACTTCAAATGCTTTTTTTTAGGGGCTAATTAATTGTGTTGCATTTCTTCAACACAGCATGCAGGCCGGACCTGCCCCGAATTCCCTACGCCGTTGCGGCTCGGCTGAGTGCCTGGGGAGGGGCTGGGCCCAGAGCAGGGGTGCGGGCGGGGGGCTGTGTGTGGTCGCCCCAAGTGCAGGCTCTCCCAGGCAGCCCCCAGTCCCCGCTGCAGCAGGCTGGGCCTCTTGGAAAGGAGCGATGGTGCCAGGCTCTCCCCGGGGCCTCCTCAGCACCCTTCGGCTGCCGGCCGCCCGCCAGAGCCACTGGTTGCTCCTCCGACTCACCTGCGACACATCCAAGGTCAAGTTCACACCCCCTGTCGATGGACAGCGCTGACCCTGTGGTCCGCCCCCCCCCTGCAGTGTCCATCTTGCCCCCAGCCCTCCCTGCCTTTGTCTGCAGAGCCCCCTGCCCCCTCCACCTGCCGCAGGCCCCTCGGTGAGTGCTGGGTGGGGGACGGCCTTTCAGGAAGCCTGTGCTTCCCCGGGACCACGCGCCTCTCCGTGGTGGCCTTGGGGCCCCAGTCTGCTCCGCACCCTCAGGCCAGCAGGGCTCCGTCTGAGCAAGCCCAGGGAACATCAGAGGAAGTTTGAAACAATGACATTAATAAGAAAACAAAATCACAATTATCGAGTTACAAAACAGAGAGCTCAGAGACAATTAAGTTACGGCAGCCATTCCACTGTTCTCGGTGCCGGGAAAGTGGCTTTTTATTAAGTTGGTCCCAAAGCAGCTCTGCAGCGTCAGGAGGAGTTTTTGGTGCCTGACCTGTGGCCAGGCATCCTGTGCCCGATCCGGGTCTCAGAGGCAGGTGGGACCTGACTCTCTGCAGAGGGGACCCAGGAGGCGCCTGTCACATATGTATGGAGGAACCTGGATCCTCTGTCCCGAGGTTGCTGTGGCCCTCGTGGCCACCGTCGTCCACTGGTCGGAGCTGGGCCTGGAGCTTCCTCACGGCCTCATCCTCAGCTGCTGGGGCAGGGGCTCTGCTGTCCCCACAGGGAGTCACTGCTGTGTGTCTGTGGTCCCCAAGCTGAGCCCACAAGTGTGTGGGGAGTGGCTGAGCTGAGGACAACTGAGGCGCAGGGCCGTGCACTTCGGGGGACGCCTCCTCCCCCCGCCCTCCCTCCCCCCCCGCCCCCCCCCCCCCCCCCGGGGTCTCATTTTCCAGCTGAGCAGAGCTGCTGGGCGGGACTTTGTCCCTCTGTCCCACCTGTCCAGAGGTGAGGGTGCTGTGACTGCGGGGACTGTCTTGCAGCCCTGGGGGCAGGAAGCCGAGGCCAGAAGGTCTGGGGGTGGGGGGCCATGTTTCCTCCCCGTGAGGCTGGACCCCGCGGGCCCCCACACTGCCCTGCCGAGGGGACAGGGTGACAGCCCTCGGCCATGAGGGGTGGGCTGTCAGGATACTTGGGAACACGTGTGCCACGTGGGGAGAGCCCGTTGAACGCTTTCTTGGTGTGGGTCCTCCAGCATGGACCCTGACACGGGGCTGCGGGTAGGAGCTGGCTTGGGAGTGACGGCAGGAGCAGGAGCGGGGCAGGAGGGGAACTGGGGGCACCCAAGAGCACACACCTCCCCCAGGGGCCTGGGACTGGTGTGTGCCCTGGGCGAAGCACCTGCTTGTGACTGAACACGCTGGTGAGTGACCTTGGGGGGGCCTGAGGGTCCTGACGGCACCTGCACCCCCAGAGCAGCGAGGGAGGCAGGCGGGACCGGCCCGAGCTGGCAGTGGCTGGTGGACCCGGGCAGGTGCCTCTGCGGCCAGGAGTGGGGCGGCCCGGCCCCTGCACCCCGGGACCTGGAGCCATGCTGCCCGAGGCAGGCCCAGCCGAGCCCCCGGGACCCCCACTCAGTGGTGGAGACGCAGGTCCCACTCAGAACGTTTTTATGGGCTGTTAATTGTTATGCTTCCATTTAACTCTGGGTGTCATTCCATGTCAGCCAGGCCCGACAGGCTGGGATTTATGCCTCCAAGTTATGGGGCTCGGGCCGTTCAGACGTAAAACAATTACCCATCCATCAGCCACCAAGCGGCTATGGCTGGGGCTGGCAGCTCCGTTAGCGGGTGTGGGCCGCCATGTCCCCAGCAAGACCCCTCGAGGGGCAGGGCTACCTGCGAGGCCAGGGAAGGCTGGGCAGGGGTCCCACCCAGCGCGCCCTGTCCCTGCATCACCCCAGGGGAGGAGTCCGGGGTCTGCACTCAGACTTCACTGGCTCCATGGCTGGGGACCTCAGCCTCCCACATGGGCAGGTGACTCTGGCTGGGCTGAGGGCGAGGCGGCAAGAGGACAGGGCCATCATCCCATGTGCTGGGGGTCTGGGGGCCAGGGCTAGCCACAGTCATTCAGCTGAAGGGTCAAGGTCACCTGCCTCACAGGCAGCCCCAGCCCGGGAGGTGACACAGGTGTTGACCCTCCTGACAGACAGAAGCCTCGGCTCCCGGAGGGAACGCCTGGGTCTCCCACTGAGGGCACCTTGAAGCCTGGTGATCTGTGCCCGTGTAGCTGTTGGTGGGGGCAGGTGGGGGACAGGTAGGGGGGCAGGTGGGGGGGCAGGTGGGGGACAGATGAGGGGGCAGGTGGGGGGCAGGTGGGGGGCAGGTGGGGGCAGGTGGGGGGCAGGTGGGGGACAGATGAGGGGGCAGGTGGGGGACAGATGAGGGGGCAGGTGGGGGATAGGTAGGGGGGCAGGTGGGGGGGCAGGTGGGGGACAGATGAGGGGGCAGGTGGGGGGCAGGTGGGGGCAGGTGGGGGGCAGGTGGGGGACAGATGAGGGGGCAGGTGGGGGACAGGTAGGGGGGCAGGTGGGGGGGCAGGTGGGGGACAGATGAGGGGGCAGGTGGGGGCAGGTGGGGGGCAGGTGGGGGACAGATGAGGGGGCAGGTGGGGGACAGGTAGGGGGGCAGGTGGGGGGGCAGGTGGGGGACAGATGAGGGGGCAGGTGGGGGACAGGTAGGGGGGCAGGTGGGGGACAGATGAGGGGGCAGGTGGGGGACAGGTAGGGGGGCAGGTGGGGGACAGATGAGGGGGCAGGTGGGGGGCAGGTGGGGGGGCAGGTGGGGGGGCAGGTGGGGGACAGATGAGGGGGCAGGTGGGGGACAGGTAGGGGGGCAGGTGGGGGACAGATGAGGGGGCAGGTGGGGGACAGGTAGGGGGGCAGGTGGGGGACAGATGAGGGGGCAGGTGGGGGACAGGTAGGGGGGCAGGTGGGGGACAGATGAGGGGGCAGGTGGGGGGCAGGTGGGGGGCAGGTGGGGGACAGGTAGGGGGGCAGGTGGGGGACAGATGAGGGGGCAGGTGGGGGACAGGTAGGGGGGCAGGTGGGGGGGCAGGTGGGGGACAGATGAGGGGGCAGGTGGGGGACAGGTAGGGGGGCAGGTGGGGGGGCAGGTGGGGGACAGATGAGGGGGCAGGTGGGGGACAGGTAGGGGGGCAGGTGGGGGACAGATGAGGGGGCAGGTGGGGGACAGGTAGGGGGGCAGGTGGGGGACAGATGAGGGGGCAGGTGGGGGGGGCAGGTGGGGGGCAGGTGGGGGGGGCAGGTGGGGGGCAGGTGGGGGGGCAGGTGGGGGGGCAGGTAGGGGGCAGGTGGGGGGGCAGGTGGGGGGCAGATGGGGGGGCAGGTGGGGGGGCAGGTGGGGGGCAGGGGGGGACAGGTGAGGGGCAGGTGAGGGGCTAGGTGGGGGGGCAGGCCAGGGACCTGCCCTCCCCTCTGTCTCTGACACTGTCCCCACCCCTGCTGGGAGTCCCCCGAGCCCGGGCCCTCTTTGGGGCAGCCCTGCTTAGGAGGCTGCCGGAGGCCTGCCCCGGCCCTGGCTGTGTCGTTGGCGCGGGCCCCGAAGGCCGGCGAGGTCGGCCTGGGGCTCCCTGTCCATGGCGGGCTGAGCGGGCTTTCCCGTTGTCCCCCTCACGGGCCTCCTGCCTGGGGCCCGCCAGGCCGGCACGGCCCTCACAGACCAGGCCCTGTCCCCAGGCCCCTGGTTCTGAGACCCTGCCCTGGGGTGGCCCTGCATGGCCCCCCCTCAGGACGCACCCACCTGTGACCCCCCTGCGCCGGGGCCACGCACAGCCAACGCCTGTCGCTGGGCCTCTGTCTTCCCAGCCTGGGCTCTGCCAAGGGTGGCCGGCCGGGGGCCAGTCGGACAGGTGCAGGTGGCAGGGCTGATGTGGCTGGGAGGCCACTGGGCGGATGCTGTGGGAGCCCCACCCGCCCCTCCGTCCTCCTGGGCCAGAGTGAAACTGGACCCTGGTTCTGGGTCAGGTCCTCTCAGCGTCATGTCCCCTGGGACCCGGGGGGCGTCACTCTGCTGTGGCATCCTCAGGGGCAGATTCGGCTCAGCAGCAGGACCTCCAGGGTTTTGTACTGAAATTTTCAAACTGAATGGAAAACACCCATTTTTGTTCTCTGACCATAGTGGAGTTCTCTCTTGTTGACATTGACGTCGAGGCACCGATTGGCGCCTGGTGGGCGCTGACGCCCTCAAGTCGTCTCCGGGACATCTCTGTGGTGGCTCCCACATGAGCACCTCAGCTACGTTACCTGTGGATGGGCTCCGCACCCCTCGACCCCTGCCCTTAGCTCTTTAAAGGGAGGTGACAGCCCGGAAGGCTGGCTGGGCAGTCCCTGGTGCCTGGGTCTCCAGCTGACCTTCCAGGCTGGGCCCCTGGGGCCGAAGTGGGTTTGACCTTCAGGGTCCCAGTAGGGCAGGGCCTGGCAGTTTCAAAGACGCACGGCAGGGGGCAGGGTGGGGGCGGGGCAGGGCAGGACAGGGTAGGCCCCAGGTTGCCCACCTGCCCGGGGGCTGCCCCAGCTGCTGCAGGGACAGCTGCCCTGGGGGAGGGGCAGGGGCGGAGCTTGCTCTCCAGGGTGGTGCTGGCAGGGCAGCCCCGGGACCCCTCGGCAGCCCCCCGCTGTCCGTGCCCACCCTGGGCTGTCCGATTCCCGGTGGGGCTGCTGGGCCTCTCCCTGCCACGCTCGGCTGGCCATGCTGGCACCGGGAGCCCGGGGAGCTGCTGGCAGTGCCGGTTCTGCCTGCTGTTTGAAAATGTCAGGCCCGTGGGTGGCCGATACTGCCCAGCGCCCCAACCCCCTCTGCCACTCGGCGAGGCGGGACACGGGTGGCTGCCCCAGCCGTGGAGCCAGGCCGGGAGCCAGGAGGCCCCAGAGTAAGGAGGGCTCGCTGGGGGGACGCGGGCTGGGGGGGAAGGGCTGGCGTGGGCCGGCCGCCCCGCCCCCTGTCTGAGGCTGATGGACGAGGTCCCTGTCCTTGCTGCCGCGGCAGCCTTGGTGGGCCAGTCGATGCAGAAGAGTGATGGGGCACGGGGCCGCGGGGTGTCTGTGGGAGGTTTATTGGCGTCGGCTGATTTCCCTGGGGACCCTTGCTGGCAACAGCCACCACACTCCCCGAGAACTGACCGTGTCACGCTGGGCGGGTGGTGGGAGGCCTGGCGTGACGGGTGGGCTTGGCCATCAGCTGGTGGGCACGCCTGGGCTGTGACAGTGCCGTGGGGTCCCTGGGGGGCCAAGGGAGGCGGGGGGCAGGGTCTGTGCTGGGAGGTGGGCAAGAGGGAGGGAAGGGGACCTCCTGGGGTGGGGGGTTATGGGATGGCGGGCTCCTGGTGACGCCGACTAAGGGACGGGAGCCGGTTGGGAAGGGGGACCTGGGTCTGGGGCACCAGGAGGGGCCTCCTGGCTTGGGACTTGGTCCCACCTCCTCGTCCCCTTGTGTGAGAACTGGCCCTTGCAGCCAGGGCTCTGTGGCCTCCCGTGGCCACCCCTACCCTGCTCTGGCCACCCTCGGAGGATTCCCTCTGCCGCTCTGCTGGCCTGGCCCTGACACTGGCCGCTGCCGTCCCCAGGCCTCAGCCCTGGGTGGGGAAAGGCCCTGCTCTTACCTGTGGCTCTGAAACAGGTAACTATGGTGCTGGTAGAACGACAGGGAGTGGGCCTAAGCCACGTGTCATCACCGCGCAGTCCGCCACGCCTTCGCATCTGCCCACGCGCCCTGAAGAGCTGCGGGCTCAGCCGCTGGCCGCGGCGCGGGAGCAGGCAGCGTGGCCGCGGGGGCAGGCAGCGTGGCCGCGGTGCGGGAGCAGGCAGTGTGGCCGCGGTGCGGGAGCGGGCAGTGTGGCCGCGGTGCGGGGGCAGACAGCGTGGCCGCGGGAGCAGGCAGTGTGGCCGCGGCAGGGGGCAGGGAGCCCCGAGGTGAGGCTCTTGCGCTCTGCAGCGGCGGCGTGGGCTCCATGGGCCTTGCTGGGCTGGAGGGGCACAAGGAATGGGAGGACCCCGGGGCTGGTGGGGATGGGGACGGGGACGGTGGACAGAGTGGCCGCCCTTCTCCAGGCCTGGCCCCTCCACTGGGCCCCACGCCTCCCCACCATCTTCCTCTCCCTTCCTCTCTTGGTCTCTTTCTCTGTTCTTCTCTCTCCTCTCTCCTTCTCTCATTCCTCTGGGCACTGCTTGCAGTGTCACCAGCCCAGGTGTCATTGTCCCCTCCGCTGCCTCATTTGTCCACCCCAGAGCTGGACCTGCCCATTCCCAGCTCTTGGGACACTGGACCCACAAGAACCTGGGCTCAGTCCTGGCTCGTAATGCTTCTGTGCACCCTGGCCCCGCCTGTGCCTCAGTTTACCACACGGTGCTGAGGGCATCTGCTTTGCATGGGGGACTCAGCCTGGCCCCGAGATGTCTGACCGCTGTGTACTCTTGGCTCCTTGGGTCTGGCCACTCTGTGATGCATTCAGCTGTGCCCCACGCTGGCCCCGTGTGGCCCCGGGCACAGGCCTCCCCAGGCCCGGTCTGCGAGGGGCCCCTGCTGCGCTGCGCCCGCCGGCCTGGGCGTGTGCTGGGCTCCTGGGGGTTCTCAGGCAATGGCCACCCATCTCCCAAGCTGGGCCTGGCTCTGCCCAAAGTCATACTCGAGGGTCCCCCGGAGCAGTGACTCTGGCTCAGAGCCCAGTGAGTGTGGTCCCTGGGACCCCAGGGTCCCAAGCCTGGCCCAGGGCTGGCAGCCAAGGCCTGATCCCTCTGTGCAGGGGCCCCCAGGCCCCAGGAGGGCGCAGGGTCGGCTAGGTGGGGACAGGCGGCTGTTTTGAAGTCCCCAGTGGGGGATCCTGCCTGGGGTGCCTGGGGCATAGTGGGGACAGATGGCTCTTGGCAGGACACATGCCGCCACCTGTGGGGCCAGCTGCGTTGAGTTGGGCACAGAGCAAGTCTCCTGGCGAAAGCAGCGGGGCCAGGGCCGGCGCGAGCCAGGGCGCGGGCGGCTCCCAGCTCTGTGCCGGGGCTCCAGGCCCACTGTGGGGCTGGGCTGGGCCTGCCCGGCCCCTTCTCCCCACGCAGCTGCCGGGGGGCCCAGGGGTCGGAGGCCTCCGCGCAGGGGCCCCTCCTGCCTGCTCCAGCCTTAATCTTCCACTGCTTTGGTCCTTACAAAAGAAACACGTTCCCGTGGTTAATTGAAACAATAAATCAGAAAATGATAAAGAGAAACTAGAAGGCGCCTCCCACCACCTGGCCCCTCCTCAGGATCTCCCCAGGGCCGGCCCCACAGCCCCTTGTCCCCAGGCTGCACGCAGTTAACATGACCTGCTCCCCCCAACCGCGTTCGGGCTCTCCAGAAACACGGTTTCAGCAGCCACTCTCGGTCCCAGCTCTGGGATTCATGGAACCGTCTTCTTCAGACATTTGGCTTGTCTACACCTTCTTGCTGTTGTCAGAAAGTCCCACAATGCCCACGTGTGTCTGGTGCACACGCCCGGTGACCCCGACAGCGGGAGGCACAAAGCTCAGCCTACTGCCCGCGTGCCACCTCCCGTCCCGTCGCGCTGGGCCCATGGCAAGCCCAGCCCCACCTGCCTTTACCTGGAGCTTCTCCTGTGCCCACCTGGGGCAGCTGGAGGTGTGCCCCGCCCTCGAGTCAGACCCTCACAGACCTGGGGCGCACCGGGGTGGGGTCCTGGGGTCAAACAGCAGCTCTGCCCCTGCCTGGGCGCCGTGCCCGGGGCCGTGGGGCGCTGGCCGTGCCTCACTGGCAGGGCCCGTGGGCGCTCCCTAGGGGGGCCTGGCCTGCAGGTGAGGCTGCTTAAGCGGTGCTGGGGGGTCCCCAGCTTCTGAGGGGCTTCTGTGGTTACAAGGAGGCAACCCTGGCCCTGCCGCCGCTGGTGAGACGAGCAGGCTGCCTCAGGGCTGGAAGGCTGGGCTCGCCCCTCATCCGTCACCAGCCGGGCCGCCCTGGGCACCTGTCCCCTGGCCCTGGCCGTGGGCCCTCGCTGAGGCGCGTCTGAGGGCTGAGTTGACGGCCCGGCCCACGGTGCAGCGGGAAGGCCTCCTGGGAAACAGCAGCCAGAAACACGCGCGTGTGTGCCCGTGGAGGGCTCTGGGATCCGGGGCCTGGTGGCCGTGAGCACGCGTGTGCTGGCTCCTCCCACCCCAGGCTGGCAGCAGGCTCAGAGGCCCACCTTGCGCCTGAGGAGCCCTGCGCTGGAGACCCCCCGTCTGCGTCTTGTCCTCTGTGTGACCCCCAGGAGCCGCACAGTCTCCCAGGCCCCCCCCTACCCCACAGCCCCCCCGGGCTCCCCACAGTCCCCGGGGGCCCCCCACAAACCCCACAGCCCCCAGGGTCCCCCAGGAGCCCCCAGTCCCCTTGGCCACACAGCTGGCCCCACTGCCACCTGCCAGCTTCCTGGAGTTCTCTACGTGACTCCCCATGTGCCCAGGCCCAGGAACACCTCTGAAGCCACGTGAGCCGGTGACAGGCTGCCAGTCCGGCGGCGAGGCCGCGTGTGAGCCGAGCGCGGGCCGGGGGCGTGGGGCCGTTGGCAGGGATTCCCGGGCAGTGGGGCCTCCCGGGCTCAGGGCTGGGCGTGTCAGCCCCAATACCGCGGCTCCTCCTGAGGACGCCCCCAGCCCAGACCTCGGGGCCGAGGGGCTCCTGCACCCCCAGCCCCGACGGGGTCCCTGCCACGGCCCGGCCAGGCCCAGGGCACCGGCTCAGACCGGACCTGCCCGAGGAGGGAGCCGGCCACCCGGGAAGCGGCCGTGCTGCTCCCTCTGGACAGAGCGACCCGAGGGGCCGCACCGCCCACCCCCCTGCCAGGTGCTGCCCCACAGGACGCTGGGGGCGCTCGGGCCGGGTGGCGGTCAGAGCGGCCCCTCTCTCCTCGTGCCTGAGGACCTCCGCTGTGTCCACCCACAGTTTTCTTGGGCCCGGGGGTCCCTGACTTTCTTGGCCACCTCAGGACCAGCCCTCTGGCCAGCCAGGTTCCCAAACACGCCCTGCCCTTCCTTGCACCTGGCGTCTTCAGAACTGGGAGGTGACAGTCCTTAGAGATGTTTCCGAGGTCCCCATGCCAGTGCTGGGCGCAGACACACAGCGCCCTCCCCCAGATCCCCGAGGGATGGGAGTGTCTCTCAGCACCACCTGCCAAGCCCAGGAGATGAGGGGCCCATCGAGGAGGGGTGAGAATCTTCGTTCTGTCCAAAGGCCTTTCCCAAGTTCAAGCACCCGCCACATGCAGTAGAGGGCCATCTTCACTTTCGTTTTATGGCTGAGCTTAAGACTCAGGATGGAGGGGATCAGCCAGGGCACTGACAAGGTCTGCAGGGAGCACACTGTTAAGGGCTGAGCCTGCTGGGTGGGCAGGTGGGGCCGGCTGGGTGATGCTGCAGCTCCTGGCCTGATCTGTGGAGCCAAGGGCAGTCCTGCATGTCCCCTGGCTTTGCTGGACACAACAGGAAGAACTGTCAGGTGACATTTGAGTGGATATCATGTCTTCTCTTTGAGCAAACCTGGATTTGTGGATTCGTGAGTGTCTGACCAGGAGGGCTGCCTGTCCGTCTCTCCTCCACAGAGGCCCACCCAGACCCAGAGCCGAGCCCAGGAGAAGGACTTGCAGGGAAACGCTGAGTTAAACAAAGTTTTTATGTTCCCTGTAGGACTTCTCAGTGTCTTTAGCATGTCAGGTGTTGGTGAGTTTAAGAGATGCCCAGGTGGCTGTGGCCTGCGTGCCACCACGCTGGGGCTGCTGTCTTCCTGCTCTGCCCAGGGCCCTGTGCAGGCGTTTGGGAGTGGGCCTGGGTAATCAACAGAAATTGGGAGTCTCTGTCCCCAGACACCGCTTCTGAACTGGGGACAAGATTCAGCCATTTCAAGTCCACACTAGACAGCGCTCACAGGTGCCCAATAAATTCTGCACTGATTACAGGAAGAGCTTTCTGACCGTCAGTGGGGGCGGTGGGGGGCTCTCCCTGCAGGCGGGGCCTCGAGGCAGAGAGCCCTGTCCCGGTGGTGTGGCCAGGACCGTAATTCCCTCGCGGCTCCTGGTGGAGGAGCGGTGCCGCTGGGGACTGCGAAGCATGTTCTGTTTTCACTCTGTTCGCACAGATACCTTCTCTTTGCCACCTGCGATGCTTGTTTTCCATTTCCAGTGGCGCTGTAAGATTTCCTTTCAAAATATCATCACTTGAGTAACAAAAAAAATCCATATGACGGAAACCCTCAGGTAAACAACGGGGAGGCAGGTGGGCGACGCAGGGTGGAGCGAGCGTGGGCCCCAGTGTGGGCTGGGCACAGGGGCGGGGCCCTTCCTGGGACACCCCAGCCCCGTCTGGCTTCTGTCCCTGCCCTCCCTGCCGGGCCCGCTCGGCTGCGGTCCTGTGGCCCCGGCTGGCACCGGTGGCCTGACGCCACCATAGCAGTGGCCAAGCCTGCTCAGCCCTGGGCTCCCAGACTCCCCTGGTCTCATGGCCACTTCCCGCCTTGACCCTGCAACCAGCTGTGCTTTTTACTTGCCTGTCAACCCTGCAGCCGATTCCTGGGAAGGGGACAGGGAGTGGGCCGTTCGGGGAGTCTGGGGCCGTGGGAAGCCGGGCTCCTATCCCAGCACATTCCGGGTAGGGGCCGTGTCCCAGGATTCCCGAGGCCAACAAAGCCAGGGCCTTCCACCGAAACCCACATGAGCAATGGCAAGGACCCCTCCTCCCAGAAGGTAAACTGAGGCCCGGGGCATTGCGTCTTGCCTAAGGCTGCACAGCTGGGTGCGGCTGGCCCCGACCTCTCTATTCCTTCATGAGGGCTGGTACAGCCGTGCCCTGAGCAGGTGTGTGGACGTCCCGTCAACAGGGGCCCCAGGGGGCCCTCCTTCGACCTCATGGTCCCTGCACCTGGGATCTGTGTGCTAGGACTTGGCAGAGGTGGCCCTGTCTCCTTTCCTGACAGGTGGCCCTGGTGAGTGAGGCAGAGGGGTGGACTTCCACACCGGCAGTGTCCAGAGTGGGCACTCTCGGGGGGTCGGGCACCAAGACGCCCAGCAGGAGGGGCACAGACCCTCACACAGACGGGGGCAGCTCAGGGCCCCGGATGCCAGAGGCTGCAGGCCAGAGTTGGACTTAGCCACCCTGCAGTGAGGACAGCTCATGGCCGAGGACACTTGTGCCCCGTGTGTGCCCAGCTGTCCCTTCCACCATGGGTTTGGTATGGGGCCGTCGGCAGGGCCTGGCTCGCTTGGAGCTGGGGAGAGAGAAGTGGTGGGCCACACGGGGGGCGGGACCTGCCCTTGGGGGGCCCCCTCGGCGCCTGGGCTGGGGCTGGCAGAACCCAGGTAATGCCTCAGAGAGTGGGATGGGGAGCCCCGAGCCCACGGCCCCAGCATGTCACCTGTCCCCCGGGCAGGCCTGCTGCCTCCCGCTGTCCAGGTGGGGAAACTGAGGCAGACTCCCACGTGCCCTGCCCACGTCTCACGACAGCAGGTGACACAGCTGGGAGCCGCAGCCCTCTGCCCTCTTCCCTCCACCTAGGGGAATGACTCCCACCGCTGCCACGAGCGTGAGGCCACTGCCACGCGCCTCCCTGCCCCACGCTGGGGCCGTGCCTGCCCAGGCCTGGCGACGTGCTTCCTGCCCCTCCCCCCGCACGGCAAACACACTGGCCACTCTTCCAGCTTCCTGCCCACGGGCCGCGAGGCGGGCACGGCTGGCGCGGTGGCCACGCTTGTCCAGGGAGCCCAGGGCCCTGTTGCTCAGCTTCTGTCCTGTGCTGGGTGAACCCCAGGAGGTGGACGAGCAGGCCGTGCCTGGGATTTCGCGGGCAAGCACGTCACCAGGCGCAAGCAGGTGCTGCCGACTGATGGAGGTCGATTCCTGGCAGCAGATCTCAGCCTGGGCCTGGGGCCCCACCTGCCTGCCCACCCCTGGCAGGCAGAGACCTTTCCAGAAGGTCGTGGATGCTGCTGGGTGGCTCAGACTCCCAGACCTGGCTGGAGGCGCTGCCTGCCGGCAGCTGCGCTTCTCCAGTCTGCACCCGAGGCCTGGGAGGGGCCGGGGTCCTGGGCCGGGGTGGGGCACACAGGGGCTGGTCCAGGCCCCGCTGGCTGGCAGGGGGATAGCAGAGGGGCGGTGTCACAGAGCACAGAGCTGCACGCCCCCACCCCGTCCGTAGTGCTGGGGCAGGTGCACCCTGGACTCCCCTCCCCGGCTCTCACCACGTGGAGCCCCAGAGGGCCCAGCCCCTCCACCCTAGGACGTCCCCTCCCATCTTGGGGCCTGGAGGGGCTGTGGGGGTGTGAGGCCATGCGGCCCGTGAGCACCTACTGTGTGCCGTGCCCTTGCGCAGGCGTCCTCCTGGGAAGCAGTGTGGCCCTCCGGGGTGGCAGTGGGGCCGCGGGAGGTGGGCTCTCACGGCAGGTGGCAGGGGGCGTCCAGGGTCCTTGTGCCAGACCGGAGGTCATGCCTGGGTCCTGCTCTGTGCCCGTGTGCTGAGAGGAGGCCTGGGTGCTGGCCGGGCCCCATCACGCCTCCCAGGAGTGGGGTGGGCCTTGGGAAGCCCCAAGCCGGCCCTGTGGGTGCGTCGGAGGTGACAGATCTGGGTCAGGGCTGACCGTCCCTGGTCACCGGCCTTGGGATGGTGCCAGGCAGGCATGTGTTCCCAGGCTGCCCCCAGGACAGCCTTCCTCTTCCCTGCCCCGGACGCCCTGTCCTCTGCCGAGGCCTGCAGCACCCACCGTGCACCCAGCTTTCACTGAAACCTCAGGACGGCCCAGCCCAGGTGGGAGCCTCAGCCAGACGCAAGGGGCTTGCTGGAGGGGTGGGGGAAGGGCAGGCACACCCTTCGCCCCGGGCTCCCTGCTCATCCGCACCCCGCTCGCCCCACAGGCCCTGACACTCTCAGCCCTACCCCACCCCCGGGCTCCCCCGGTCCCCCTCTGCCCCGCTCTGCACACTGTGGATGGGGACAATGCTTGCTGTCACCACTGCCCCTCCACGTGGCCCAGCAGCCTGGGGAGGCCAGACTGGGGGGACCCTGTGACAGGGAGCCCCAGCCCGGCAGCTTGTTTACCGCATGCGCACCCACTCCTGCCAACGCCTCTCGCCCACAGGGCAGCCGGCAGCATGTCTGTGGGCCAGCCGGGAGCCCTGCTGGCTGTCTGCAGGGCCTGTCAGCCACCGCAGCCACACCCTGCCTCCTGACAGTTCCGGGTCTGCCTCCTCCTCAGGTGCCTGACACTGCCTCCTCCATGCTGGCCTCCAGGCTGCTCATGAAAGGGTTAGAGCCAGGAATGAAAAAACCAGAACAAGACCACTGCCAGGACCAGGTTCAGGAGACAGGGCCTGGCCACCACTTGTGGTGGGGGCCTTGGGCTGGTCACTCCCCTGTGACACACACAGTGGGGTGAAGAGGGCTGTGCCAGTCTGACGCTGTGCAAGACCCCAGGGGACGGTGGTGTGGGGCGTCCAGCTTGGCCCTGCTCGTTTGTGTCCTCTCCAGCCGCACACCCTTGGTTCCGTGCACTTGGCCAGCCCTGCGCGGGGCACAGTGCAGCCACTGCCCCAGCAGGGGGCGAGGCGCGGCTGCAGGATGGGGGTGCTCCTGCTCTCAGGCCACAAGAATGAGGAGCCAATGGGGGCACGAGGCAGCAGCCACAGGCAGGGGAAGCCCCCCATGATTGGCTCTGCCGGGACGCTGGGTGGCCCGGGGCCGGTCACTCCACCTTCTAGGCCCGCCTGCTCCGTGAGCTGGTGGGCTGTGCCGTGGGTCAGCCTTGGGGCCCAGGACACCCACAGACAATATTGATGCTGTTTCTGCCCAAACAGCCAAATGCCAGATATTAATTCCAGGCTCTGGCCGGGCGCCGTGGCTCACGCCTGTAATCCTAGCACTCTGGGAGGCCGAGACGGGTGGATCATTTGAGCTCAGGAGTTCAAGACCAGCCTGAGCAAGAGCGAGACCCCGTCTCTACTAAAAAATAGAAAGAAATGATTTGGACAGCTAAAAATATATATAGAAAAATCAGCCGGGCATGATGGCACACACCTGTAGTCCCAGCTACTCGGGAGGCTGAGGCAGGAGGATCGCTTGAGCCCAGGACTTGGAGGTTGCTGTGAGCTAGGCTGACGCCATGACACTCACTCTAGCCTGGGCAACAGAGTGAGACTCTGTCTCAAAAAAGAAAAAAATTCCAGGCTCTGCTGGGAACACAGACATCAATGCCCACAGATCAGGGAGGACAGACCCTCAGGAGGCGCTGCGGGGGGTCTGACCCCAGGGGGCCACTACGGGCAGGAGGGGCTGGAGGTGAGCAAAGCTCATGATGGGCAGACATGTCCCTGTGCCGACCCCTCCCCCAGGTGCAGACTCAGGGACAGCACCTCGGGGGTCAGGACAGCAGACCCTTGGGCTGCCACTGGGGACCTGGACTCAGGGGCAACCCTGGTGCCTCAGCGCCCGCCCCTGCCAAACGGGGAACGTGCCCCCAACTCTGGCTCCTGCCCCGTTGCCTTGGCTTTGGTACCTCAGCGGCTCATAAATAATTGTGGAGGGGACACATGAGTGAGCGAGTGAACTAGCGTCAACTCTGTGACCAGTGAGGGGCGCGTGCGGGAGGGCGGGAAGGGGTGCTGGGCGGGGCGGTGGGGCACAGGCTGGCAGCCCGCTCCAGGCGGAGTGAGCCCCGTGGCGCCCACAGCCCTGCCCTTCCCCTCGCGGGTTTCTCCATCCACGCTGCGTTCTGGGTCCCTGGGTCCCACCACCTACCTGGGATCTCAGGCTCCCGGTCAGGAGGGAGGGGCTCCCGCCAGCACCCGGTGAGCTTCCCACGCCCAGCTCTGAGCGCGCCTTCCGGCCAGGCTCCGTGGGCGGCACGCCTGTCTCTGGCCTGCTGGGCCCTGTGCACAGGAGATGCCCCATACAGGGACAGCGGCCTTCGGCTGGAGTCCTGGGCCCACGTCCTGCCTGCGGCTTCCAGGCTGGGGAGCAGGGGAGAGGCTCCCGCCCTCCCCAGGCCCCGCCTCGGCCTCTGCGCAGGGCGCTGGCACCTCTGCTGCAGCAGGTGTCGGAGGGCGGGCCCTGGCTGGCGAGTCTGCCCCTGCCCCCCACCCGTCCTCACTCCCGCCTGTCCTCTCCGGGTGGGGGGGGGGCTATGGGACAAGCGTCTTGTGGGTGGGGCCCAGGGCTGCGCGAGTGCCTGGCCCCCAGAGCCCCCAGCTCGAGGGTCTGTGAGCTGGGCCCTCACCAGGTAAGGGTTTCAACCTCTCTGAGCCTCAGTTTCTCTGTTTGTCAGACAGGGGAGTGTGCTCCTGGTCAGGTGGGGGTCCTGCCATCTCCCGGTGGCTTCTAAGGCCCCCACATGCTGCCCGGGCCCCTCCCCATCCCATGCCAAGACCTCCTGGCCCCACGAGGGCATGCGGCCCTCCTGAGCCCACCCGTCCCCCGGGCAACTGGCTCCACAGCACGGAAATGCTAAGGTCTCTTGCGGCGGACCCCTGGCCAACAGTCGGATTCTTCCCCCGGCCTTCCTCCGCCCAGGAGGACAGGTGGGCTGGCGTGGGGCGGGGAGGGAGGCGGGAGGAGGGGAGGTGGGCCCTGGGCTGGCCGTCCGTCCCCAGAAGGCCTCAGTCCCTGGCAGGCCCTCCCCTGCGGCACCTCCGCTGGGGCGGCTGCTGCCCCTCGGCCCTGGGCCCGGTGGGGTCCCCACCAAGGCCCCTTCTCTCCAGTCTGTGGGCCTGCCGTGTGGGTGGCTCTGGCCAGGGCCTGACTGGCCTCCCAGGCGTCCCCTGGGCCCCGTTCCGTGGGCCTGTGGCCGCTTCAGTGTAACGGCAAGGCACTGCGGCAAACGCAGGACGCCCCGCAGAGGCAGGAGCCCTTGGTGACCCCGACACAGACACCCCACAGGGGGTCCCAACGGGCAGGTTTCCACAGGGCGGCTCTGGCTGGGGGAGGCTCCGGGCTTGGACGCTTGATAAGCAGCCTGCCAGGTGCCCCTCAGCTGGGAGGCTGAGGACAGGGGCCAAGGTCTCGGACCCCTCAGGCCCAGGCCCCTCTCCGGGCCCCACTGCAGGCACGTGCCCGCCTCCCACCTGGGTCCCTTCCCTCCCCCTTCCGGAGGCCTGTCCTCGCCCTGCCCTTGGCCCATGGTGGCCCCTTGGGTGCCCCTGTCCTTCCCCCTGCCCTGGAGTGGGCCCAGCTCTCAGCCATCCTGGCACCTACAGCTCTGCCCTCGGGACCTCTCTTCCTCCCAGCCCCTGCCAAGGGGGTCTCGGAATCCACCGATTTTTGGAGGAATCCCCTCCATGCAGCGGTACTCGTGGAGCGCCGAGACGCCCGGGGCGCGAGCCACAGCGTGAGAACCGTGGCGGGGCCCAGGCAGTGGAGCCGGCGACTTGCCCTCCTGGGACGAGGCAGGAGGGGGCGTGGGCTGGGCCTTGGTGGCGGTTCCCTGGCGTTCATCCCACATTAAAAATTGGGGATCAGGGAAGCGAAGGTAGTGGCCATGCCCACCGAGACACATCAGTGGCTCTGGGAGGCTTCAGGGGACTGGCCGCCTCCTCCAGGAAGCCTCCCAGAGACATCTCCAGACTTCCAGGCCCCCACACCCTGGGCTGTCAGGACCACCGTGACCCCCAGCCGGGCCTTGGATGGGTTCGTGTTTGCAGCAGGAGCCCCGACCCACCCTTGCTCCCGTCCCTCCAGCCCTGGCCCGGCCCCCACCCACCTGCCCGGGCTCCTCTGCCCTCATCCTGCCTGAGGGGCTGCCCCCCCACCCCCCGCCCCGCCGGGACATCTTGCAGACGAGGAGACTAAGGCTCTGCGAGGTCACGGTGCCTGCGCAGGGCATGCAGCCACTGGGCGCCTGCACCGTCTCTCTGGGGAAGCTGGGCCTCTCCAGGGCGGGCCCTTGAGGCAGTGGAGTTTTGGGCACGTGGCTGGGCAGGGAGAGCAGGGAGCCATGGGCAGGGGTGGACGTGAAGGACCCTCCCCAGGGCTGCGCTTGCCCAGGGCGGCCCGTGACCGGGTCTGTCTGCCCCACCTCTGCCCTGGCATCTGCAGGCTCAGGCTCCGCTGCCACGTGCAGCCTCTCCGGCTGCTCCCCGCCCCCCGGGTCTCTCCTGTGCTGTCCTTGGGCTTGAGAATTCTCCTGTGTGAACGTGCTTGGCCTCACCGAGTCTGCAGGCTCAGCAGAGACTCCGGGCAGTTTTCAGGTGCCGTCCGGCCCTGGCTGCCTGCGCCTCCAACCCCCATGGCTGGAGCCACCTGTCCTCCTGTCCCGCCACCTCTGTGCCTGGGGGTGGGGGGTCTCCTCTTGTCCTTTGCCTGAGCCCTGCGGCATGGTGGCCCCTCGGGGGGACGCTCCACATCCTTGCCTGGTGTGAGGGGGGCTCTGCCAGCACCGAGACGGGGCCCCCTGGGTGCCCCGTGTGGATGGGAGGGGGGCTTGCTGGAGAGAGCCCCCATCCAGCCCACTTATCACCCAAACTCAGAGAAAGTGGACTTCTCAACAGAGGGGCTTCAGCTGGAAAAATTAATAGTGTCGGCTCCTGGAAACTCACCCTGAGCCTCCACAGACCAAGCAAGCAGCCTCCAGCGGGCAGGACGCCGGGAGGCCCGAGACAGAGCGCTCACGGCCCGGCCCAGGCGCCGGAGACCTCTGGCTGACGGCTGCTGCTTCTGTGGCCGGGTGGGTGCTCCTGGGGGTCCCCTCCGGGTGGGGGTCCCAGGTTGGGTGGGGTGGGGTGGGCGCCCAGGCTGGCGAGGCCTGCTGGGCAGTGTGGCGGCCATTCATCAGCCCACAGCACCCCCTCTCCACCCCTAGTCTTTGAAGCTGCAATAAATATTGATTTGGGCAAATCGATGTGCTTCCGAGGACCTGGGTCGATAGCAAAGTTACAAGGATCAGGGCAAAGTCATCCACGTGCCCGACTGCAGCATCGAGGAAGAGCTTGGCAAGGGCTGAAAGAGAACAGGCTACATACAGAACTGGCACATCCTGGTGCCAGTGCCGCTGGCCAGAGCTGCTGAGGGACTGGGAACGTGGACGCCAGACCACTGCCCTCACCTGGCTCTCTGGTCCTCCCTTCTCTGTCTGCCGTCCGCACTGCCTCTTCCTCCGCACTGCCCACCTGCCTGGACCTGCCCTCCCAGGGGGCGAGGCTGGGCTGGGGCATGGGGGGCACTGAGCTGCGCCCAAGTCCCCCCAAGGGGGCTGGGTGGGAATGAGCTCCCGGGACCACCATCTGGGCCGGCGGGCGTTGGGGCTGAGCCCTGCCCCCTCCTGTCTCTGATGCGCCCCCCTCCCCCCGCCCCCCCTTTCTTCCTGTCCTGGAACTTCAAGGCTAGGTCTGGTGTTCTCTGGGGGGAGGGGACTTTATTAATGAGGATTTGGGAAATGCAGATGTGGTGCTTCCAGCTCCTAGCCCCAAATCACAGGTACCGCCCCGTGAGCGGGGAAGCCGGCCTGTGTACCTCACACACCACCTAAGTGGGGGCTGAGGCAGTGGTTTTATGACTCCATAAAACTTTGGGAGTTTATTGCTATTGAACAAACATGTAATCCGATGCTTCAAGTTCAATATATGTAGCCAGCGGCATCCAGAGCTGGCTGCGGCTGCAGCTCCCACAGCCGGACCCAGCTGCTGAGACATGTAGGGGTTTCGGAGCACATTGGCGATTGATTGGCTGCAGGACAGGGGCAGGATTTATGGTGGCTGTGTGGGCCTGGTCCCTCTGCATATTGAACAGCCCAGAGGACATCAAAGGGGAGGTGCAGCACCTGGGACCTGGGGCCAGGGGCTAGTCAGTGGGTGCTGGGGCAGAGGTGGCAGCAATGGGATTGTGGCTCCCCTGAAGAGGTGGGCCCAGCAGAACTTCTGGAGGGGAGGAGCCGAGGAACAGGCTAGGGGAGGGGTCAGTGGCTAAGACTTATCCACCAGGGGCCTCACCCATCCCCCATTCATTCATTGTCCGCTCACCCCATCCCTCCACCCATCCACCTGCCCATCTATCCATCCACCCATCCATCCATTTATCCACCTGCCCATCCATCCATTCATCCACCCATCCACCTGCCCATCCATCCATCCATCCATCCACATATCCACCTGCCCATCTATCCATCCACCCATCCATCCATTTATCCATCCACCTGCCCATCCATCCACACATCCACCTGCCCATCTATCCATCCACCCATCCATCCATTTATCCACCTGCCCATCCATCCATTCATCCACCCATCCACCTGCCCATCCATCCATCCATCCATCCACACATCCACCTGCCCATCCATCCATCCATTCATCCACCCATCCACCTGCCCATCCATCCACCCATCCACTGGCCCATCCATTTCTCCATCTGTGTACCTATCCCATTGATTCATGCAGCCATCTTTCTACTCATCCATCTGTCCATCCCCCCATCTACTCATCCATCCATCATCTACCTACTCACTTATCCACCCATCCACCTGTTCACTCACACACTTATCTACCCGCCTATCTGCCCATGTACTTGTGTATCTGTTCATTCATCCATTCTTGCTCCATCCGCCTGCCTACCTGGCCATCCATCCTTGCCCCTCATCCAGGGGCGAGGCTGTCCTTCCAGTCCCAGAGACAATCAGAGCCTGGGAAAGCCTCTGTGGCTTTTACCACCATGCAGAAGATACCTGCATTATTGTTCGGTCAGGACAACAGAGGCCTCGTGGCTTCATGCCCCAGAAATCTTTCTTCATGCCTATTGATTCCTATAGCTATTTTAAATAAAGGAGACTCTCATGGCTGCTGATAGTTTACTTATTTCCTCTCAGTCTCGTTCTGTGCACACATTCTTTCTTCTCAGTTCGTAGCATCTGGTCCTGTCTGTCTTGTATTTCACTCTGCGTTTGTCTCATGCTGTTGCAGCTCATCGTAAACGTCTGTCCAGGTGCTATTCCACAGCGAGACTCTCCCCGCGTCAACTTAAGCGCTCCCCACCATCAGCGGATACTGTGGCTCTTTCCACCTTTCTTGCATTACCAGTAAGCTGTGGCCGACTCAGCCCACAGAGCTGGAGTGTTTCACCGGTGGAGATTCCAAGAAGGGGCTAATGGTGAAACATCTTGTGACTCAGGACACACCTTGTCCTGTGACCTTCAAACACCTGGTCTGCTGACGGCGCCTTGGTGGGGAGGCACGTCCTGTGCTGGGCTGGGGGAGGGGCTGCGTTCGCTGCGTGTCGGGCGGGGCACCCCGCTCACGAGTCTCGCGTCGTCGAGTCTCGCGTCATCGGGTGTCGCAGCCAGCGTTGGGCGTGCGCAGTGTGCTCAGGTCCTCCTTGGTGTTTTTGCTTCAGATAAGCTCGTGTCATGTTAATGGTATTAATTTTTTGCCATGTTAGCGTGAAAAATTTGCCCGACTCATTGCTTGTCTTTTAGCTTGGTGTTTTCTTTTGAGCCACCTGGGAGTTTAGATTCCACACAGTCCGAGTGTGTTCATTTGTTGCCTTTATTCTTAGAAAGTCCTTTCCCACCAGGGGTTTGGTAAATATTTGCTTCTGTTTACTTCCTCTTCCCTTCACTGGTTTGAGTTCTGTTCCGTGGGCACCACCTGCCCCACCTGCCCCCGCCCCGGGGCTGCGGCCCCAGCCTCTGACTAAGAGGATACCTGGGTCCCCCCCTGCCTCCCTGCCCTCCTTCCTTCCCGATAGCCTTGAGGCTGCAGCTGCGCAGGGGACTGAGCCCCAGCCCTGGCCTCAGGGACTCGCATAGACAGCGGACTTGGGGACTGGGGGCTGGAGGACAGAGTGTCAGGTGAGCTGGGAATGCCAGAAAACTCCTGCAACCAAGGCGCTGTGGGGTGGGCAGGTGGTGGAGGGGTGGACGGTGTTCTGGGGGGCACGTTTTGGCACCGTCTCAGGGGTTTGTTTGGGACCCCAGGAGCAGGGGTGAGGCAGGAGCGGGAGGGGAGGTGGGGGCTGCAGGGGAGTGGCTGACAGCCGACCTCCCTCCTGGGCCAGGGCAGCCGCGTGGGACCACGAGACGAACCTCAGTGGTCCCCGCACCCGACCACTAGGGGAGGGGCGGGCACTGGGCTCAGAGTTGGGAGGGCTTGTGCGCGCTGAACACCAGGGCCTTGGGCATTGTCGGGGGTCTCTTCAGAGAGCTTCACCATGGCCTGTGCGGAGTCGGTGGCGGCCAGGGACAGGGTCGCAGCTCTGCCCCCCTGCGAGATGCTGGCCGAGCCTCCGTTTCTTCACCTGTAAAATGGGGTGATCAGGCAGTGAGGGACGTGGCACGCCCAGCACAATGCCTGGTGCGCAGGAGGCCCTGCCAGGACCTTCTGGAAATGATTCCTCTTGAGGACTTCCTGGGCCACTTCATCACAGGCTCCGACCCACGTGCTGTGGTCCCCAGCGGGCTCCTGGCTGCGCCAGGGGTCAGTGTGGATCTCTGGGGCGTGACGTCCCCACTCCGGCCATCGAGTCTTCGGGGACTGACAGAATTCAGCTGAGGGAACGTGCTTCGCGCCTGGTGAACCCAGCGGCAAGCTCGCCCCTCCAGGGCGGGGACGTTCTGGAATGAGGGTCTCATCGCCTCCTTCCTGGCCGGATACGGTGCCGCCGCTTGCCCTGAGCTGGGACTCCTCTGCCGCAGCCCAGGTCCCTGCGGAGTTTCCTGTGGGGCCATTCTTGGCAGGGGCTGTGGGGACCGGGGCGGGGGTGAGGGGCCTGGGCCCTGCCACGCGGGAGGGGCCTATTCCCGGCCCTTGGCAATGGGAGCGGCCCATGGTGGTGCCCGAGGGTCGGGGAGCCTGAGAGCTGTGCCCATTGGGACCCAGCGCCCTCGCCCCCAGCCGAGAAGGGGGACGCTCCAAGGGGGGGAGTTCCCCGGGGGGGAGCTCTCTCATGGGGTGGGAAGCAGACATTCCTGGGGACACTGTGGAGCCATCACCAAGCAAGGCACAGATGGGGACCAGGCCCCTTGGCCCCCAAGACGAGGCTGGCTTGTGGCTGGGACAAGAGGGCCTGGTCTTTGGCCACAAACCCAACCATTTGTTCAGGTGGAGACATAGGCTTCGCTTGTAACAGAGAAGAAAGGGCCTCAGAATCAGGTGACAAAGTCCCACACAGCCCGTGTGGCTGGATGCCACCTCAGACACCAGAGCTGGCCACATTAGCAGAGGTTGAGGCCCAGAGGGAGGGAGGGGATGGGTCTCTTTTATCCAGGGCTGGCTGGGCGTGGGGGGGCCAGAAGCTGTGGCAGAAGCAGGTACCTGGTGGTCCGTGTAGCCCCAGGAGTGGTGCTGGGTGAGTCGGGGGGGCCCCAGGAGAGTGGCCGAAGCAGGAGCCAGCAAGCAGGGCGGGGCCCCGTTGGAGGGGCAGCGGGAGGGCCCGGGGCCCGTGGCCTGGGTCGGGCTGTCCCAGCGCTGGCCCGGAGTCTGCTGTGCAGCAGCCGTGTCCTCATGGCTGAGACGTGGCCCCATGAGCTCCAGGGCGGGGCAGGTGCCACACACCGAGGATTAATGGCCAGAGGGAGGAGGGGCTGCACCACCTCCCGGCTGGTCGAGTTAATTACCAGCCTCGATTAGCACTTGACCCGTGGCCAGCGCCCGGCGCCCGTCAACTCATTACTGCTAATTGCAGGGACTCAGTGACCCCTCGGCCCTCTGTCCCCATGGTCACAGCCCCTGCTCTGAGGAGGCCTATGGAATGGGGGCTAGAGGCAGCCAGGGGTCCCCTGTCTTGCCAGGCATCCCACGGGTGTAGAGGGAGCCTGGGCAGAGGGTCTTCGAGGGTGGGGCTCTGAGAGTGGGTCTCACCCCTGCCTGCCCCACTCCGGCCCACCCCAGTCTGGCTGCCTTGTGATGTTGCTCCCCGCCCCCACCCCGTGCCCACACTCCACTCCGTGCCCGGGACACCCCAAGGCCTGCCGGGCTTGGGGTGCAGTTGTGCAGGACCCTCTCCTGGTTATGCAGGGCCGGGCGTTGGGGTGGGGGCCCTCCCGGACCCTCCAAGACATCAGATTGCTCAGCTCCTCAGTTCTCACCGGGATACGTGCCTTGCTGGGGGTGCGGGCTGTGAGCACCCGCAAGGGAGGCCGTCCCCGAGCTGCCCTGGCCTCCAGAGCTGCCTTGGTGGCAAATGGCGCCCTGCTTGAAGGGCGTGGCTGGGGCTACCTCTTCCACCAGGGGTGGCCGGGTCTGCTCCAGGGTCGCCCTGGGTGTGGCCCAGGGTGCGTGTCCTCCCCAGGGACCCCTGCCCCGGCTTGCCTGGTGCAGTCCTCGGCCGCCCGGCCCTGCGGGGTACACGCCGTCTCCCCGCGAGCAGTCGGGCTCCGTGATCCTCCTGGAGCAGGGCCCGGGCCTCGCTCCCCAGCACGGAGTTAAAGGCAGCCCCGAAACCCGGCGGCTCCCTCAGAAGTCAGCCTGTGCGTCCCGTCCTCGCCGCGGCCTCTCTTGCATTCTGGTGCCTGGGCAGACCCTCCTCGTCCTGGGGACCGCATGCGTCCAGCTCCGCCGGCTGCCGTGCCACTGAATTACGGATTTAATAGCAGAGGAGCGGCGCCGGCCGCCCAGACACCCCGTGCTGGCTCAGGGGCCTGGGGGCAGGGCCAGGGACGGTCATCACCCTGGTGCCCACCCTGCTCCCCACGGTCGCTGCGGAAGCAAGCAGAGAGGAGATTTATCTTCCCGGGTTTGCGAGGTACTAACTGAGCAGGCTGAGAGGCAAAAGCTGAATAATTTATGGCCTTGCTGGCTCCAAAGAAGATGACGGGCCGGACGGGAGGAGGAGGGGCCGAGAGGGCTGACCTCGCAGAGTGGGGGCCAGCCCCAGGACGGCACGGGTGGCTGGAGGACCCCAACTCAGGGCACAGTCCCAGGCGTCTCTGGGCAAGTGCCAGGGGCTGCAGGGTCCCCAGGAGCTGAGCCCGGAGGACCCCAGGGCGGGCGCAGCCCCCACTCCCTACTCACCCTACTCACCTGTCCTGCCAGCACTGTCCACTGCCCCACCTGTCCCTGTGGACTGGCTTGTCCCGATGGGCCGTCTGAGCCTGGCGGAGCGTGGCAGCAGGGGTGGGGGCCGGGGGGCCGGTTGCGGCGCCTCCTCAGCCTCCTGACAGCCTTGGCCTCCGCCCAGGAGCACCCCCACCGGCCGGTATGTCTAGCCTCCCTCCCAGGTACTGTTTCCACCCAAGAGACCACTGCCCACCCCCGCCCCACGCAGGGAGGCCAGGGACAGGGGACCCCCCAGGAGCCAGGCCCCGGGGACAGGCGAGAGGGCCCCCTGGGGCACACACCTCCCCTGGTGAGGACCAGGCCCAGTTTCTTTATCTGTGAAGGGGCCATCAGGGACCTCAGGTGTGGCCTGTGCCTCGAGGGGGAGAGAGGCTCCCAAACCCCCACCCCCGCCAGCCAGCCAGCCTCTTCGCAAAGGAAGACTTGTTTATTTGAACTTGTATGAAATAAAAGTTCACTGTCCTCCCTCCTGACAGGGGTCGGAGGGTCACACAGGTAGGTTATGTTGTGGGTGGCTGGAGCCCTGGGCAGGGTTAGGGAGAGAGGTGCAGGGGCGCTGCATGGCCACCCACCAGGTGCCCAGGCTCTGAGACTGAGCCCTGCCTCAGTGTCCCTCCCAGGCGCAGCCCCTGTTCTGGGACCCTGGACGGGATCTGGCCCACAGGACCTGGGCCTTCAAGGCTCTCCCGGTGGCCGAAGTGGATGACAAGAAAGTGCCCATGGAGCTTCCTCCTGCTGGGCTTCTGAGAGGGTGACAGGCGCAGAGACCGAGTCCCAGGACATGGGTGACCTGAGTCGCCTGTGTCGGCACCGCACTGTTCTCTGTGGGCCACTCTGGCGCCCCTGCCTGTCCTCTCCTCTTGTCCCCAGCGGCAGCAGGAACCCTCACCCCAGGAGGCATCACGGCGGGTGGAGGGCCCAGTGGGGCGGGTCGTCCCTGAGTTTGTTTTTAATTAACACGAGTCCGGTACAGTTTTTCCTCGCAACTGCCCCTCACGCAGGCAGGCCGCCTCCCGCCCCGCGCAACCCGCCGAGCCCGTGCTCAAATACAAGCCGCTTTGCCGCTTTCTAAACACAGCTAATCCAACTCGGGGTTTGGGGATTCAAGGTGGGCAGCGCCAGGGGTGGGCGAGCCTCCTCCACGCAGGGGAGCCGGCCAGGCCAGCGCAGAATGGGGTCGCGGCCAGGCATCCCGGTGAGCCTTGCCTTCCCCATCACACAGTGGCTACAGAGTGAGGGGACCTCAGCGGGAACGCTGGCCAGAGGCAGGACCCCCATCCCGCTGGGCCTGCCCTGACCCAGCCTCTCTAAGGCGGCCCAGCATCGCTGCTGCCCCCAGGGCCCGGCCGGCCTGGATGAGTCCCGGTTCAGCGCACAGTGTGGCCCTGCAGCCTGTGATGGGGAGATCCCAGGAGCTGGGGTGGAGCCTTCCTGCCCCGGGCCAGGGCAGACACTCCTCAGCCTGCAACCGCAGCCAGCCCGCCCCTGGCCGGCGCCTGTGGGCCTTCCCGGTCCCCAGGACACCCTGCCACCTTGCTCGAGAAGACAAGGGACTCCACCACCTCTCCACCGGCCAGGCCCCAACTGTGCCCTGCGAGGGGCCCTTGAGCTGGGTTTTCCTGCCAGAGGCAGAAACCGCAAAACGACCCAGAACACGCCCGGCCCCCAAGTGACGGCTTCAATTCAATCCCACAAATATTGACCGTGAGTCTGATCCACTCGTCCGCCAGCTCAGGCTCATTCCTCCAGGGCCCGGCTCGGCAGCTGCGGATCCGGCTAATCCCTGCCTGACAATGTCGTGGTTCACAGCCCGGGACTGAGCTGCTCCGGGCCCTGCAGGAGGGGCCAGAGCTGGGGTCTGGCCTCCGCACCCAGACCTGCTACCGTGGGGCGTCCCCCGGGGTGGGCTGGGCCACGGCGGGGGTGGGGGGAGGGGGGGTGCTCAGGCCAGCCCCAGCCCGCCAGACCCCTGACCCGGCGCCCATCTCTGCTGGGTGCTGCCGCCCCACGGTGACTCCGGCACCGGGACATTCATCAGAAATGGAACTGATGGATTAAAGTGGAACCAGGCAAATCGATTTTTGTCCCCTGGGCGCTTAAATGCTGCTCTTAATCAAGCAATCACCTCCCAGGGTGGGGCGGCCGCGGTGACAGAGGTGAGGGTGAGGGGTGGCCGTGGTGGGGGTTGGAGGGCAGCTATGGGGACGCATGAGACGGGAGGGGTCTCGGCCCAGCCGTGGGGCTGGTGGCATCAGCAGGCATGGGACCAGGAAGGGCAGGAGGACCGGTGCTGGGCTTGGCCTGGTCTCAGTGTCAGGGCCCAGGTCCAGCCTGACCCGGGGGGCTGGGCGAGTGGCCAAGGGGCCAGGACCACCCGTCTGGAGCCTGGGAGAGGAGCACTCCAGTGCCCTGCGGCTTGGGGGCTCTGCAGATTGCCTCCCTCCCAGGACATTGCCAGCATACCCAGCCCGCCCTGGCAGGAAGGCCTTGGCACATCGACCCGGCTGATGGCTGGAGGTCCGAGGCCCAGGCTGCTCCCTCTAGGAGGTTCTGGGTCTGGCCAGGGGAGTGTGGGATCATAGTACTTGTCAAGCGTGTACCTGAGACTCAGTTTCCCCCTGCGTTTGGCGACCTGCCCAGCAGGCCTCCCCCACCAGACTAGACACTTGGGCTGCAGACCTGGCCCAGGGTGAGACCGGGCCCCCGAGGACCACCTGCTCAGGGCGTCTCTGGCAGCCCTCCCAGCCGTCAGCAGGGTGGCCCCTCGGAAGGCCGTCCCCAGCCCTTCCTGGCGGGGCCTTCCGGAGTCGCGGGAAAGTGCTGAGCCGGGAAAGCAAGGAGCATCCGAGGGCCAGGCTCCTGGGGGACGGCCAGGAGCCGCACGTGGACAGGGCACTGGGGAGGCAGAGCCCTGCTCCTCTGGACCACTGCCTGAGACGGGGCCAGGGACTCATCTTCAGGCTTGAGACCCCGGGCCCTGGCCGCTCCAGACTCTGAGATCCGGGTGTCTGCAGCGGGCGCAGGCAGCGGGGGCTGGGGGTGTTTAGACCCAGCCCTGCCCTGCGTGTACCCCCGACCTGCATGGTGGCCTGCAAACCTTCCTTGCTCCCCCACGAAATGGTATGGTCCGGGACTGCGTGGTGGCCCCTGCTCCCAGAATTCCTCCAGGCCCGGCGAACCAGGAAGCATCGGCAGGGGTGCCCCTGCCTGCACCCTACCTGCACCCTGCCCACCCCCTCCCTCCAGGGACCCCGCCTGGTGTCTGTGGTGTCTGGCTGGCTGGGCTGCGTGTGCCTCCCACCCTCAGAGCTCTGCGGGACTCCCCCTTTGCCAGCCCCTCCCCAAACCAGACAGGCCCCGACCACCTGACAATGAGGAGGTGAGGACAGGCCTGGACCCTGCACCGCCGCCCCCCCATGGGGACCCCAGCTGCTGAGCTGCATTGCTTAGCTTCAATTCCCCCCACCCTTGCAGCGAGGCACACTGTGCCCACCCTGAAAAACCATCGTGGCCGTGTCCCCTTGGCTCCCTTGGCCTACTGTCGGGGCCCTGGGACCTCCAGGTGATGAGGGTGGCCTATAAGGCCCAAGGTGGCCGTGCCTGCTGAACACCCCCTGCCCATCCCCACCCTCCCCCCGCCCTCAGGAGCCAGGCAGGCTCCACCCCCTTGCTGCTCTGTGAGCTTGGGCAGTCCTGGGGTGCTGTCCTGGGCCCCCACAATTGTCCCTCTAGAAAGTTGGGCTGTGTGTGAGCCCAGACTTCAGCATGGCGTGGGGCGGCCGTGTTCAGACAGGGCTCCAAGTGCTGGGGTGGCCAGGGCTGCGCCTGGGGGCTCAGGGTACAGGGAAGGGCCTGAAGTCGCAGGTGGCTTTGGCGGGAGGCCCTGACGCTGAGCAGAGGGCAAGTCCTCCGTACACAAGCCCTGTGCGCTCAGCCTGTCGCCCGGCCAGGGCCAGTGGGGCAGGGTCCAGGCAGGGGTTCGGGCCCTGGCGGGAGCGGGGGCCTGGTATGGGCTGACTCAAGCTGGGGCCTGGCCACTGCAGGTGGCTCTTCCAGATGCCCCTTCCCTGGGCCACCAGTCTCCATGGTGCCAGCTGGACATACAGCTGCTTCTTCTTTGGAGGCTGGTCCTGGGGTGGGGAGGGGTGTGAGAGCAGCCCACCCTGCCCCTGCCCACCCTGAGGGCTCCGCTGCCCAGCAGGCTCCTGCCTGGCACGTGGAGGGGCTCGGCTGCCCGGGTGGAGGAGACCCTCCTGGAAGCCGGCCAGCCTGGGCCCCGGGACCGCACGGCTGCCGTCACCCTCGGAGTCAGGGCAGGCTGGGAGGCAAAGGCCCGGAGGGCGGCGGGACCACGCTACGGCTCCCGTGTTGCCGTAGGCGGGAACAGGCTGCGGACCAGGCTTGCCCCCCTCCCTTAGCCAGCGCCCCCGAGCCTCCCGGCAGGATGGGGTGTGCTGCTGTCTCCTCCGGCTGCCGGGACCGCCGTGTACTGGCTGTCCTGGTTCCCCCGAGGCCTGTAGTGCTGTCCCAGGGGGGGCTCCGAGTGCCGCCCCCACCCACGCTGCGCGGTGGTCCCCAGGGAGACCCACCTGACGACGTGCCCCTGTCCCAGCGTCCCGGCCCCAGGGATCGACCTTGACCCTGGATGCTCAGCCTTGCCAGCCAGGGGCCAGCGGGGTGGGAGGGGGCTCCGCAGAGGGGCTTCCTGGGCGGGGGCGGCCCGGCCTGTCTGCTTCCTGCCCTGCTCAGCCCCCGCCTGTCTGGACGTCACCCACCTGGCTCCACGCAGCCTCTCCTACGAGGGTGCTTCTGTGTCACGTGTCTTCCAGGCCTTTGGAAATCCCAGGGATGACTCCGTGTGGGGAGGGGCCTTCACCCCTCCCTGTTGCCTTGTTTCTGTCCCCAGCACCCCCAGCCCAAGCCCTGCCCCAGGACCCCCTTTCCAGCCTGTCCTGTCCTCCACCAATAGTGGACCTTGCCCCCCAGACCCTAGGCTGCAGCTCCCGCTGCCACATGCCTGCCTGTCCCATCCCCACCCGTGTCCTCCTGGGGTCCTGGGAGAGCCCAGCCCCACGGTGCGCAGTCTCCACAGCCACCCAGCAGGCGGGCAGCTGAGCAGAGACGCCGGCCGGCTGCCAGCCAGCACCAGCCCTGCTGAAGTTGCTCCTGCAGGTGGGACGGGATGGCCAGGGCTTCTCCGGGGATGGGGCATGCTTTTTGTCCCTGGGGAGCAGGGAGAGTCCAGAGCAGCTGGTGGCATGTGGGTGGGGCATTTGGCAGCAGCCGGGGTGGGACACCAGCCCTGAATGTCCGTGAGAGGTCTGTGCAAAGGGCCTGAGTGAAAAGCAAAAGACAAAATAAGCTCGTGTGGGTGTGTGAATTGTGAGTGTAAAGGGCGTGGGTAAGTGTGTGGGTGGGCGTGCGAGAGCGTGTGTACACGTGTGCGGGAGCATGTGTGTGCAGGTGTGTTGTGCATGCGCACACGGGTGTCAGTGTGCGTGTGCCAGCACGTGTTAATGAATGTGAGTGTGCAAATGTGTGCGTGCACGCGTGCTGGTGATCCAGGCTTTGCACCTGAACGGCTCTGACTCCCGGGAGTGGCTTGGACGGCAGCGTGGGCCGGAAGGGCAGGCCAGGCCCGGGGCAGTGCGGAGCCCGGACCGCGAATGGGCTGCTGGCCCAGGAGGCCCAGCCTAACCCTAACCCTAACCCTAACCCTCAGCCTCGTGACAACGCGCACCCCACAGGGGAAGTGCCAACAGGGCAGGGCTGCAGGGGTGGCCGCGGGGTCCCCTGCTCCTGCAGGCCCGTGTCCACCACTGGCCACAGCACGTGGGCTCTGTGCAGTGTCCTTGAAAGCCTGAAGATGGGAACAGCTCCGGCGGGCGGGGGCGTTTCACACATCCGACACGTGTTCCTCACGCCTGTGGGTGTGTGCAGGGCCGCTTTACAGTTACGTGAGGATTTTAGGCCCGAGGTGCCGCGCCTGCGGCTGAGCAGTGCCCGGGGGCGGGGGGAGGCTGGGGAGGAGGGTCCCCGCCAGGAAAGTGGGGTGATGGGTGCCCACATGGGATGAGCCCCGGCCCTCTGCCAGCCTGGGCTGTCTGGGGACCCACGGCCAAAGTCCCCAGTGCGCTTGGCTCACGTGTTTGGTCCTGAAGCACCCCCGGGGTGTCCCGGCACAGTGCAGTGCGCTTAGGGACCTTTCCTGCCACCCAGACGCCATCACAGACCCCGCTCCACGCTGCTGGGCCCCCAGGGAGCAGCCGCTCGCTCCAATTTGGACAGCCCCCTGCACCGCGCCCGCTCGCCCGGCTCCCACAGCTATTCCAGCCTCCCTGGGTGGGCGCAGGAAGCCGGAGGCAGCCGGCACTGTTGCTGTTTTTGGAAAACAGGGGCTCGAGGCAGGGAGGGCCCAGCCCATGTTCCAGCAGGGTTGTCTGGCTGGGGGGTCCGCGCCGCGCCCCTGCGCCCCCGGGTTCCTGGCTCCCCACGCACACGCAGCCCTTCTTGCCTGGCAGGCCTGGGCCCCCGGCCGCCGCCCGCTCCGCGGCGGGTGTGATTTCACAGTGGCGTTCTCCTTGCCAGCTTGTGTCGCACACAGGGGGTGTTTCCATTTTTACAGCAGAAAGAAACCGATTCCAAGTGCCTCAGCCACAGGCGGAGCGCGCCGGCCCCCGGGGAGCCGCTGCCATGTCAGGTGCTTTGGGGGTGCAGGCTGCTCTGCCAGCCACGGCCCTAATTGCTGTCACTCAGGGAACCGGCTCCAGCCTGGGGCAGGCAGGAGCCAAGGGGGAGGGTCTCCAGGGCAGGCACCAACCCCTAGGGGGGTCGGGGCCTCCGTCCCGGTCTGCTGGCGCTTTCCCCACCCCGAGACCTGGAGTGGCCCTGACCGGGCCAGAGCTTTGCCTCGGGGTGCTCTGTGGGGCAGGGGTGCCCCAGAGCCCAAGCTGAGCACACGGCAGCCCCAGGCTGTGCCTTCCAGCCGCGAGGACCTGCCTCAGAGCCCCGCCCACGGCAGTCTGTCCCAGGGCTGCTGCGAGGTCCGGCCGACGTGACCGCCCACAGCCCCACGCCTGGCACGGGGCTCTGCCGCCAACGCCGTCCTGACTCTGCCCTGTTGCCAAGAGTTACCTGTGGACTCGGGCCGCCTCCACTGGGCTGGGGGCACGGTGTCCTCTGTCACCTCCACAGCTGGTCCTCCAGTGCTTCGGGGACTATCAGGAAGATTTTCTCGGGAAGAAATACTTGCTACCCAGGGCACAGAACAGATCCCTGATCTTGACATCGAAAGGTCTCAAATAACACACAAGGCAATTTAAAAAGAAAATAAGAAAATTCTTAGGAAACAGGAAAAAGATTCAATTTTACCTGCCATCAGTGTTGTGAGCCTTCAAGGAACAGGGTGCCGTCGGGCTCGTCACGCTGGGAGGGCGTCACTGTGCTGGGGGCATTGCCGACACCGCAGTCCCAGGGGGTTGCTGCCAGCACCGAAATCCGCAGGAAAAGCGGGGCTCGGAGCCAGGGCAGGGCCTGCAGCGGGTCCTGGCCCCCTGGGAGCCCGGGCACATGCCGGCCTCTGCCCTGCCCTGCCCCGTGGGCTGGTCACTGGACGTGGCCACAGGCTCCAGGCAAGGAGGAGAGGAGAAACAGAGGCAGGCTGGCACCAGGCCCGGGGCTCATGGCTGGAGGCCTAACAGGGAGGCTTCTGGCCAGCTGGAATCAGGACTGCCTTGGCCTTTGGTTTCTAGGATAAGAAGAGTGTGGAGGTGGCCACAGCAGGATCCGTGAGCTGTCACACACGCAAGGCGGGTGCCTGCAGGGGGAGGGGGGCCCAAGGGGCGGCCCTCGGCCAAGGTCCCCCCAGAGTCCACTGACTGCTGTGGATCCTGGCCCCGGGGGGCCGCGTGCACCCGCTCTCCCATGGACCAGCTGGGTGACCCGAGGCCATATCACCCTCTCTGCCTCAGTTTCTCCCAGGTGACGGCTCCTCCCTGGGCGCAGCCCCCAGGCCTTTTCTGATGCCGCGGCTGCTGTCTGAGGTGCCCCGGCCTCCTGTCTGGGCTCCTGCCCTCCTTCCTGGCCTCACGAGGCCCTGTCAGTGCCGAGTGAGCCGGAGACGGGCAGGGCTGGGGGCTGGCAGCTGCCCCGCCACGTGGTGGGCCCAGGCCACAGGGTGGGCCCCGCTCCTCATGCACAGGCGGGACGGGGAGCCAAGCACAGTGCACTGTCCCCAGGTGGCTGTCTGGGGGTGTCACTGCAGGGGCAGGAGGGGAGCTGAGCTACCCAGCCCTGGCTCCCATGGGGACCTAGCCGGGCCCTCTGTGGATTCCTGGGGCTCAGTGCGCCTCCAGCCTCGTCCTCACGGCCAGAGGAGCAGCGTTTCCAAAGTGCTTGCCCTGGGCCGTGAATCCTCCCCCGGGTCTCTGCCCCCACCTGGGGGCTCTGAGAGCTGGGGTTCCTCTTCCAGGTCGCACAGGCCCCTCTGAGGCCAAAGCCAGCAACTCATGGCTCCTTAGTCAAGGCCTACAACCCCTTATGCCTCAGTTTCCCTGGTTAAGTGGGGCATAATCACCTGGGGCAGGGGATGATGTTTTCCACCCTCTCCAGGCCTCTAACCTCTGCCCATCCTGTGCCACTGTCCCTGGCAGGCGAGCGACTCGTCTGGTGGGCTGGGACCCGGCTTCATGGGTCGGGCTGCTGTCCTCCAAGGCCAGGGCCCTGTCCCAGGAGCTTCCTCCTTCAGACCCAGGAGGCTCTCGGCCCTGGCGGCTGCCGCGTCCTTCCCCGAGTGACAGAATCGGGAGCTCCAGAGGCTGCTTCCTCTGCCAGCACCCGATGCCTCAGCTTGGACTTGGGGTGCTGGATGGCAGTGGGGGCCCTTGCCTGGCCTCCTTCCTCCTGCAGCCCGGCCTGGGCAGGGGTGCCCTACCCAGTTTGGGGGGGCTGTCTCCCACGATGTTCCAAATACAGTCACACGCCACATAATGACGTTTTGGTTAGCAGGTGACTGCATATACCATAGTGGTTCTATAGGATTATAATTTCATATTTTTACTGAACCCTTTCTGTGTTTAGCTACACAAATATGTACCACTGTGTTCCAGCTGGCCCGCTGCGCAGGTCTGCAGCCGGGGCGCGGGGGCTGTGCGCCCAGGTTTGTGTGAGGACACTCTGGGGCGCTTGTGCAGCCATGACATCGCCTAATGGTGCATTTCTCCGAACGTGTCCCCGTGGTCAAGTGACACACGACTATGTATCACAAGAAGACACAGGGACAGAACCTGTTTGGGTGCTCATTCTCAGGGTGGCCACCATGGTTGGACATCTCCACACATGTGGGCACACGTGTGCAGGCACATACACGCCCACACACGCATGCACACACACGCCCACACATGCGTGCACACACGCCCACACACGCGTGCACACACGCCCACACACACGTGCACACACACGCCCACACACGCATGCACACACACGCCCACACATGCATGCACACACGCCCACACACGCGTGCACACACGCCCACACATGTGTCCACACACACGCCCACACACGTGTGCACGTGTGCTCACATGCACACATGTGCACACACACGGGCTGGTGGCAGGAGGCCCAATGGGGAACTTCGGCCGGTGGGGCCCAGGGCCGCCAGGCCTAGTGGTGCGCTGGGGCTTTGGCCCTTCTAGCACCCGAGGGGCGAGTGTCCCAAGGGGGCAGGGGGCCCACGGCAAATGGGATCCGGAACCTGGTCAGGGGTTCAGATTCCACCTTGCACCCGGGTGTGCTAAACTCGGCTTCCACCTGGTGCAGGGCGGGGAGTGGGCTGGAGAACCTGCCACCTGGGCTGCAGTGGTGTCCCTGCGGGGACCTTGCCCAGACGCGCCCAGTGCTGTGGCTGCGCCACTGCAGGAGGCGCTGGCTGAGGACCCGAGGGCCCAGGAGGGGCCTTGAGGCCACAGTGTCTGTGGGTGGGCCTGGCTTGTGGTGGGTGCACCCGTGCCCAGCCACGCCTGGGGTGACGAGAGCCTGGCATTGGCTCTGGGCCTCATATTTCAGGGCTGCTCCAGGAGTGGCCCCCATGGGCCCTGGGACGCTGCTCCCTGGCCCCAGGCCCGAGTAGTGTGGACCCTGAGGGCCATCCCGGCAGCCGGAGCCCAGGCCCCACCCTCTGCTGCCCCCCACTGTGGGGCTGTGGGTGCAGGTGCCTCTTCTACTGGGCCTGACCCCCACCCCTGTGGGGGCTGACCGCCAAGACCAAGCGCTGGAGGTTCCTGGAGCCTGGGTGGGTGCCACAGGCAGGGGGCAGGAGCCTGTCCCTTGCTGCCTGTCTGGCTTTTCCCCGCCCTGTCCTATCTTGTCCTGTCTGATCATACCCCAAATGTGCACTCATACCCCATCTCCCTGCCACCAGCGCTGGCCCAGGCCCCACCCTGTCCCTGAGCCCTGTCCCGATGGTCAACTTCCTCCTTGGTCTCAGCCCACTGGGGTCCAGGGCTGCCAGCCGGGAGCGGCACCCAGCGGCCTCCACGCTCCTGTCACCATCACAGAGACAGATCCTCCCTCCTGTGGAGCCCAGGATGGGCTGTGCAGCTCGGCCGGTGGTCACTCTCCTTAGCCAGCCTACATCCTTGGCCATGGAGACGCCACCTGCCCCTGACGGACGTGCCCAGGGATGGGGCAGGAGGGACTGAACCCCACAGTGCCGCTGGGCCCTCCCTCCAGCCGTCCAGTCCAGGGTGGTTACACCGGCTCCAGGCTCAGGGCCCCAGTGTGGCCCGCATGGCCCCTGGGAGGCCAGCCCGAGTGGAAGGCCACCCAAGACCCTCTGCAGCTGGGCCAAGGCAAGGGTGACAGGGGAGCTGGCCAGGGGGTGGAGGACTGGGGACGGGGCCAGAAGGTGGGGGCCTGCCCGTGCCCCTGCCCCCCGAGTGTGCCTGGCAGCCTCCCCCTGGTGGACTCATTGCCCGCTTTCCCACCCGGTGGGTCACCCTGCCACTGAGTGGGGCTGTCGGTGGGGCTGCCTGTTTTAAAACAGAGGTTTTATTATTATTCAGGATGGTGAGGCCGGCAGACCAGGAGCCGGCTGCCACTGAAAAGACCGTTTGCTACTCGCAGTTCCAAGAGGCAGGCGTGTCCCACACACGGACCCAGCCGGGAGGCAGAGGGGGCAGGGGCGTCGTGGTCAGGAGCCCGCGTGGTGGCTTCTGCTGGAGGGAACAGAGATCGAGGGAGGCAGGGTGGGCACTATGTCAGTGGGCTCTGGGGCACAGGGGCTACCCCTACTCGTCTGGTCCCTGGCCCTGGGGTGACAAGGGCAGGAGGAGAGGTCTGGGCTGTGAGGATCCCATGAAGCAGGTGGTTGGAGCGTGGGCTGTGGATCGCTGGTTTTCATCTGAAAGGTGCCCTCATAGGTGAGTCCGTTACTGTCTCCAGGGACTGGTCAACCTTGAGAGGGCAGCCCTCCAGGGCCAGTGAGGCCCCAGACATCAAAGCATCAAAAATACAGAAAATCAAAGGCCTGGTTAATACTGCCCCTTCTGGGAAGGCCCGGGGTGGGGTTGGGTGACAGGAGGCCCAGCAGGGATGACAGCCCAGCCTCGGGTGTGCAGGAGGACCCACGGCCCGCTTTGCTGCCTGTCACCAGCTGAGAGCCCCGAGGCCCAGCAGCCTGCCTGGGAGGCTCCTGCCACTGCCCCGGGCCTGGTCCCTCCTGGCTGCCGTCTGGCCTGTCTGCGCATGGTTTCTGGTTCTTGCATCTTTCCATTATAATTTTTGTTTGGAGAAATTTTTAAAGCACAAGGAAGGGCACCCAAAAAATGTAACCTTCTTCTGCCACCCACAGACAGGCCATGCCAAGGTAGCCTGTCCGTCCCAGCCTCCTCAGGTTCCCAGCTGCCCCGGCCAATCCCAGACTGCAGTCCACAGCCCCTGGCTCTCGGCTGGGCCTGGGGGCTGATTGCCCGGGAGACGAGGAGCCATCCCCTCTGGGTGGGACCATCTGCCAGGGACCTCTGGGACATTAGTAGGCTCCTTTGTGGCTCTTGTCTCCTGCCTCCTGTCTGTCCTCCCGAGAACGTCCCATGTGTCCCATTAGCTGCTGTGTCCCCGCCATGGAGAGGCCACGCAGCATGTAAGTGCGTGCTTGTCCTCGCCGCCTCCCTCCCCGGCACCTTAGCTGGGAACTCCTTCCTGGCTGGGCTGAGGCTGCAGACAGCATTTCATTGCTTTGACCTGTCCCGGGGCATTCGCTTCTAGAAGGACGATTTGAAATTTTTCATCACAGCACTATGGATGCCCGGTCTTGCTTTGGTCGTCTGGTTTTATGTGCCCAATTTTATACTCATTTTCTTCCCCTCTTGTTTTGTTTTTCTCTTTTAACTAAAATGATCCATTTATTGAGTTAAAGATTGTATATTCAGGACATTCACTCAGTAGGTGATCCTGCATAGTAAACCTAGGATGAATCAAAGACACCTACTTTGATATATTTAAAAAAATTTAATAGCCTATAGACTTCTAGTTTTTTTGTGTGGCGGGGAGGAGAGAGGGGACGATCCTTTTCTGTTTAACGGTGGTCAGACATCCATCAGGTAAAATTTACCGCTTTAACCATTTTCAAGTGTGCAGGTCAGTGGCATCCGCACCTCACGCTGCTGTGCAGCCGCCGCCACCTCCCATCCCCAGAGCTTTGTCATCGTCCCAGACTGAAACCCCGTAGCCATTAAGCAGCTCCTCTTCCTCCCTGGGCCCCTGGCAACCACCATTCTGCTGCGTCTCCGGATCCGACCACTCTGTGCGTAAGTGGCAGGCAGTGCTCGTCCTTGGGGGTGGCCTATTTCACCCCCGTTTTATGCCTTTCTGCTGCATGGCGTTTTGGTTTTCTGTGTTCTGCCAGTGGTAGTGGATGTCCTGCTTTTAATTCTGAGGGCTTGCTTCTCAGTTTTCAAAAACACACCTTAGTCTCTGGTTCTCCAATTATCAAGCATTTGCTATGAAGCAATATTTGCCACTCCTAACATTGCAGACCCTGAAGGACACATCTCAGCCAGTGTCCAGCCCCTGGGCCCTTCCTCTCCTCCACCTGTCATTTGACAAGAAGGTAAATGCTGAGTCATTAGAATATTCACACTAATTCCACGACCATGCTGGGCCTGAGACCACCCGGGCTCTGGTGCAAATCCCCCACAGCTCAGGGATGTGTTTTCAGGACTGTGTGGGTGGGGGTCTCATGGGCGCCCAGGAAGGCCTTGGGACCACAGAAATTGTAGTGAGGCTTCTACCTCCAGAGCTCCCTCCCCAGGGAGGAAGGGGCTCCACTTCCTGCTTTGGTTTGAAAAATTCCAGGGAAGCACTTGGATTGGCCTGGCTTGGGTCACATGACCATCCCGCTGTCCAATCACCATGGCCAGGAGGGTGAGGTTCTGTGATTGGCCCAGCTTGGGTCTGTCTCCAGGAGAGACGAGAGGGGCTCAGCCACACCAATAGTCTGCCCCTTGCAGAGTCATCAGCCCCACTTTGCAGAGGAGCTGGCTCTGAGATGAGAGTGGCCTGCTTGGCACTGTGGCTGATACATAACTTCATGGGGACTTGAACCTGCGTTGAGTCCAGGTGGAGAAACTGAGGCCCAGAGCAGGGCAGACTTCCTGGGATCCCATAGCATGAGCTGGCCACATGACACACTATGCCACCTCCTCCAGGAAGTCTTCCTGGCTTGGCCTAGCCAGGCCTGAGGTGGTCACTGCCTGATGTCACATCCATGTGAGACAGGGCTCCCCACCACGTACCTGTCCCCAGTGTCTAGGACAGGGCCAGGACGAGTGCTTGGATTCAGGCAGTCCCGTGCCCAGGAGGTTTATGGAATCAGCAGCTGTGGCTCTCAGCCCGGCTCTCTCACCTACCTGCTCACCATCCTCTGCTTGGCCCTGGCCCAGCCACATGCCAGCTCTCCTGGGTCCTGTCATCTCTCAGCGCGGTGCCCCTGTGCTGCCTTCCTCCCTACGACTCTGGGCTGTGCGCCTGGGGCCAGACCTGCACCCTCAGCTGCCACCACGACCTGTTTGCGTGTTGGAGGGGCCTTTGTGCGCCTTTGTTGGGCGGCGGCCAGGCCCCGGGCCCATGGCCACACAGAGCCTGCAGCCTGCTGGACGGAGCCACGCGCCGCTCCTCCTGCCCGCCTGTGGGCCCCGCGCCGCCTCATTACAGCCAAGGCGGCATCGATTTTGTAAATTATGAGCATTTGTAGGTGTTTATGGAGCCCTGGCGTGATTTCTCCTGCGTGGCTGATGCTCGGGGGGACATGTGCCGGCGACAGGCCTTATAAATGGGAGCCTGCTGGAATGCCCCGTTACGGAGATTTACGCCGATCCTTAAACATTGTAGATTAATTTTTTGAAAACGTCTATAAAATAAGAGATTTATACCTAAAACAATACCGTACACCATGACAGGAAGGGATTAGAGTCAATTTATTCATATATTAGTCAAAAACTCAATTTCATATATTGTGCAGAAAAATTAAAACCCTTTCTGCATTTTATTACAAATTATGCATTCTCCATATATGGGGATAAATAATTGATAGCATTACAAATACTTAATCTAGAAAATATTTATTAGGAACAGACAACTCATTTTTCATGTGTTTTATTGAGGACAATATTGCACACTTTAAAAAATTAATGATGACTCTTTGCAAGAAAAAACTGTCTACATCCTAATTCTTTTGTTTAGCATCATGTCCAAGCCAAGCAGACGCAGCTGGGCAGTGATGGGACGTCCACTCCCTTGACCCCTGGCTGTGGGTGGGCTGGAGGGTCTCCGGGACGTGGCAGTCGGCCAGGGTGCGTTTGAGGAGTGTCAACATGTTTTTCTTCTGCTGCCCAAACTCTCAGCTTATAATTTAAAAATAGGTGTTTCCGACTTAATTTCTAAGAAAGCACTAAGTAATGGGATGTGTGGATGGACTCAAAGAGCCAAGAGATCAACGCTGCCGACTCAGCCCGGAGAATTATGAGCCCGTGAATTATCCGGGCCCCCAGCAGGGCCCAGGCTCTGCCCATGGAGGGAGGGGCCGCCTGTGGGTGGCGGGGAGCCCACAGCTGGCCCAGCCTGCTCTTCTGGGACGAGTGGCCCTGCCAGGCCCACCCTGCCCTCTGCTGGGGCTGCACCCCCATCACGCCCTCGAGGCCTGTGAGGAGGGGACTGGGAGGACCCAGGCAGGGTGTCTGCCGTCTGCCCTCTGGCCCCGCTGCGCATGCGGGTGGCAGGCAGGCACGCGGTAGAGCCCGATGGCGGTGCTCTGGCAGGCCCCATTGCCAGCCCGCCCTGGGGAGCACCGGGCTTGAATAAATAACTGCTGTGTTTATTAAAAAATAAATTTGGTACCTAACGGAAGTGCTGTTTCTATACATAGAAAAAATGTTTAAAATACAAACCAAAACAGTTTTCAAAGACGTCTCAGCATTAATTATTCATCTCTTGCTAATGAAAACATGCCTTTGCAGGCGCCCGGGCCCCCTCCCTCCACGTGGGGTCTCAGGGCTCCCGAGAAAACCCAGCCTGAGGGCAGGAGCCAGGTGGCAGACCCTCGGGGCTGGGGCAGGCGGCCCTGAGCCCCAGTGTCCCCTGAGTAAAATGGGGGTGGCCACGGTACTCCCTCATGGCAGTTTACCGGGCAGCCACTGTGTGCCAGACCCAGCTGCTCCGGGACAAAGGAGACAGCCTGGCCTGGAGCAGTGGGCGGAGGATGCTGGTCAGCAGGCAGGCTGGGGGCGGGGTGGGGTCTGACCTGGAGGACGGAGGTAGTGGGCGGGGCTGGGTGGGCAGGAGAGGCAGGGATGAAGGCCACCCTGGCCAGGCCCAGGGGGCAGGGCACCCAGGCCAGATGCCCGGCCACAGCCACAGCCGCAGCTGCAAGTTGACGGCATCCTGCTCTGAGACATTCAACGACCCCAACTCCCTCTTGGACATGGCTGGATCCCAGGCAGAGGGGGACAGGGGCCTGCAGGCCTGCAACAGCCCAGATGGGCCATGCCCACCCCTGGCCGAGCAGTGCTGCCACACCGGGGAGGGCTGGCCTGAGGGCTGGCGGGGCGACAGGAGAAGCTTGGGGAGCAGCAGCAGGAGCTGCCAGCACCCTGCGCTCACCTCCCCAGCGGGCCTCACAGCAGCCCCAGCCCATCCTGTGCAGCTGGGCCATTAGAGCCCGGTGGCAAGCTCGTGGGCGCTGCCAGCAACTGAGAAGGAAGGTAAGCCCAGGGCCGTACACAGAGCTCCCGTCCTCGGGATCCTGCCTGGGTCCTCCCAGCTCTGTGGGTGGGCCCTGGGCATTTGCGCTTTGTTCATTCATTCATCCACTTGCAACCCCTGAGCATCCCACTCTGGTCTGCAGGCCTCCTGGGGACAGGGGCTCTGAGCCCTCCAGTCACCCGCCTGGCCAAGGGTCTGGGGGCCCAGAGGGAGCCGCTCTGAGCTGACAGCCGAGGGCAGGCACAGGTGGTGCCCAGGTTGATGTGAGAGCTGAGCCCGCCCTCGGGCAGTGCAGCGGGTCCCCAGCAGGGGCCTCCGAAGTCCCACCAGCCCCTGGGGTAGGCACGGAGGGGCGGGGGCTGCGGGGAGGGGCCCCAGGCCAGGCTCCTTCTCTGCAGGGCGGCTCTGTCCTGGCCCCTTGGTACAGACGGGGAGTGCAGCCTGCAGCCCGGCCGGCCGTGGCTCCTGCAGGACCTGGGCTCAGAGTCTGTGTGCCCAGCACCGCCAAGCCGGACAGGGCCCGGCAGGGTCCGGCCCTGGGATGGCCCCACTTGGCCTACTCGGAAGGCCCGTGGGGAGCAGCCCGGTGTCAGCCTGTGAGCAGGTGAGGGGAGGTGACGGGCCCTGGTCCCTGGCTCCCCACAGCAGGTCCAGCCTCGCCCAGTGTGGATTTCCTGACTTCCGTGAGGCCGCCGCACCGGCCAGCCCAGGGGTGTTTTCTGTTGTGATGGGGGCGGGGCCGGGGGGCCCAAACCTCCCGGAGCTGGGGGTCCTCTTCCTGCCTGTCACTCCTGGCTCCCTGTGGTGGCTCCCCACCCGGTGTGGGCAGCTGTCCATCTTAGACCCCAGCCCCACACGGCCCAGTCCCCAGGACAGGAGTCCGGGTGCCCTGGTGCCACCCCAGGGCTCTTCCAGGGCCAGAGCAATAGGGACATAGTCGCCGAGCTCGGCCTGTGTCAGGAGCACAGGTGACCTTGCTTGGTAGACAGTGCAGTGGCAGTGGTCCCTCTAGGGGTCACGGCTGCCAGGTCACACAGCCAGGCTGGGAGAGGTGCACACTCTGGTCCCCGATGCCCCCATCCCCGGGCACTGGGCACACTGAGGACCAGTGTGGGGGAGGGGAGGGCACTGGGCAGAGGGCAGGGCCAGGGACCAGAGGCCGAGGTGGAGATGAAGGTGGTACGGGCGCAGGCCCAGGAGGGCAGATGCCACTGCACGGCAGGCAGACAGACGCACACGGACGCACACACGTGCACACGGCATGTACAGGGGCATCACACTCTCGGAACACGCTGTGGGGCCCGCGGGGAGGGCAGCAGGGGTGCCCAGCTGGCAAAGCGGCTGCTGCAGAAATAATTAGTCCCTGGTAGGCTTCGCTCACCTTCTCCAAAGCCACAGGGCAGCCACCGCCCCTGGCCCTGGGGAGGGGGCTCTGGGAGCACCATGAGCAGCAGCCCTGGGACCCGGGGCTCCGTGACACGGTCCCCGAGGCTGCACGGGCTGGGCGTGCTCAGGCCACCACAAGCCCCCCACATCCCTGGGTCCCCCAGCACAGTGGGGGTGGTGGCTGCAGATGGAGGAGGAAGTGGGGCTGCGGGCAGGAGCCTGGTGCGCTCGGGGGTGCAGCTGACCCAGGGTCCCGAGGCCGACTGGGCTGAGCTGTCTGGGGCCAGGGCCCGGCCCGCAGAGAACTGCTCTGCTGTTAAACATTCACTTTGCTCTCTAAGAAGCCAGCAGCTGTTTACAGTCAGCGTGTAGGAGTCGCCCTGGGGTGATGGGTTCTGCTGTCCCAGCAGGCCCTGGGTCCCGGTGAGGAGGGGCCACCCCTCCCAGGCCCAGGGCAGGATGGGGGCTGGGCCAGGATCTTCCCAGCCACCTCCATGTCCACTCGGCCACTGTCACGCGTGGTCACTGGGCGCTCCCAGCACTGCCCTGGGAGAGTGAGAGGAGGGCGGCACCCCAGGAGGTGCACACAGACCAGGTGGGCTGGCGATGGGAGGGGGTCGGGCTGAGGACCTACGGGAGGCGGGGTGCAGTGGGGAGGGCGGGGGGCTGTGGGGAAGGCTGGCTGGCGCAGAGCAAGGTGTGCCTGAGAGGGGACACAAGGGCGGGTGGGAGGAGCCAGCAAGTGCAAGCCGTGGGGAGAGCGCCCTGGGGGGACGGTACCCTGACACCCCTAAGCTAGTCTAGCTCTCTGGACCTGTGACCGTGGGGGCCGCAACTGCATGTGTATACAGTGGGTGCTCAACAAATACTCCCTGAGTTTGAAAATGACAGTGTGGACTAGAAGACTCTGAGGCCTGGGCTGTGCACACTTCGGGGCTCCTGCTGCTCCCCTGCAGCCCTGAGCCGGTCTCTGGGTGCAGAACGAGGGCTCCCAGGAGGCGACCACACAGGCAAAGGCCCGGAGGCGAGGGCAGGGGCCGGGCACGCACCACCTCGGGACACTCCGAGGTTCAAAGCCAAATGCTGGCTCCCCCTGCCTGCTGTGGGACCCGGTGGGGCCGCAGATGGCCCGATGGGCAGCTCCTTGTCTCCCTGAAACCAGAGGCCCAGTGTCCCGGGGGCGGTTCCGAGGCCAGGAGAGGGCTCCTGCGGCAGGGCTGGGCCTAGGGAGGCCCCGCCAGGCAGGGGCAGCAGGGCGGTTCTGGCCAGGACTGGGCATCACACGAAGGCGTCTTAAGAGGCACTTCCAGGCCACAGGGACCTGGGTAGGGCAGAGACATCTGCCAGAGGCTCACCATGGGGACCCCCAGGTCCAGCTCCCAGTGTGGCACTTTGGCCAAGAAGCCAGACGCTCCCTCCAAGGCACCAAGGCACCTCACAGCCCTGGTCTGACCCGTCCTGGGGTCTTGGGGCCATGCGATGGCGGCACCCCACCACCGCCGGGGCCTGCCGAGTCCTGGTAGGGCACTGGTGGTGAAGCCAGGGAGGCAGCAGCCCAGCCGTGGCCCGTGGGACCTGCAGGGTGCAGGGTGTGGGGCAGGGCCATTGTCTCCGGCCGCTTCCTCCCTGTGCTCTGGGCCCACCCCTCATCTGCGGATTCTGCCCCCGAGGCCAAGCTGGCCCCTCCTGCCGCCTTCCACGGCTCCGGGAAGTGGCTGTCCTTGGAAGCTGGCATTTGCCAGAGTTTTAGCATCAGCTTCTAATTTTAATGCCGAGCGGGTGGTGAACACACCACGCAGCAGCGAAGGGCCCGTGCGAGTGCTCAGAGTGGGCTGGGCTATGGAGCTCTGGCTTCCGGAACCTTCTGGGAACAGCCCCTGCAGGCCACCCTCCCTCCCTGAAGTGGCAGGTGGGACAGTGCCCAGGACAGGGAGGTCGGGGCTGCAGACCCCGCCTGAGCCTCAGGCGCCTTCCTTGCCTTGGGCTCAGCCATGATGGGAGGACCTGGAGGTGATGGAACACAGCGGTGTGGGCACCGCGAGCTTCCTGGGGCTGGCGCGTGGGGAATCCTGGCGCCATGACGGGCGCTGCAGTCCCAGGAGCTGGGCCCGGGGCTGCTGGGTGGGGACAGCTCCTCAGCCCGGGGCCCTGCCCTCACTGGGCTGCTGTTCCACGGTCCCGCCCCCCATACAGAAGCTGCAGCCACCGCGTGGGGAGGTGACCCCCGGGGCCACCTGAGCAGGTGGCCGGCCCGCAGCCCTGTGCTGTCGTCCCAGCCTCGCTGCAGTTTCCAGCTGTGACAATCACAACTCGGGATCCTGGCTGTTCTTGCTGAGTCCTCTCCATTTGAGGGGCAGCATTTCTGGGTCCATGTCCCAAAGGTGTCCACCTGGAGTCACCCAGGGCACTGACTCGGGGCCCCCCAGACTTGCCAACTCACCGTCTAGAGAGGGGCGGAGAGATGTGTGGGTCAGGCCGGCTGGGGAGGGGAAAGCCCGCTCGAGCCCCAGCGGGGGTCCGGCCTCCCCGGCTCTCACGCGGCCGCGTGGCTGGCAGGATGGCAGTGGACCCTGGGTCTCCGCAAGTCACACCGCCCGGGCTGGTGCCGCCAGATGCTACCAGTACACGTTGGCTTGGCCCAGTGCCCACAGGCCCCGAGCTGGGCACGGGCCTCCCTGAGTCTCTGGGAGATGTTTGGGCCCTGAACCAAGCCGTGGCCTGAGCAGGGACGCGCCCCACCCGCCTAGGGCGCGCGGGCTCCCTGCCCGGCCTCTCCACTCCCGCCAGGCTGCAGCGAGCAAAGATTGTGCCGACGTCGACGGAGCAGTAACGAGGTGGCTGTGGCACCCTGTCAGGGAGACGGCCCAGCCAGGAGGGGCACGTGGGGCAGGGCAGGCCCAGCCCACCTGGGGAGGCCACACAGCCTTCGCCAGCGGCTCCAAGGCTTGGACTGCTCAGCGCCGCAGTGATGGTGCTGGGTGGCCAGGGAGGGCGCCTTTCTCCCCAGGTGCCCACCTGGTGCGAAGCCTGCCAGACTCCTCAGCTAGCACATCTGGGTGCAGAATCTAATGCACCCACAGAGCCAGCCAGGGCATCAGAGCCCACCAGAGGTGCCCACAGGGGGTGAGGACCCACCCAGGGTCTCAGGGAGCAGCACACAGGTGGGACAAAGGTGGAGACCGCATTGCAATGCTGTCGGGCGCAGGCTGTCGGGGCGCAGGCTGTCGGGGCGCAGGCTGTCGGGGCGCAGGCTGTCGGGGCACAGGCTGTCGGGCGCAGGCTGTCGGGGCACAGGCTGTCGGGCGCAGGCTGTCGGGGCGCAGGCTGGCGGGGCGCAGGCTGCCGCTGAGAGAAAGGGCAGGGTGCACCCACAGCCCAGGTTACCTGCCACATGGCAAGGACCTGTGGCCAGGGTACTGCACACGATGTCCTAGGCCAGGCTGGGGGTCCCTTGAGCCACAGACCCCCAGGTGCAGGCTGTCTCCTTTTCAGTCCAAGTGGCTGGGCAAGTGTTTGCAGCCTCCAGCCCAGAGACCCTGCTCTGTTTGGAGGGGCGCCTCGGGGTAGGTCTCCCAGGATGACTGAACCCCTCCCTTCTGCCAGCTCAGAGTTGTTAGAACTCTCTGGAAATCCTGAGTCTGGGAGGTGAGGTGGGAGAGGGACCCGCCCACCGCTGCGCTGCCTGGGTTGCCACCCAGGGTCTACGTTCAGGCCTTGAGGGTGGTTCCAGGCAGCAAACTGCAGGGCCTGCTAGGAACGGGCCGGGCTGCGGGAGCTTGTGGCTCTCCCTGGGCCCCTTCCTGGGGGATCAGTGCCCACCTTGGGCCCAGCTTCCCCAGGCCTGGCCCAGGCAAGAGGATGGAAGATCCTAGGGGGAGTGAGTCCCCCGAAGACACCGTCTCCACCCCATGCAGCACTGTTCCCTGCAGATCACCTTGTCCAATCCCATCCCAAAGCCCAGATCAGCTCCCTGCCCCTGCCGAGTCACCCTGCCGCCCCCAGGGCCCGCAGCGAAGGGAGGTGAGGGGCTGAGGACTGCCACCTGCACTCAAGCCACCGCACAGGGGTCCTGGCTGGGGCTGGAGGGTTGTGGGAGGCAAGATTATGTGTGGGGCGGCCAGGCAAGCCCTCCGCCCAGCCCCTGCCCCACAAGCACCCCTGGAAGGGTGGGGGTGCCACGCAGCACGGGTCTACCTGAGGCTCTGGGACTGGCAGGCGGAGGCAGTGTCCCCCAGTTGGGGCTGGTAGCCTCACAAGGCACCATGTCCTCCAGCCCTGAGCTGGGCAGGGGCCAGGGTCCCCTGATCCCAATGTCCCCTGCCCCCGGGCTGCTCTGCTGCCCTGCCTGGATTTCAGCCCCGCCCCTACCCCTCTGTGAGCGCTGCTTCTTGCTGACTTTGCAAGTCAAATCCTGCGTTAGTGAGCTCCTGCTCTGCGTCCAGAGCCGGGCTGGCTCCATGATGGTGCGGCAGCCATGCCCAGGGAGGGGACCTGGGGGCCCCAGAGGCAAGTAGGGTGAACCCTGCAGCCTCGTGCTTCCAAGTGCTTCCAAGGTCACTCCTGGCCCCACCCTGCCCTGCCCCCACCAAGGGGCCAGGCTCAGGGTGAGAGCCAGACCCCCCCCCACCCCCGCCTCAGTGCCCCCCACAGGCTGTTCCTGCCCAGCCGGGGGAGGGGGGTGGGGAGGGGAGAGTCCCTCCTCCCACAGCCCCTCAGGGACTGAGTGGCTGTCAGCGTGTGCAGCTGTGACACCCATAGCAGGGGAGCACCTTGGCCGCCAGAGGCTGGCTGTCCACCGGGGGAGCCCCTGCTCGGGGGGCTGCTGCTCAGCTCTGCCCGGGCTTTCTAGGGCGTCACGGGGAAAGCGAGGGGCTGTAGGCGCCTGGTCCCTGGTGAGTGTTCTGGGCTCCTGGCTGAGGCCTGCTGCCCTCCTAGGCCCCCTCCTCCCGCCGCCCTCCCAGCTTTCCCCTTTCTGTGCACCCAGGGTCAGGGGGGGGCCCGGGCCTGCACCAGGGCCACCGGAGGAGGCGCTGCCTTCTCAGCTCAGCTGGCCGTCCCTGGGGGCCCCGCTCGGGCTCCTGCTGGTGCTGTGGTCCCAGGGTGGCTGCCCCAGGTGTCACCCTGGGTCTCGAGCGTCTGTGGGACTCCCTGGGGTGGAGGAGGCTGGGCGTGGCACGCTGTGCCTTTCCTCCTGCAACGTCCACGCAGTGGCCACGACACCGAGGCTGCGGCTGACATGCCAGCCCCCGAGCTGGGCTGCTGGTGTCAGCCTGACACCGGAGGCGGCTGTGCTGGGGTGGCCCTCACTCCTCACCAGCCCTGGGGGTGGGCACGTGTTGGTGAGGCCTGGGGTCCTTCACTGACCTGCCCTGGCTGGTGGCTCCAAGTGGCCTTCCCTGCAGCTTCCCCGGCCGGCTGTGCCCTGGCCACCGGCACGATGGCTTCGCTGTGGCAACACAGGTCAGGGCTTGGTTATCACTTGGCTGCTTTTGCCACAGGGACAGCTTTCATTGCGTCCCCAAACACAGTTTCTCCTTCAGCAGAAGGTCAACGCCCACCTGTACCCACAGGCCTTTGGCATCCTTGAAGACCTGCTGTCGGCCACAAGGGTCTCTGGGTACCCAACCATTGCTCAACTCAGGGCGTCCCAGATGGCACCTGCTTCACAGAGTGGCCTTGCGGTCAGGCACTGGCTTTGGAGAGGAGGGTCGCACCTGCTCCGGCCTTCAGGCCTCTGCCACAGAGGGTCAGGCTGCTGGCCCACCTGGTCTCTGCAGGGATGCCTAGGTGGGCCCAGGGAGGGGCAGGGGTCAGTGTCCTGCCTGGGTTTTGGGCGTAAGGGCCCCAGCTCTTGGGGGCTGGCCTGGCATCCACTGCGCCCTACAGGCCCTGGGGGCCTCAGTGGGCTGCATTCCGCATTCTCATCCCCCTGAGCCCCTCCTGGCTGTCTCTCTGCAGGAACCTGTGCCCCAGCACCGTGGCCGGCCCTGTCCGGGGTGTCCTGGGCGGGAGGCGGCTCTGGGTGCAGGGCAGGGTGCCCACATGGGGGGCTGCTCCTCAGCCGCCCCCTCCTCCTCTGCAGGGATGACGTGGTGACCCCCACCCCAGGCCTGGCGGTGCTGCTGTCATCAGGTGCTGGGAGCCCCCTGGGGTGGGGCTGCCGGGGCAGGAGATGCTGTTGCTCCTTCTGACTCAGGTGGGGTCATCTCTCATCGGCAGGTGGGCCCAGCGTGCTGGCCCCCAGCCGCCTGTGCCCCGTGGAGCTGCCCTGCCCCTCTGGCCAGCCTGGAGGTGCCCTCAGCTGGTCGTGAGGGGAGCCAGTGGGTGAATGGTCCGACTGCCCCGTCCCTCGGGGTGGAGGGAGGCCCGGGTGGGCCCGCTGAGGCCCGTGGCTGCCGCGGGCTCGTGCGGCACTTGCCCTCCCGCCCGGCCATGCGTGCTCTTCGGAGAGTGGGTTGCTGGGTGCTTTCTCTGTGGTGGTGGCAGTTGGGACCGGCTTTTACGGGACAAGCCTGGTGGGCTGGGAAGTTCTGCAGTCTCGGAGCTCGGGTTAACCTGAATGTGGGGGGCGGGCTTGGCTGGCAATCTCGCCCCCTCTGCAGGCCCAGCTGCCCCCGGGCCCGGGGCCCACAGAGCGCAGGCTGGGCTGACACCACCTGAGTTCCCTGCCTGGGCCCCGCACAGACCAGGTGTGGTGGTGGGGCCAGGAGGGACCCAGGGAATCAGTGCCACAGGCTTCCCGGGGCGTGGCAGGACCTCCGGCCACAGCATGGCTGCCCCAGGCTGGGGTCCCCGCCCACGTCAGGTGTGGATGTGGCCTCGTGGCCAGTTTGTTCCTCTGCAGGTCTGGCGGGGTCCTTGGCTGGAGCAGGGGAGGGCAGTGTCCTGCATGACATTGACCCAGGGAGGGGAAGGCCGTGGTCCCTCCCCCCCGCCGGAGTGGGTCTTAAGAGCGGGAGAGGGTTTGCTGAATTCAGTGAGTGGTGGGCAGACACACGGGCAGGCAGACAGGGACGGACAGACGGGCCTCGCTCACACCCCGAAGCACCGTCTGGGAGAGGGGCAGCTGGGTGCCAGGAAGGGCAGCGGCCTCGAGGGCAGGTCTGGCCTCAGGGAGGCTTCGGAGGCTGAGCCTCCTGCTGCCCCCGCCCGCCCGACGCAGCGCCGGCCCCCCAGAGCCCCCGGAGCCCGGAAGCGGCAGGCCCCCGCCTGCCGCCACTCTCTCTTTGCTCCATCATTTTTCAGAAATAATTGTGCGGCGGCGTCGGGCCGTCTCCCGCCCTCCCGCACAGCCTGCCCCCAGCCCCGGTCTTGGCTCGGCCCCCAGACCCTCCCGGCCGGCCCGGCCTGCCACGCGCTGTGTGTGTTGAGGTGTTTTCCCTGCAAGGCCTTCATCATCCTCTAATTGTTCACATTTATTTTTCTCCTTCTGGGTGAGCAGCCCCGCAGGCCGCGGCCTCGGCGCTCCTTGGCGGTCGTCATTCATGCGGCTTCCGTGCTGCGATCCGGGGGCTGCCCCGCCCGCCGGCCCGAGATGGACGTTCCTTCATTGCCCATAAATCTCCGCACAGCCCTTTGCGAAGACAGATCGGAGGCCGCCTGCTCCCCGGTGTCTGTCGGCCGGTCGGCAGTGGGTTTAATTGGCCTTCCCCGCGGAGGCCGCCCGGCAGGAGCAGCTCAGTGTGGGCCGGGTGGTGTCTCGGGCGTCTGCAGAAGGGGCCGTCCTCTGCGCTTCGCTTGGTCTGGGGGACCGGGAGAGGCTGGGCCATGTGCAGGGACGACGTGCTGCTCCTCCTCCTGCACCCCTCTGTGTGGGTGCCGCATGCCAGCCCACACAACACGGCCTCCCACATCCACGTGGCTGGCAGTGGCCCAGGCCCAGGAGGGGTCCCTGTCTCGCCCAGGTGGCCCAGGAGTAACACTGCAGCTCAGGGGATCCCTGGCCGGGAAGGAGGCCCACGGGTTCTACCCGGCACACAGTAGATGCGTAATAAATGCGTAGTGAACTGGGTAGGAGCACAAGGGACCCTCTGCCCAGCCCAGCCACGGCATTGGCAAAGGGGCAGCATCCCCAAGGGGCTGGACAGCCCCCCAACGCCCCGGTGGCTGTGGGTCCTGCCCTGCTCATGGCCGCAGGCCTTGCTGGCCCCGTGTGCCACCTGGGGCCGGCGTGCGGGAAATGCTGTGTGTGCGACACTCAGAGCGTGGGGCTGAGCGCTCGGCTGACTTCGGGGTCAGGGGTCCCCAGGCCAGCTCTGGGGGCCCCATGGGGGTGGAGCGTGCTCAGGCCACCAGCCCAGCTCAGCCGGGGTCCACCACTTGCTGCGCGGCCTTGAGGGACGCCCTCGGCCTGCCTGTACCTGGGGATCCAGGTGCGAGCTTGCTACTGGGGTCTGGGGGCCAAGAAGACAGGTTGTGGGCAGGGATGGCTGGAGGCCTGGGCCCATGTGGCAGAAATGCCCTGTCTGGCCCCTCTGCTGGGGGCCTCGGCCATCACAGCCATCTGTAAGGCCCTCTGGTGCGGCCGGAGCAGGGACCGGTCCTGTGGGGCTTTCCTCACTCCTCACACCAGGCGGGACACCGAGGGCTATTGAGGTGTGGTGACCTGGCCGCAGCTCTGAGCCCCTCGAGCCCCGGCCGTGCAGGCCTGAGTGCTGCAGATCTGCTCCGTGACCACATGGCTGGGCGCGGATCAGCCCGGGGCACGGGAGAGGGCTTCCTGGCGGAGGGGGTGGTGCGAGAGCTGAGCACGGAGCAGGGTGGAGGTGCCGAGAAGAGGATCCGAGAGTTCCGTGGCTGGAGCTGGGGGCGGGTGCCCGCTCCTCCGCCCACTGGCCCTGCCTGACCCGCGGCCTCCAGGCTCGGCCCAGCCCCTGGGGGGACGTCGAGTCAACGGCTGGGCCTCCTCACTGTGGCCAGAGGTGGCCCAAAGGCCACGTGACCAGACACAGAATTGCAGTGGTCACGTGCCCACCACAGCTCAGCGTGTGTCCCCAGGCTGACTGGCACAGGGGAGAGGCCCAGGCACCAGGCGGAGAAGTATCTGACGGAGCCTGGCCTCAGGTCGAGTCCTGCCCCACTTGTCACTTTGTCCCTCTGGGCCTCGGCTTCCCTGTCTGCACCCTGGGAGCAGTGTCCCCCCAGCAAGGCTCGCCACGTGCCGGGGAGGCTGCCAGCTGGGGCAAGGCTGCGGACCGGGGCAGGTGGCATCCCAGCCTTTGACTCAACGTGCCCCAGGGGCTGGGCTGAGCCTGGAGGCCGAGGGTCAGGCAGAGCCAGGGGGCGGAGGAGCGGGCACCCGTCCAGCCCTGCTGCCACTGTGGCTGGCCCCTGGGCCCCAGCTCAGGCAACAAATAAACATTGGCTTCCCTCTGAACTTGTTTCCAGCATGTTCTCGGTCTCACTGGACATTAGTCGACCATCAGCTGCTGAACATTCTGCTACTTCTATTATTTCAGGACTCATTTAAGGATTAAAAAATAATTCTCCCAATTGCTATGCAAAGCCCGGGGCAGCCAGACGAATGAGGCGGGCGCTCCCATCCGAGGACGCGGCCAACCCTGCAGCCCCTGGGCGGCCGGTGCACAGGGCAACTCCAGGGACACCTCGAGGCCTCCCAGGGTGGGGTGGTGGCTGGGGTGAGTGCCCCCAGGAGCAGCCCAGCTGGCCCGGCACCCTGCCCGTCCCCCAAGGTAGCTGCAGCCACTGTGAGCCCAGCCCAGGTGTCATCCTTCGCTGATTGTGCTTGGTGGCGCCGCCCCGGGACACAAGGACCGGCCCTGAGCTGTGAAGGACTCTGTCTGCAGGTCGCCTTGCAGCTGGCCAGGCACCCTTGGGCAGGGGCTGTGCTAAACCAGCAGAGAGCCTGCAGTCATCAGCTTCCTGCCTCAGTGTCCGGGGACGGAGGCTGGACGTCAGCCACCGGCCCGCCCACCCTCCAGCACTTGACCTCGAGGGGCACCAACTGGGCCAGGGCTAGGGCAGGCCTGGCCCGAGAGGGCTTGGGGTGGTGCAGGCAAGAGCTGAGCCCCTGGGTCCTGGCTCAGCACCCCACCCCCTCCCAGCCCCCGTCAGCACCGGCCGGTGAGCTCATCTCTTCCTGGGCTGTAAATATCACCCAACTGCTCACGACTCCCAAATGTGTCCTCCAGCCGGGCCCCTCTCCTGAGCTCAGCCTGCACAGCCCACGCGACACCCCCGCCCAGATGTCTTCTGGGCCTCGACAAGGCGGCCGCTCCTCCTGGTACCCCCACCTCGGGGAGGGGCACCCCATGCCTGCTGCTCAGGGCAGACGCCTTGGGAGCCCTGCCGCCGCCCCCGCCCCACTGAGGCAGCCACGCTTCCTGCCGGGCCCAACTCGAAACTCTCCACTTCCGTCTGAATCCTCCTACCCTCTCCTCAGGCCTGGCTAGACCTCGGCCAACCCCCTCCCCCGCCATTGCACAAGCCCCCGCTGTGGCCTGGAGGGGCAGGTGCAGAGCTCCGATGGCTGGGCGAGGGGCTCTGGTGGTGCCCGGAGGAGCAAGTGACCACAGAGGCAGGGCCCAGCCAGGGCATCCAGGGTGGTCAGCTTGGTCACAGCTCTGTGTGGGGCCCTGTCGCTTCCTGAGCCACCACCTCCAGTAGGCTCCCAGCCCCCATCTGAGGGCCAGCTGGTGGTGGCACACACAGCCTGAAAGGTGCCTGAGGGCACACAGGTGCCTGCCTTTCCTGAGGAGTGGGCCCACCACAGACAGTGAGCTCCCCGTCCCGGGAGGTGTGCAAGCCGAGGTGGGACCTGCTGTCCTTCCTCGAGCCACTGAGGGAGCTGCCGACGTCCACTGCAGATGGGCAGCTCAGGAGCGGCCTCCAGGCTCTTCCCAAATGGTGTCTGCAGGTTCCTGGTTCTGACTCATGCAGGAGCCCCTGCCTCAGCCCTGCCTGCCACCCTAGCTTTGGCAAGTTCGCCTGTGTCTTCTGGGGCATGGCAGGGGCCGCTTGGGAGAAAATGGATAAAGGAATGCTTGCCCGTGCTGCGTCTGCGCCCCGGCACCAGCCACAGGCTGGCAGACTCCTGGGCGCGGCTGTGAGGCCGCAGAGAACGGGGCTGCCTGGGGGCGCTGAGGGTGGGCTGTTGGCACAGTGGCTCCACCACAGGCTGTGCAGAGCTGCACAGGGGAAGCAATGGGGTCTCCTGGGCCCAGAGGGGCTGGGGCAGCAGCCTGGGTGGGGCAGACAGCGCAAGTCTGGGCAGGGCCCATCCCCAGCCCTGGGGCACAGCTGTCAGCCCTGGAGCTCCCCGTGACAGGGCAAGCTGCGGGTGGAGGTCTGGGAGGCCATGCGGGGCCAGGGAGCACTAGTGGCACAGGCACGAGGGTGTCCGGGAGGAGATGGCGCAGGTGGAGGCCCCTGCTGAGGAGGGGTAGGGGCCAGACAGGACCACGGCATCCTGAGCCGGCCTTGGTCCCTTGGTCCGAGCCCCTCCTCAGCCGCGGCACAGAGTGGCAGGTGGGGGGGGCTTGGCTGCCAAGCACATCCCCTCCCCCAGCTCCCAGCCCCGCCGCCCCCACGGCCATCTGGCATGGCAGCAGCGCTCCCCACGCTCTCCCCGTCACTGGCTCTCCCCGTCGCTGGCACCGTGTGCCTCTCCCTCCCCTCTCTCCAGCCCCTGCCCTGGGAGGGGGTCCTTCCCTGGGATGGCTTCCGGCCACGTGGCCCCTTCCCTTTGTCTCCCAGTCCTCTGGCCAGGCCTGGGAAGCAAGGCGTGCCTATGCATATTTTTGCCTGTGCTGCTCATACTACTTGCCAGCACACGTGTGCGTGCGTGTGTGTGCACGTGTGGTCCTGCCCTGCCATGTGTGCGTGTGTTGTGTGCATACGTGTGCAGGGGCACGCGGAGCCACGGGGGCCTGCATCGGGGCTGCGGCTGTGGTGTAAGTGGGTGCCCTGGGCACACGCGTGTGGGGCTGGGGCCGCGGCAGTGGCGGGCGACCACGGGCAGCGGTGTGAGGGCGCACACGGCCCTGCCTGGCCTCCCCCACCCAACGCCCCTCAGGGTTTCCCGCTCCTGCCCACCCCCAGCAGCGGGAGCAGGGTCCTTCTGGCCCTCCGCACCCTCGGCCTCCTCCCGGGGGCAGCTCAGGCTGGGCTGGCTGGGGTTGGGGGCCCCGGAGCGGACACCCCCACAAGCTGCCACATCAAGGCCCGTGGGCCTGGTACGCGCTCTGTCAGCCGAGCTCTCGGGGAGCGAGCTGAGTCTTTGTGGCTGGGCCGGCAGCGCACCAGGCCGCCCGGTGTCCGAGCTGCCCGTGCGGCCGGGTGACTCCCGTTCCTTCCGGCCTCACGACTGGGAGGTGGCTGCACCCCCGGCACCCACTCCCGCCTCTCGCCGCCCACAGCACCCTTAGCCCGAGAGGCCACAGCTTAAGAAAAGAGCTCTTTATTCCACGTCGTCCGATATTTTTACACAAGTAAAATAAAATGCATATCTCTCTATACCGCGATCGGGTGGGAGGCAGCGTTCTGGAACAAACGCTGCCGCCAAACCCTGTAAACATGATGGGTGGAGATGGGGTGGCGGGCGGGAGGCGTCCAGCAGGGAGGGCCTGGCCTGCCCCGCGGGGCCTGCCGTCCGGCTGGCTGGCGGGTGGAGGGAGACCCCGTATGTACACGCAGCTGGCCGCGGAGCACTCTTGCGCCGGGGGTCAGCAGGGCCTGAGCACCGTCCCCAGCACCAGCGCGAGGCCCAGGGGCGCAAGGCTGCAGGCCAGCGTGGGCAGGGCGCCAGAGCCCTCCGAGTCGCCCGCCCCGCCTCCCCCACTGCCTGCCTGGCCCAGGCGGCAGTGGCTGCGGGTGCGATTCTTGCGGGAACAGCCAGGCCTCCGGCGAGGGCCCGAGGTGGGGAACCCTGGGGGCTCAGAGCCCTGAGGCCGCAGAGCGGTCAGCGGGGGCTCAGCCGAGCTGGGCAGGGTCCCGAAGGGGGAGTCGTTGATGTGCCGTGGGCCCGAGCCGTTGCCTGGAGGGCTGTCGCCTGGCGGCACGCGCCCCTTCAGTGCGTTTCCGGCCGAGCCCGGCCTCCCAGGCTCCAGCACCGAGTTCTTGTCTGCGGCGTCTGGCTGGCAGCACTTGGGCAGCGCCAGCAGCTCCTCGTCTGTGGGCCCGCCGGTCCAGATGGGACGGGAGGGCCGGGCGGCCACAGCACAGCCCTCCAGGTCTCCAGTCACCAGGCGCTTGAGGTCACGGCCGGCCAGGCGTGGGGGCAGGCTGCAGGGCACCTCCGAGGAGGAGCCGCGGAACTTCTGCAGCCAGGCCCAGAGCGGGCGTGCCCGGCAGTCGCACACCCAGGGGTTGTCGTTCAGCCGCAGGTACTGCAGGGAGCGCAGGGGTGCCAGGGCCTCCGCAGGCAGCGCGGACAAGTTGTTGGCAAACAGGTACAGCGTCATGAGGCGGCCCAGGTCGCGGAAGGCCTGCGGGTGCACGCGGGCCACGTGGTTCTGGTGCAGCAGCAGGCGGTCGAGACTGTGCAGGCCGCGGAAGGCGCGTTCCGGCACGCTGGGGATGCGGTTGCCATGCAGGAAGAGGTGAGTGAGGTTGCCCAGGTCTCGGAAGGCGTCGGCCGGCAGCGCCTGCAGCCCGTTGTCCTGCAGGTAGAGGTACTGCAGGGCGGCCAGGCCTCGGAACAGGCCCGGGCCCAGCTCCCGCAGGCCGCAGCGGTCCAGGTGCAGCGTGTGCAGGCGGCCCAGGCCGTGGAACGTGGCGGGGTCCACGGCTCGGAGCTGTGCGTTGTCACTGAGGTCCAGCTGCTCCAGGAGGCTGAGGCCGGCGAAGGCGGCGGCGTCGATCCTGGCGAGCGCGTTCGAGTGCAGCCACAGGATGGTGAGGTTGCGGCAGGCGCGGAAGCTGGCCGCGGGCACCTGCGAGATGCGGTTGCCGTGCAGGAAGATGCGCTGGCTGGCGGCCGGGATGCCCGCGGGCACAGCCTGCAGGCCCTGCTGGGGGCAGCTCGTTGTCACCTTCGGCTCATTGTAGCACACGCAGGCGCCTGGGCATGGGGCCACCACCTGCCAGGCCTGCAGCCATAGCACCCATGCCAGAAGCCGGCTCCCTGGGGGCAGAGGACAGGGCGGTTAGGGAGCAGGGGGGTCCCACAGATGCTGGGGGTTGTCCTGGGGCCAGCCTGGCCTGGGGATTGGGGCTGTTGGGATCCCTGCTCCACACGCCACAGGGATGCTGCTGGGCTGCCACACGCGGCGGGAGCTGCGTGCTCCCCCCAGGAAACCCGCTGCAGACTCCCCACGTCACGCTCAGGGTCAGCCACTGCCAGCCACTGCGTCACCTCCGGGACAGGTGCGCACAACTGCAGATACCTTCTCAGGACTCCGGCGAACACAGAGAGCCTTGCACGGCTCCCGGGGTCCCCACATCAGCAGGGCCTGGGAAGCATAACGGGGCTGGGGTTCTCCTGCCCGCACCCCTGCTACCCCAGCAACAGAAGCGTGCACGCTGGGAAGACGAGTGCCCCCCAGGCAGGCTGCTCCCTCCCCCACACATCCTCCTTTCAGGCACTTCCTGACTTGGCAGGAACACCTCCCGAAGCCTCCGCCCCCCGGCCTCATTCTTTCTCTCCACCAGGAGGAGAGGAGGAGCTCACTGCTTCCCAGCCAGTCCCTGCACCAGCCCCCTGCCCTCACCCCTCCCACCCAGATGCACCCTGGGCAAGGACAGCGCTGGTGGGTGCTTCTCTTCCTCCACTGGGGGCCAGACCTGGGCTTCACCAAGCACCTGTACTGGCAGCGGGCCCTTGCTGGGGTGCCGAGGCCTGTCTGGCCTTGCGGGCCGTGAGCATCACTGCCTCGCTCAGCCCAGCCCGAGACCCCCTCCCCGCTGAAGGTTCTCTCTGCCTTCAGGACTGAGTCTATTAAAATGTGAATCCCCCTGGGAGGGTTGCGGCTTATCAGCTAACACTTGAGTTATCAGCTAACACCTTCCTTGACAGCTAACACCGTCCCTGGCAGCTGGCTAAGAGCAGGACTCTGCAGACTGAGGCCGGCCAAGTGCTGGGGTTGGAGCCAGGCGGGAGAACGGAGAGGACAGCAGGCCAGCGTCCCCCACCCAGAGCTGTGTGATCCTGGGGCCCTCTAACCCACACTCGGGCCCCTGTCCCACCGGGTCCCCTCTGCCTGGGCCAGTGCAGATGCCCCAACCCAGGGCCCAGCAAGCCCAGCAAGTGCAGTGGTCACCAGGCATGAGTGTCCTTTCGGGCTCTGGTCCCCAGGTCCTGAGACCCCCTCCCCATAGCCTGGGGGCCTTCTTTGTCACCCCCAGGCCATTTGTTGGCTGCCAGGGAGAAGGCAGCCCTGATGGGGTCTCAGAGGAGCCTCTCGGCCTGGGCACCCAGCCCTGGGTGAGCTGTGTGAGGAGAGGCCACGACCCCGCGTCCGACGTGAACTGTGGCCACCCTTGCTGCTCTCTCCTGTGCTCCCTCCCTGGGAAGGCGGGGCCTGGTCATGCCAGCGCCCCCCAGTCTCTCACCTGCTGTTCCTGGAGGGACCTGGGGTGGGGTGGAGCGGGAGTGGGGGCGGGGGGAGGCCCCAGGAGCTCCCGGGGCAGGCTCAGGACCTCACTACTCCATCACCGGCCACGCCATGCCACAGGTCACTGACCACACCTTGCTGCCAACTGGTCCCACTGAGACAGATCGCCTGGCACACATGGCGACCGCACCCCCCACATCAGGACTGAGCCGTGCCACCGCCCAGAGCGAGTCCCTGCTCAGGGGTCTCCTCCCTCCCGAGGCCACTGTGCCCACCCTGCCAATGCCCCAGGCTGGGCTTCAGGATGGAGCCACGGGAGGCAGGGGCATGTTGGGGCAGCCGCCTGGTGCTCAGCCCGGCCAGGAAGCAGGAACCAGGCACAAAGGCGCGACGGCTCCGTCCCCGCCGAGAGGGCTGCTTTTCGGAAACCAACTTCTGAGAGTTGGGCGAGGTGGGCTTTCTCCCGCCGCAGCCGCGGTAATTGGCTCCAGCCTGGCCCCCTTGGGGCCTGCCCGCTGGTCTCCATGGCAACCCCTCCGCAGAGCGAGCAGGAGGGGGCATCTTTTTATGAGATAATCAAACCCAACTTTGCAGCACAGGTTTGTGCTCACAGCAGGGGCCCTGGGGGCGAGGGAGACCCAGCCAGGTCATGGGGGGGGGTGTCCTCTGACCCCACCCCAGAAGGTCTCTCCGGCCCTCACTCTGACCTGTCCCCTGGGCTCTGCAGCCCTTGGGCCACAGGCCTCTCTGGCGTCCAGGTCTGCCCCCAGCCCCTCTCTCCTTTCTGTCCCCCAGTTCTCAGTGTGAGCTCAATCCCCCACCCCGCACGCACGTGTGGTGAGCAGACAGCCCCAGCTCCCACAGAGAGAGCACTCGGAGCACAGCCCCCGGCCCCGCATCGCTGCCCCGACCCAGCCGGCCGGGCCCACCTGAGCCTGCCCGGGCCCCAGCGGTTCCCCCCAGCCGCGGGCCTCATCGCCCTCCCCCATCTCCAAGCGGCACAAACTGCCTCTCCTGCCATCCCTAGGCCTAGCCTTGCTCCTCTTTCCTCCAGTCACGGTCACCGCTGGGGCCCTCCCCAAGGACAGCGGGCTGCTGTCAGGGTTGGGGTGGGGCACGGGGTTCCAGTCTCAGCCCAGGCCTGGCTCAAGAGCCTGCCCTGCCTGGAAGGCTCTGAGCTTTTCCAGGGGGACAGGACCCCGCACCACCAGGCTAAGGCCCAGGACACTGGGTGGCATACAGGCCTGGTGCGTCACCCCAGCGCGAGCAGCAGGCGGCCCGGTGGACACCTGCACCACCAGCTCCTGTGAGCAAAGGGTGCTGTTCACGGTCAGTGTGGGAGGGCGAGGGGAGGGGCTGGGAGGGACGGGGCTGGAGGAGGGAGCGAGCAGGTGGGGCGGGAGGCTCTGGGACCCGCAGGAGCCGCAGGCAGGCAGGCGGCTGCTGAGGTCAGCAGCTCACCCCAGCAGCAGCCAGCCGAGCCGAGCTGGAGCTGCAGCGGGAGCCTAGCTGGGATGGCCTTCTTTGGTGTCCTCCTCGTTCCCACGGCTCCTGGAGCCCTGCCCTCTTGTCCCCCAGGGACACCTCTGCTTCCACCTGGCAAGCTAAGAGATGGCGCCTTGGAGGCCCAGAGCACCGGCCTTCGTCCGTCGGCTCAGTGCCTTGGGCCTCAAGGCCTCCACGCGCAACGGGGCAGCAAGGCACCCACCTTCACCGCGTTGTTGGGAGGGGCCCACCAGCACTACGCTACAGATTAGCAAACTGAGGCACTGAGCGTGTGGTGAAGCCCTGCCTGCCCCACCCCAGACCATCCAGGAGGAAGGGTGGGCCGGGAGCCACAGTGCTGCCCGGAGGGGCCCCAAGGCGTGTCGAGCCAAGCTCGAAGGACCGCGGCCGGGGAAGGAACGAGGCTGTGGGGGGCTGGGCTGCCACGAGGACAGGAGAGGAGCACTTGGCCCTCCTGTGCCCTCTTATAGCTGGGAGGGGCAGCTCCAGGCAGGCTCCCAGCTGCTGCCCCCAGGCTGGGGCGGAGGCTGTGGGGAGGGAGGGGAGCAGAGGGGCCGGGACATCGGGCAGCTCAGGATCCTCTGACACACCAGGCATGTCCCCGTGGTGCGGCCACGTCACAGACCACAGTTACGAGGCAGAACAGGAGGCCACAGCTCAGCACACCAAGGCCAGAAATAGCTCCGGGCGGGGGTGGCGGGCCCGTGCCGTCCCCACACCACAGAGGATCAGGGCACCCCTCCCAGCACCCGCTCCCCACTCCTGCTGGCCTCCACCGCTGACTCACCCCCTCCCCGTCTATCTGTCCCCATGTCCTCACTCGCTTCTCACACGCACGCCCACCCGCCGTCCGGCCTCCGGCCCACAGACACGTGCAGGGGCTGCTCTCCCTCCCAGAGCACTTCCTGTGTCCTTCTGGGGCTGCAGGTGCTGGGGGCAGGAGGGTGGCAGCAGCTCCCCAGGGGGCAGCCCACCTGCCGAGGGCCCTGTGTCCTGTGGGTGTGGCCACCAGCCCCAGCAGCCCGGCGGGCCCCTGCTCCTTATCGATCTTCTCGGGACGAGGCTGCAGGGCCTAGGCGGGCAGGTAAGGTTGCCATCGGGCAGGGACGCCCACCACACAGGGGGGCGCTGCACCTGGGCTAACGTGGCTCCAGGCCCAGCCCCACACCTCACCCCTGCCCAGCCGGGCCTGTCCGGGCCTGTCCAGGCTCACCCTGAGACAATGGGACGCTGGTGGACCCAGGGCCAGCAGGCCAGGCCTGAGCTGGGCCCCAGTCCGATGAATTCTCCTAGGGGGCGGTGGTCAAGTTTACTGACCCATTTTACAGATGAGGAAAATGAGGTTTGGTGGGAGGAAGCCACCTGCCCATAGCCCCAGGGCTAGGAGGATTCCCAGCACCCTGGCACTGGGGTGCTGAGAGGCCTGGCTGGGCAGTAGAGGGTTAGCCCCCAATGCCTAACCCAAGCGGCATGGTCCCAAAGTTCCCAGCCAGCATGACACTGGAGAGGGGCCACCTTCCACGTCACAGATACTGAGGCTGGCGGGGCAGGGGCCTGGCCCAGCTGGAGGCCTGGACGGCGGGCTCACCCGAGGGCTGTCCGCTCCCTCAGTGCTCCCTCCAGCCCTCGGCCAGGCGCTGCAGACACACTGACCATGGGCGGCCACCGTGCTGCGAGGCTGGTGCCATGTTGGGGAGTCAGAGGAGGGTCCTCAGCTGGCCCAAAGGTACAAGGACGAGGGCCGGAGCCCAGGAGCCCACAGGTCTAGGCAGACCCTCTGGTGGGCAGGACACTCAGCCCAGCGCCCACACCTCAGGCATTCATCCTTGGCCAAGGCCGGGTGCTCACCTGCAGGGCCCCGGAGCCTCGCCCCGTCCAGCCCAGCCTGCTCAGCATCTGCCCCAGTGAGCCCCGCCCTGGGGGCTCTGTCCAGCTGAAGCCCAGTCTAGCCCAGGACACGGCCAGTGCGGGCCACTGGGCTCCAGGGACTCAGCCAGTGTCCCTCCCCCACAGGAGGCCAGAGCCCACTCCCGCTCCTCCCTGCCCCATCAGGCCACCAACAAACACTGCCGCCTAATTATCGGGACAATTCTGTCTCCACCATGGGCCCATCCTGATGCTGTGGCTAATTTAATCCCCCGGCCAGTGCGGGCTCAAGTCCCCTGACGATGCTAATGAGGACACGCCCCTGCCCTGGGGGGTTAGGGGGGCCGCCCCACCCCGCCCCTGCCCTTGGGGGTTGAGGGGGCCACGCCCTGTGCCGGGCCTGCACCGCACACCACACACCTGCCCCGCCCCGCCCCGCCCCGCCCCGCCCCTGCCCCGGGCGTGTGCCCAGCCCTGCAGGCCCAGTGCTGGGTCCTGCCCCCCTCAGGCCCCACATGTATTCTCAGGGCGAGCACCCCGACCTGAGCCCCCGCCCTCACCGCCCCAGACCCTGGGCCTGCCGCCTGCACACAGCTGACCACGGCCTGTGAGGCCACGTGCCAGCCTCGAGCAGGCAGGTTGAGGACAAGGGCAGGGACCGGGGGCGCCGCAGGAGCACATCCACTTGGGCCTTGGGCTGCCGGGCCTGGGGCGAGGCGGGTGCAGCTGAGCAGCAGAGGGTCGCTGTGATGGGCCCTTCCCGGGAGCCAGGCCGGGGTAGAGGGTCTGCGGTCCACTGCAGTGGGCGGCCACAGCCCCACGTGTCCTCCTGCCCTCGGCACTTGTAAAACATGGCCAACAAGGCAGGCGGGCAGCCTCTGCCTGCGCAGAATTTATTCTGCTATGAAAAGACACGTGCGGGTCTGGCAGCAGCTCAGACCAGCCCCAGTGAGGAGGACAGCAGCCGGACAGGACCTACCTGAGCCATCCCAGGCACAGCCCAGCCCTTCACCTTCGACACCGAGCTGGGGGCAGTGCTGGCTGAGACCACAGAGCATCCCAATAGGGCAGAAGTGTGCCCGGCCGGGGGCAGGCAGGGAGGGCCAGTGGGCCCTTTCCAGGGGAGGAGAGATCCCCAACGTGGCAAATGGCCTCCTCAGCCTGACACCCCACTAGAGTCGCCCCTGGCCGAGGTCAGAGCCCTGTGTCCAGGTGGCCAGAGTGGACCCTCCCGTCAGAGCCAAGGGGCCCAGCACCTCCTCGGCTACCGGCACCTGGTGCACCAGCCCAAGGCCGGCTGCTTCTGTGAAGGACGTGTTCCTGGCGGACAGCCACACCTGTGTGCTCACACACTGCTGTGGCTACTCGCCTGCTACCACGGCAGGGTGAGCTGTTATGACACACTGCGTGGCCCACAAAGCTGGAATTGTTGAGCATCACGCCCTTTACAGAAACAGTCTGCCAACCTGCTTTGTGAGTGAGAGCCTGCTGCGGGTGGGCGCTGCCACCTTCATCCTCGCAACAGCCCCAGCAGAGGTCACCTTAACCCCTACCTAATGAAAAGGAAACCAAGGGTCAGGGAAGACCACTGTCCTGTCAAGGCCTATGTAAACAGAGCCCAGTGGCCTTCACCTTAGTGCAGGGTCAGCATCTCATGGGGATCGGGGGTGGGCGGGGGGAGAGAAGGGTTTCTAAAATGCCCTGCGGGTCAAAAAAACCCAGTCATTTTGCTAAAGAGGCTGTCGGGAGGCTTGAACATCCACAAAAGAGGAAAGCTAAAAACAAGGACGCCCGCGTGGTGGTGGCACGTGCCTGCAGTGCCAGCCACTCGGGACGCCAGGAGGGAGGACTGCTTGAGCCCAGGAGCTGGAGACGAGCCTGGGCAACATAGCGAGACCTTGTCTCAACCCCCCACACAAAGAGAACAAAATTGTTTGTCAGGAGCAAAGGGACAGAGGAGGAGGTGCTGGGTGACAGTCCCGCTTGGGAGGGAGGGACCCTGACGGTGCCTCAGGGGAGACAGATCTAGGGGAGATGGTTTTAGGGTGGGCGGTGGTTTAACTGAGGTTGAGGGGGTCTCGGGCGCCATAGCCCCTCCATGACAATCAACTGCCCTGGGACCCTGTAGGGGTTGGGAGGTCCCTCCCTGCGTCGCGTGCCAGGGGCTCTGGCCAGGTCACACCAAGGTGGCCCGCTGACCCATTAACATCAAGTTGCCACCCTGGGCCGGGCAGGGCCTGGAAGGAGGGGTCACAGGCAGGTCAGTGTCGACGCTCTTCCCAGGACATCGAGGTTCTGGGCCTCTACTAACAGGGTCCTCACAGTTAAGAACAAAGAAATATCAAAAGGGAGAAGACTCGGTCCAGGAAAGGAGAGAGGACTGGGAGTGTGGCGCCTCTGTGCAAACAGGCTGCCCTGGGCCTCCTTCAGTGGCTTCAGGCCTGGCTGCTCCTGCAGACCCATGGCCAGGATCGTGAAGGTGAAAGTGAGCTCTGGAGGCGTTTGCTGTCCTTGTTATCACCATCAACATCACCATCACCATCACCACCACCATCATCATCATCACCACATCACCATCACCAGCATCATCATCATCATATTATCATCACCACCACCACCACCATCACCACATCACCATCACCATCACCATCATATTATCATCATCATTACCACCATCATCATCATCACCACCATCATCATCATCACCACCATCATCACCATCACCATCATCATCACCACCATCACCATCACCACCATCATCATCATCACCATCACCACCATCACCATCACCATCACCACATCACCATCACCATCACCACCATCACCACCATCATCATCATCATCACCATCATCACCATCACCATCATCATCATCATCACCATCACCACCATCACCATCACCATCACCACCATCACCACCATCATCATCATCATCACCACCATCACCATCACCACCATCATCATCATCACCATCACCATCACCACATCACCATCACCATCATCATCACCAGCATCATCACCATCATATTATCATCATCATCACCACCATCACCATCACCACCATCACCATCATTACCATCACCATCATCATCACCATCATATTATCATCATCATCACCACCATCACCACCATCACCATCACCATCATCACCATCACCATCATCATCACCATCACCATCACCACCACCACCATCGCCATCATAATCACACGAGCTCTGTGTAAGGTCCTTGGATGGAGGGCAGCCTGGGGCTGACGTGGAGCCTACCTGGGGCGCAGCCAGCCTTCGACAGGATGGGAGCCCCAGAGACAAGTGAGTGGAGGCCAGTGCTGAGTGGACACCAGACATCCCTGGGCAGGGTTTCACCCAAAGATGCCCCATTCCAGCATCGGTGTCTCGAGGCTGTGCAGGCTCCTTTGATGAGCATCTGTCTTCTGTGGAGGCCCCGTCGGTCCACCATTCTACCCCCCCGCCTCACACAGGGCCCAGCAGCAAGGAGACCAGGAGGCAGAGGGAGGGATGGGGGCCCCTGCCTCCCTGGGACAGCCCAAGGCGCAGACTTTCCTCACTCCTGAGGGTTACATACAATCCCCACGGCACAGTAAGGGGGTGACTGTCAACCCCACTCCTCAGACAAGGGCACCAGCAAGGCCAGGGGACAGGGAAAATGATTGGGGCTCCACAATCCCTGCTCACCCAGCAACCAGTGCAGACTCTGAGACCAGGGATGGCACACGGGGAGGGCAGCCACCCTGGCCCCCACAGCACCTCGACCCCCGGCCAGGCCTCCTTCCCTGGGCTGGCTGAGGGTGGGCCCTGGGGTGCTGCAGCCCTGGGCTCAGATGCAGCCTCTGCACCTCCTCTCTGAGTAGCTAGACAATCTCCCGGCCCCTCTGAGTCTGTCTCCACGCCTGTGATGAGGACGACGATGGGCCAGCTCCCCCAGGCCCCAGAGACACCTCCAGCCTGGAAACCCTGCCCAGGTGGGCCTGGGTTCTGTGGCCTCCTCAGAGGCCTGTGGGTCTGATCCTGGTCAGCCTGTCTCAGGTGAAGAGCCTAGGGACATTAGGCACAGGCAGATGTGGCATCCAGAGCCATGGGGATGCCTCTGCTCCAGCATCTCAAGGCCACCCCGGCTGGCCCGACAGCCAGCCCTTGCTTTGTCCAGCAGAGGCTGCGGCAGGACGTCTGGGCCGGAGGAGGGTGGGGCGGCCAGGCTTTGCTGCAAACACACCTGGAGCCGCTTCCCTGCCGGCTCCACCACTGTCAGCCTCAGCAGAGAAGGGAGGCTGACAGACAGGCCTGGGCCCTGCTCACCTCACGGGAGACCCCCAGCACCCCCAGAACGCTGAGTCGCTGCAGCTTCTCAGACAACGCTGGTGGTCCCCCTGCCATGCCCACTCACCACGTGTTCTACACACGATCTGTGTGAGAGATGTGTCTGCCCCTCCCGAGACCCACTAAGACGACGGTGGTGTGGAGCACTCCTCGAGGGGCAGGGAGCACCGCAGCTGGCTGTTCCCCTGTAGGCACCCAGAGAAAGGGTGTCTCCACCACGGGCACCGGGGGTACCCAGGTACCCAGGGCCTCTCCCGCTGGCTGGAAGAGGAGCCCCATCTCCACGCGGCACTCAACCAGCCTCCCTTGTGAAGGTGACCAGGAAACCAGCGACCACCAGGCGTCTGGAAAAGGTGCCAAATGCAGGTAAGGAGGGAAAATGACTATAGAGGAAGAAGAGACAGTGTGGAGAAAAGACAAAAATTAAGAGAAAAATCTAATTAGTGTCCCCCTAGGGATGGAAAGGGATTTAAAACGAACAGGGTGCTGTGAACCAGGAGCCATCAGAGAACAAGGAAGAGTGCCTGGAAATTAGAAATAGAATTGCTAAAATTAAAAAAAAAATCAATATAAGGATTGGAAAACAAGGTCAAGGAAATCTTCCAGAAAGAAAAACAAAAAGAGAATGAAAAAAAAATGAATGAGATTCAGAAGATAAATATAGGTCGAACATCTGTCTTAGGGGAGTTCCAGAAAGAGAAAACAGAAAAAACAGAGGGGAAAAAGTTATCAAAGAAATAATACCAGAAAACCCCCCAGTGCTGAGGACCCGGCCACTGTGAGGCGGGCCCTGGGGGCCTGGGGGCCTGGGCAGGTCTGAGGCTCAGGAGGAAAACTGGTCGAGGAGACGTGGCGGCCGTGGGCGCCACGGTGCACTGATGCCAGGAGACCACAAGACGGCGGCGCGGGGAGGGCGGACTCAGCCCCCGTGGGAGTCGGGACGGGTCCGTCCTGCCTGTCCTGCCTGCACAGACCCGCAAACACACAGGACCCCGAGCACGACCCCGCACTCCGCCTTCCCAGAGAGCGACTTGTGGTTGTGCTGCAGCCAGAAAGGGGCTGTGAACACAGGAGGACGCGGGGGCCCAGGCAGCACTGGCTGCAAGCGGCAGGCGTGAAGGGAGTCGCAGGGCCTGGGGTGGGGCCGCCCCTGGGGAAGGATGAGACCCCGGCAGACGCCCTGCGGTGGGAGGGGTAAGCCCATGAGCGCGGCAGATGGAACAAGAGGAAAAAACAAAAACAAAGTCAACTGTAAACCCCAGAAAAGACAAAAGGCCCTGCAAGAGGGGGAAGGTCACCCCCACCAGGCCCTTGGTGGGACAGTGCAGAGCCTTTATGTGACCCGGGTTGGGAAACCCCAGCTGCCAACCGTGCTGGGGTGTGTGCCGAGAGGGCGGGGTTGGGGTAGGAGGCGTGGAAATGTGACGGTGACCACTGGCAAAACCAGAGAACGGGACAACAGTGGCTGCCATCTGGGGAGATGGGGTTAGAGCCAACTTGCAAGACCAGCCTTGGAGGGTTGGTGCAGGTTTTAACCTGTTGACTAAAATGTTGCTGTTTTGAAAAACAGCTGCATATTTGGCACTGAAATCTCAGAAACAGAGATAAATAAAAAGAAAAAGAAAAAAAAAAAAAAAAAGAAAGAAAGCGTGCCTTCCAGAAGGTGCAGACAAATGTGGGTTAGACGCAGGTGTCTCAGGTGCGGGAGAAGGAGGGACGGCGAGAGCTCAGGAAGCACCTGGACGCACAGCCAGGGCATCTGGCGTCTGGTGCAGGGACAGGGCCCCACACGCCAGCCCCCTGCTCAGCTGAGGGTGGCTAAGGACACATCTGGGCCTCCCAGGACACTCTGGGCTCTTGGCTTCAGAAGCCGCTGCAGTCCTGACACGAAGCGGCAGCTCTGGCCGGGCAGCCACTGCCCTCCGCGCCCTCCGCGCCCTCCGCGCCCTCCTGGCCCAGCCCTCACACCCAAGCAAGCCCTCCCCCGCCCCTCCTGTGCCCTCACGGCCACAGGCTCCCCCTCCCTGGTCACAGATCCAAGTCCCCGCCCCAGACCCGGCCTGGCGGGCACTGCCTTACACCCTGGCGTCGGTTCTCAGCCCCTGGGCCCTGACCTTGGCCGAGTGCAGACAGACCCTCTCGGCTTCCAGAGAGCCCCCAACACATTTCTGCAACCGAGCCCGAGGCGTGCAGGCAGGGTGACATGAATAAGTAATTGCTCCCTTATTAACGAGTGATAAATCATTCCTATATGATCGTGCGTGATCACTCTTCCTTATTTGAAATCAGTTTGGGATGGAAATTGCCGGCGGCTTCCCACCCGCGAGGGCGAGAAGCCCAGGCACCGCTGCCTCCCCGAAAAGCAGGTCAGTGTATTTCGGCTACTTCCTGAAGTGGATGTGCCACCAGGCGGGGCCAGTGGAAGGGGAGGCGGGCACCCCCGGCCTCATTTCCTCAGCTCCTCTTTCTGGGACCCACCTCACCAAGCCCAGGGCACAGGCTTCCCCGAGCCCAAGACTGCACTGGGGGCCACCATGGGGCCATCAGGGGTCCTGGAGCATCTGAAGGCCACGCTGCACTCAGCACCCCCCATGGGACCCCCTAGGGGGGTTCCGGGCAGCCTGACCTTTCACCCTGCAGAGGGCACCTGGCACTCGGCTGGACTCCACGCCTCTGGGTTATCAAGCCTGCAGAGGCTCAGGCCTTTTCCCCAGTAACAACGATCTCGCAGGAGCCCCCTTTCCCTTCCTGCCCAGCCCACCGGCCCAGGCCTCAGCACCTCTCCCCATTGCCGCAGATGTGAAGCCTGCAGCCCACTGGGCCGCCAGCGCCCCCCTCCCAGCGGCCTCCCAGCCCCCGCCGTGGCTGCAGCAGACAGCGAGCCTGGGTCACCCCCAAGCCCTGCTGCTTGGCCCAGCTCAGGCACCGCCATGTCTCTCATTTGTGAGGGTCTGGGTAGGGCTCTGGGGTGGGCCCACTCCAGGGTCCCCTTGACACCCCTCCACCTGCCACCCACGGCCAGGCTGTCCGTTCCAGCCCACACTGCACCAGTCACCTTAGCAGGCCTCTGACTTCTGTCAGTATCGGCCCCCTGGGCTGTGGGTTCCACGGGAGCAGACCAGGGCTGGTGACCAGCATACTACGGTAGGTGCTCTGCAAATGTTGTCATGTGAATGCAACAGACGCCCACCGCTGTGGCCAAGTGGCAGGCTCTGCGCAGCTGTGGAGGCAGCATTCCCCGAGCCGCCCAGCCCCGGCACACAGGCCCACGGGGCACGGATATTCCCTGCAGGGGGTGTGGCCGCAGGGCCCCCGGGCCCAAGGTGGGTTCTCTGAGTGGCACCATGAGTGGCTTCACTTCTGTGACAGCTAAATGTGTCCCCCAGATTCACGTGTTGAAGCCCAAACACCCAGTGCGACGGTATTTGAAGGTGTCGCCTTTGGGTGGCGAGCGGGGTTCGATGAGGTCGTGAGGATGAGCCCTCGCGATGGGATTAGTGGCCTAGAAGCAGAGGCCCGAGAGCGAGCAGAGAGTGCCCCCGGCTCGCGCTCTCCCCACCCGCCTCCCCCACCACGTGAGGACGCAGAGAAAGCGAGCCCTCACCAGAACCCACCCGCGCTGCCACCTGATCTCGGACTTCCAGCCTCCAGAACGGGAGAAAATACATTTCTGCTGTCGAGACACCCAACCTATGGCATTTTGCTAGAGCAGACTGAGCTGACTCAGACACTTCTTTCTTCAAACTTTGGTGTATTTTTCCAGATTTTCTACCATGACATAACCCGGTAAAATCCAGAGCATGTTTGGTGTGTTCTGTTTGGCCTCATGCGCTGATGCGGGACCAGCCGGAAGGCTGCGGCAGCAGGAGCCCTCAGCAGCCCCGCAGCATGGGGCCCTGCCCGCCACCGCCGGCCCTGAGGAACAGGCCAGGGTCTGGGCCCCTGGCTCTGTCTGCGTGGGGCCTCAGGCAGGCCCCCAGCCTCTCAGAACTCATTCCCTCCAGGGGAGATGGAGATAACAAAAGCTGTGGGGGGGGGAGGGGGGCACGGCCCAGGGTGGGTACGCAGGGAATTCCTGGCCCACCGCCCCAGAATGGGGCAGCCTGCCCTGGGCCTCTCCCTGGGGAAGCACCTCCTGTCACCCCCGAGAAGGACCACCAACCCCACCCTACAGAGAAAGCCCAGCCCCCAAAGCCACGCTGCAGCTAGGAAGGGCCTGCTGGTGTCCTGCTGTGGCCCTGGGCAGACGAGGGCTGAGGGGCAGGTGGGGTAAACCCAAGCAAGGTGGGGAGCATGCATACGGGGCTGCCTGGCAGGCAGCGGGTGTTGGGCTGGGAGGGTGCAGACCTGCAGCAGCCCCCCACTGCAGAGCAACATGCTGCACCCCTGCCCCCATCCCAGGGCGATGCCTCCGCCAGGAAGGGGAACAGGACTCCCGCCACATGCCCAGGCTGGGGTCAGGCATGCGCTGCCTGAAGCTAGGCGGGTGGAGGTGCTGGGACCCCTGGAGCCTTCTGGGCCACCTACCCCCGGGCTCCCTGTTGGCCAGGACAGAGCTGGGGACAGGCCAGGGGCGGGGACAGCTCCACAGGAGGGTGGGTGCCTCACCCAGCACCCACCACCCACTGCCCTCCTCAGGCCACCCGGGGCGCCGGCCGCCACTCGGATAGCAGGTGAAGAATGGAGTGCATTAGGACTGCCATCTGTCTGGGTCCTGATGGGTCCTCGTGGTGACATCTGGGAGGTACGTAGATGGAATATCTTTATGGGAAGAGTTTTTCTTTTGCCAATTTTCGAACAGGAAGCCAGACACTTGTCACACCTGTCCCTGTGTCAGCCTCTGCCTGACATAAATTGGGGCCAAGGCAGGGAGATGACAGACAGCCTGGACACGGCCGGGTGTGCAGGGGCCGCGTGTCAGGCCGCCGAGAGCATCAGAGCCGCGGGCGGGCCTCTCCCGGGGCTGGGGGGGCTCACCCATCCTCCACCCCCACAGCCTCCATCCCTCCCTCCGCACCCTCTGGGCCCCCCACATTCCTCATCTGTGCCCCCACCTCCCTCTGCCCCACCCAGGGCTGCCCCACCCACCTCACAGGGGCTTCTGCTCCTCGGACTCTGGCTGCCAGGCGCCCCCCACCGCTGTCCCCAAAGCCAGCAGCGCCAGCTCCTCTTTAAGGCCTGGGGCCAGTGTGGCCTCAGTGGGGGTCTCGTGGGGGGTCAGGCCTCAGGGTCCTCCTCCCAACCCAGCACCCACGGAGACCTCGTGGGCTTTGGGGCATCCCCCTGGAACCTGGGGTACCTGGTGGGCAGAGCCCGCCTCAGGAACCTCAGAGTCCCTCCTGCCCAGCACGGGGCTGGCCTGGAACTGACACCAGGAAGAATGTGCCAAGAGAGTAGAGGGAGAAGCCAGTGCCCCCAGGGCCTCTCCAACAGGGACCTGCCCGGTCCCGCCCTCCCCTGTGTGGGTGTCCGCTAACCCTGCCGGGACGGGGAGGCGCAGGCCTTCCTGGGGACGCTGTGGCTCCGCCTGCCAGGCCACACTCAGGCCTGTAGTCCCTAGAGCCCCTGCAGGTGGGGCAGGGGCACTCCTAGCCCGGGGAGCAAGGGCAGTCCTGCTGCTGCCACAGGTGGCCCTGGGGGCTCGTCTATGGCCCCCAGGGAGAGCCCCCAAGGCCCGTCCCTGCCGGGCTCAGGGGCCATGGCCCTCACCCAGCCTCAAGGAGGGGGCAGGGGCAGGGTGACACCGGCCAGCTCTGGGCTCTCTGAGGACGCAGGGCCTGGATGAGTCCAGGGGGAGCCAGGAGGCCTCAGCTAGGGCGGATGGAGGAACACCGAGTGGAGTTCGTGTGGGGCTCGGCGGGGCTCCGTGAAGTAGCACCACGGCCACCAGGCTCCTGGCGGGTGCAGCGTGGAGGCAGGCGGGGCCAGGAGGGCCGGTGGGGCAGTTCCTGCATGACCTTGGGCCGGCCCCACACCCTCCCTCCACTGCCATGATGGTGGCCGGCCAGGCCTGGGCCCGTGGAGTTCCCCAGTCCCTGCCAACTGCCCTTCCTATGATTTCTGCGTCTAGCCACGTTTTGGGGGGGGTGAAGGGGAGGGAGGTGCATCTGGGGTGAAGGCCACACCCTGGGGGCAGGTGGTCCGCCCTCCCACTGCCTGGGCCCCACCCTGCCCGGGGACCAGGCAGAAACACGGGCCCCTCACACCACACCTCGAGGCCGGTGCGGACTGGTGGGACAGAAGCCTCCAAACAACAAATTCCCAAGTCACGGCAAAGGTCCTGTGGCCAGGCTCCTGCCTGGGGACCTGAACTGTGCCTCAGGCTTCTCGATGAGAAGTGCAGACCCCTGGCATGGACCCAGCCTCCCCTCGGGACCCCCCAGCTGCGAGCCCTGCCTGGAGCCTGTGCACGCAGTCCCACCCCACCAGGGTCTCTCCCCTGCTGACACTGGGGCTCGGGGATGATGGTGTGGCTGCCTGCCCTCAGGACCCCAGGGCAGAAGGACTGCGGAGGGAGGGGCAGCCCCTGACAGCGGCCCCTCCCCTGTGCCTCCCACCGTAGGGCAGAGGCTCCTGCTCCAGGGAGCTTGGCGGTGCCCGGGGTCCACCCTGCAGCCCCCAGGGCAGGGCAGGCAGGAAGGCCCTGGGTTCTGGGAGGCCCTGGGGGTGAGGGCCCCAGCACCAGCCTATTTCCACAGCTAGTTCTGCTGAGCGCATGAAGGGGCATGGGAGGGTCCCAGCCGGAGTGGGAAGGGGCCCCAGGAGCCCCCAGCTTGCCCAAGCTCCCTCATTGCCAGGCCCTGGGGCGGCACTGCCCCGCTACCCACTCCAGCTTCACGACACCCAGGGCCGAGCAGGGAGGCTCAGACGGAGGGTGGCCCGCCAGGCGCAAACACGGTGGGCTCTGGAGCCCCCGAGCAGAGCAGCCACCTCAGCCAGGCTGTGTGGAACACGTGCAGATGGGGAGGGGACAGAGGTGCGGTGGGGGCTCCCTGGGGAGGGCAGAGGGGAAGGCGCTCACACCTCTGGTCCCAGCCCCTGAGAACGAAGGTGCTGAGGCCTGGTCACGGGGCAGGCAGGCGGGGCCTGGCTGGAGTCGCGTTAGGAAAGCGTCCAGGGTGGAGGCCCAGATGGCAGGCAGGCAGCTGGGGGAGCCCCAGCCCCAGGATGGGTGGGGGGGGGGCCTGTCTGAGGCAGCCTTTGGGGTGGGATGGAGGGGTGTGCGGGCAGATGGCCAGCCTGGTCTTGGACGTGCCTTTGGGGATGGGTGGAGTGAGGAGGTTAGGACGCAGGCTTGGATGTTGGGGACAGATGACGAAGCGCCGGCACATGCTGCCTGGGGGGCCTGGGACGCCCAGGGGAGGGAGCTGTGAGTGCAGGGGAGACATGAGGCTGCGGGGGCCGCCCAGGCAGCTGAGCCCCCGCCACCCGCTGCACGGGCCCTGCACACGGCAGGGAGGTGGTCACCGATCGCTGACAGACTGCCAGGACCTGGGGTCCGCGCCAGGCTGGGCTTCACAACGGGATCTGGCACCAGGAGAGGGTGGGGCCGTGTAAGTCTGGGGCCGTGGACTCCCACCCAGAATCCACCTCGACCTTCCACATCCACTCGTTGCCTTTTGCTCTTCGCTGAGCACCCACTGTGTGCAGGGCCCTTCCTGGCCCTGGGCCTGCACTCAGCCCCCACCCACAACCCCCAGAGCCCCACACCCCACATCTGAGGACTGGGAGCGTTTTCCCACCCACAGGGCACTGACCCAGGGACACACTTCTGGCAGGCCCCCCGAGCTGGCCCCATCTAGGCCCCAGCAGGAGGCAAACAAAGAAAACACCTTAACAAGGTCACAATGGCCAGGACGAATTGAAGATACAGTGCTGGGGACCCAGGTGGGCAAGCGGCAATCTGAGAGGGCTCCCGGGAGGAGGTGAGGGGCCTGGAGCCCCACTCCAGCCTGCTCGGCCCCACCCCCTTCCTCAACGGGCCCCTCGCCCAGCTTCAGCCTTGGCCTGACATTTCCCGTGACATTTGCTGCAAAGAAATAGAGTCATAAATCCAAAGGTTAAATTTGCACATTGCCTCGCACTGCTGGGAGAAGCAGTGGTCCCTCCACCCACCAGGTGCCCCGAGGGTGCAGGGTTTGTGTAGGACAGCCCACCCATCCTGGGGCCCTTGCTGGGGGCCCAAAGATCTCCCCCTTTGGCCTTCTGAGGGACCTCAGCCATGGTTTCCTAAAATGGGTTCCTAGGCACACCAGGCCCTGAAACGCATCAAATGGGGTGCCCGTCAGAGAGGGCACTGGCCAGCCCACTCCACAACCGAGGCCCTAAAATGCCTTGCTGTAAAGGAGCTCTGTTGACATCATTTAACCCAGTGGGTCCCAAATTTGACCACAAAACCCTTAACCCTTATTCAATACCCACCAACATCCCAAGGAACTGCGATTCCATTCAACATGATCCGTGACGGCCAGTTAAGAATGCCAGGGGGCTGGCCAGAGACCCAGGGGCACCTGGGGCACAGGGCAGGCTGCTCTGAACAAGGGTGGGTCGGCTCCTGCCACCCCGCACCCCAGCTCAGCCCAGCTCCACGTGCCTGTGGGGCTCCCTGCCTGCCAGGCCCGCCTGGGCCAACGCGGTCAGCGCCTCCCCAAGGCCACTCCGGGAGGTTTGCCGGCCGCGGGCTGCCTCCCTCAGATGGGACACAGCTGTGGGACGGTGCCACCTTCTGCCCCCAGCAGTTCATAGTGAGGGAGGCCAGAGGCTGTGTGAAGTGGGCAGGAGAGAGGTGGTGGTCACTGCACAAATGGCCATCTTCAGGGCCGGAATTCCGGTCGACAGCGGAAGCCAATCCCACTCGCTATGATCGCCCACGTGGTGGACCCACACTTGCCAAAGGCCTCAGCGGGCCTGGGAGGGGCGTGGGATCTGGCCCCGTGCCCCGTCCCCAGAAGTCGACCCAAGTGTCAGGGGAGGGGCACGTGACCAGCCCCAGACCTGACAGGTGCCAGCTGAGGACATGCTGGGGTGGGCGTGTGGAGCTGTGTCTGCCTGTGCCCAGCACACGGCTGCGGGCAGTGCGGGAGGCCAGTGCAGGTTTGGATAAATAAATCATGGTGCATTCTCAGGAAGGGATTCCACGCACGCCGGTAACCCATGATGCTCAAGAATAGTTCCCAAGGTGCAAAATGTTTAAAATACAGTGATAAAAGACGAAACTGCAGCACAGAACACCTGGCGTGTGGGGAACCAGCTGGGCCCCGGGACCGGGCAGGGAGTTGCGGCGGGCGAGACCATGTGCCCGCCACCCCAGTGGGGCTTGCCCTGGCCACTCTGCGACCATCTGTCCTGTAACACATCTGATCCTAGAAACACATGACGGCACGGATCATGTCTGCCTGGCTCGGTGTGTGATTTCACAGGCCAGGAACGAATGAATGAGTGAACGGAGAGTTGGGAGCCAGCGCGGTGTCGGGGATGTGGCTGCTGGAAGGTGCCAGCGAGACCTGGGCTGGGGTGTGGGTGCAGCAGGCTGCGGGACAGGGGCACTGCCTGAGCCTCTGGGTGCCTGGGGGTCAGAGGTCGTGGCTCAGCAGGGGCCGGCAGGGAGGGCAGCATGAACTCATCGACCGGCACAGCCAAGTGCCAGGAGCCCTCGGTAACCTGAGACAGAGCCAGGGCGGGTTGCTGCTCACACACTTGCTCTGTCACACCCTGGCTCACACCTGGCTCACTCACCCAGGTCACCCTGGAACTGCTTCCTGTATTCCCTTCTCCTCGCCCCTTTCCCGGAAGCACAGACCGAGGCTCCCAGGGGGGCTTTCTGGGCCCCAGGCCAGGACAGCAGGAGGGCTCCCTCTGCCTCCTGCCCAGCCTGGCCTCGCCGCCCGGACCCTCCTGCTGCTGCACTGGCTGCCCACGAATTCAAGGCTGGGGGCACACGGAGGGGATGGCGCTGGGGGCAGTGTCATCAGTGGGCTGTGGGGTGAGGGGGTGGCACGGCCCCACAAGCCCTGGTCCTCACAGACAGTCCGTCACTAGCAGCAACAGCAAACCAACCCCGGCCCCCTTCACGGTCAGTCCCCAGCCTCCCAGGACAGCAGGACCTCCCTCCACCCTCCAGGGGCCCTGCCCATCCTCGTGGGGGAGCTTTCCCCGCTGAGACCCGCTGGCCCGGACTCCCCCCGCATCCCTCTCCCCTTCCTCTCACTGCATGACCACAGGAAGACGGCCGTTCCCTACGGAGGGATCCCAGCATGAGGAAACTGAGGCTTGGGGGTCCTGCAGGCCCCCAGCTGGTGATGGGCAGGGCAGGGAGGCTGCCCAGCTCGGGAAACACCCCCCAGCGCCTCCGCACCCCCCTGCCCCTCTACCCGCCTGGGGCCCCGGCTGAGCTGCCTGACTCCAGGGGCTTTAACTGCCCGTCTTCGAAGGGGCAGGAGGGAGGGGCCTCGTGGGCAGCACCGGGGTTGCAGAGGACCCCCGAGGAGTGGGGGTGGGGTGGAGGGTGCAGGCGTCCTGGGCACTTTGAAGGCAGAAGCATCGGAGCCAGAACTCCATGGGGGAAGCTGGGCTGACTTCACAAGGCCTCAGCCTCGAAGTGCTCCCAACAGTCCCCAGTTAGTGGCCCGTGTCACAGGTGAGGAAGACCGAGGCAGGGAGAGGTGACCCGGCACACCCAAGGTCACACAGCCAGCAGGTGGCTGAGCCTGGACCCACACCAGGCCCCCGTCTGCCATGCCAGGCCCCGTGCGTGCCCGTCTGCGGGGGGACGGGTGTCTAGGTGCTGACCTCCACCCAGCTTGGTCTTGGCACAGGAGCTCACTTCCTCGCCCCGCTGGAGCAGGATGGGGACAATGCCCGCTTTACAGATGGGACGACCGGGGCTCAGGAAAAAGCAGTGGCCAGCCCCACTGCTCACAGGGGCCTGCGCTGCAGCTGCCCTCTGTTGGCCTGTTTCACCCCCACATGCCCTGCTAGGATGCCCTGGCTGTCCCCACTCTCTGGATGAGGACAGCGGTGGTGCCTGGGGAGCAGGAGGTGTGGCCCACCTCTCTGAGCCCCAGCCGGGGGTCCTCCCCACAGTGTGAGTGGGTCGGCGGCACCCTTACCCCTGCCCCGGCATGGTGGATCTGCCCAGTGCTCCCCACAGCCGGGGCACGTGAGACCAGGCAGGAACCCCTCACCAAGCAGGTCCCTGCCACGGAGAAAGCAAGGCGCTGGAGACAGGCCCCTCTGAGTCACCTGCTCCAGTCAGCCGGGCTGCAGCAGTGGCTGAGTGTGCCCAGGGTCAGGCCTGTTTATCTCAGTGTCGACCTTAGGTTTGAAACGGGTCTTCCCTGCCCGGCTGGTTCCAGCCCTGCACAGGCTACCACTGCCCAGCACTGGTGGGCGGGGAGTGGCTGGGAGACTGCGCCGCACACCCGCACACCCGCTCGTGGGAGCGCTCCACGAGCCCCTGGACAGGTTCCAGGCCCTCCGCTCCAGATTCGGTCACAGCCCGCCTGGGCACACAAGGGGCACTGACTCCGGGAGGCAACGAGACATGTGCCGACGTGCCCACAGGCACACCCGGTCACGCACAGAGACACACACGTGCAGACGCATATGAAGTTACACATACACACACACGCGTGCACGCCGAGGGGCTGTGAAGGGGAGACTCCCAGGACATGGGGGTACAGACAGGTGGCCCTAAGGGTGTCTCACCCTTGTCTGTGGCCCCAGCTGCCCTAAGCCTCCCCTGCTCACAGGAGCATGTGGGCGCGGGAGTGGTTTCGTCAGAGGGGCCCCGGTATGTGTTAAGTGTGGAGACCACGGCAAGCATACTGCATGCACGCGTGTGTGGCCGTGGGCGTGCAGGCGGGGGCGAGGGCACGGATGTGCCGCGCGGTCCGTGTGTGCACGCACAGTGTGTGTGCCTGTGCACACGGGCAGCAGTGCTGCGCACGTGCACACGCCCCGTCCAAGTGTGCAGCTCGTGCAGGCCCGTGCACGTGCGCGGAAACGTGTGCAGCCTGCGGCAGGGCAGCGGGGCAGCCCAGTGGGCACCTGGGAAGCACCCTCCAGGCAGGGCACGCCTAACTCACACGGACCCCACCCTCCCTTGCCCCCACTTCCCGGACCTCACAACGGGTTGGGGGCAGGGTCCCAGGAGGGCTGCCAGGAATGGGATGCTGCCAGCCCCACCGCCCCTCGCGCCTCTCAGCCAAGCCCCGCGGGGGCGCTCAGGCTGCCGATGGGGGGACGCTGCCGCCTTCTCTGACCGCCGGCCCGGGAGGCGGCGCCGGGACGCCCCTGTGCCCCACGCCCTGCACTGCTGCCACCGCCCCCATTCATCCCGCTGCGGCCTGACCTCAGAGAAACAGGAGGTTCTGGGCTGAGTCCGGGGCGAGGCGGCGGTGGAGGCGGCCCGACACCCCCACCTCCGCTCGGTACCCACGTTTCTGCAAACCCCGCTCATTAACCCCTTCGCAGCGGGGCGCTCCGAGGCCAGACCCCGCCCTTCCAGCCTGCAGCCCCCACCCCGGACCTGGGCCAGCCTCAGGGACCCCCGAACCACCACCCCTGGCCCCGCCGTCGCCGTCAACTTTCCCGGGAAAAGGCAACTTTTCCTGCTGCCGCCGGCTCCGCCCTCCCCGGGCCGGGGCGCCCGCGGCCCCAGCCCGGCGCAGCACTGCGGTGGCCTCCCCGCCGCCCGGCGACGCTCCCCGTGCCTCGGCAGCCCCGGACGGGCCCTGCGCCCCGGGGAGGGTCGAGCAGCCCCCCTGCCCCCCAGCCCCGCCGGCCGGGCTCGGGCGCGGCCACTCACCTCCGGCGGACGCCCTCTTCATCGTAGGGGTCGGGCGGGGCGCGTCGGGGACCGAAAGTCGCTTCGGGGCGGGCGCCCGTCTCCCCGCGGCCGGGTCCGCATCCAGGCGCCGCCGCTCCGGCCCGGCCCCGGCCCGGCCGCGGGACGAGGCTCGGCGCGCGCCGCTCTGCCCGGCTCGGGCTGGGCTCGGGCCGCGGGCGCGCAGGGCGAGGGCGGCGGCGCGGACTAGCGGGGCGCTCGCGGCGCGGGCCGGGAGCGGATGAATGTTTTATGGGATCATGTGGTTTGACGCGCGAGGAAGCCGCCCGGTCCCCCGCCGGCCGGGGCGGGGCGGGGGCGGGCCGGGGCGGGGCCTGCGGCGGGCGGGGCGCTCACCTGGCGCGGGCCGGCGCGGGCGGCGGGACCGGGGCGGGGCGCGGGCCGGGCCGCAGGGGGCGCCCCGCCGACCGCCGCTCGGGCGCCGCGCGGCCGCAGACAAAGGCGGCGCGTTCCTGAAGAGGCGGCGGCCCCTGCAGGCGGCCGCGGGGATGGCGGCCGGGCGGGAGCGGGCTGGGGGCGCGGGCCGAGGGTGGCGCCCTGGGCTGGCCCGGACCGCGCCGGCCGGGCGGCCGCCGAGGGCTTTGTCCCGAGGCCTGGGGACGGGAGGGGCGCCTCAGGACTCTGCCTGGCCCTTCACCTTCCTTGCCCCACTGAATCCTGGAGACCCCCGGCCCCTGCGCAGCAGTCCTCGGCTGGAGTGGGATTGCCTCCATTTTTCAGTAAGTAAAGGGAAGCTCAACGCTTGAGAAAGTTCCAGGGCCCCCGCCCATCTTTGAGGCCCTCTCTGCCCCATCCCAGGGAGGGACCAGGCCTGATCCTACCCTTCACCCCGCAGGGCCCCCCGCCTCTTCCCTTCCGTGGAACAGGGCCTCCAAGCCCAGAAGACTCCTCAAGTCCTGCTTCGTGTCCCCTACCGTCCACCAAGCCAGCCGCGGCTGCGGGGCCAGGGACCCCCATGACGACCCTACCCCCACAATCACGAACAGGGGTCCCAGCTCCCTCTCCTGCTGGGGGGATCTACCCAGCCTCACAGCTGAGCCCCCAAGTGCATCCCGGGGTCCCCTGGAAGGCTGCCCTGTACAAGGAGGAGCGCTGGGACCCAGGGTGGCCAGGCCTGGGCCTCTCCAAGCCCAGCTTGCAGGTGAGAGGACCATGTGGATGAGGGCCTGGCTGGTGGAGCTGGGGCCAGTGTGGAGGACCCTGACCCCAGGAAGCCGGTGGGCCGGTCTGAGGCCAGGCCCCGGCTCCTCCTGTGGCTGGAGTGTCCTGGCGCTGAGAGCTTGTCACCCTCGTCTGGGGGTGTGAAGCGGAGAGACCTGGTGAGTGGGCAGCCCTGTGTACTCTGCCGCCCCCCAGATAAAGCCCCCGACCATGGAGGTGTCCCTGAGGGAGACCACTGCCTTGTCTAGGAGATCGGGGACCTCCCAGAGCCCCAGCTCCCATCTGAGCACAGGTGGCAGGCAGTTTCGTGGGGTGCCCATGCTGGACACCCCCTGGCTGGGTGCGAAGGCTGCGCTGCTCAGACTCCTCTGGCTGCTGCTCTGTGGCCCTGACCACGCCCCAGCCTGCTTTGTCCCTGCCACCCTGTCCCAGCCTTGGTTTCCCAGGCCACTGTGTAGTGCGTTCAGTTCCCAGACACATGGAAGGTGAGGTGGAGCCCAAGTACCCCTGGCCGCTCTGCCCTTGGCCCCTGAAGAGGCAGGGTGTGCACCCACTGCTGCCTCTCCAGTGGGTGCTGGCTGCTGAGTGCCACCAGCCTGGCCCCCGTGGTGGCTCTCAGTCAGTCCTCCCACAGCCACACAAGAGCTTTGTCACCCATTGCACAGATGGGGAATTTGAAGCCATGCTCACAAAACCCTTCCTCTAGGGTCCCTGCATCGGCAGCCGCCAGACCAGCAACTGAGCTCTTCCTGCAGGCACAGCTCAGGCCAGGAGAAAAGGCGTGTGGCCATCAGCGTGAGGACAGGACTGTGTGGGCCAGGCTCAGTCGTGGGCTGCCCTGTGCCTGCAAAGGGGACTTGAGAAGACACTTCCCTGCTGACTGCACACGGGGGCTTTCATGATTAGTGACCCAGAGTTGCCCACCATGGCTGAAGGTTGTAATCCTGCCCCTGTAGGGTCCCCGTCCTCCAGGGGACCCCCACCTACAGCAGCTGGGGCATAGGGTGGGCATCAGAGGGAATGGGGAGCCAGGAGCCATGGAGGCTTCTGGCACCGGAGCCCTCTCCAGCCGCCAAGCTCGGCTGTTCCTGGCTGTTCTAGGTTGGGGCCTGGGCCTCCACCTGCCCGCAGGTCTGTGCAGTGGGAGCAGGGCCGAGGCCTGCAGAGGGAGCCGGGGCGCTGGGCTGCGGGCAGGTTTCTGTGCCCGCGGTCAGCACCTTGGCCAGCGCCCTCCCCGCTGGAGGCGGGGCCGGACTTCTGGCGTTGGCTGGGGTGAGTAGGTTTGGGCCAGTGCTGAGGGGACTGCTGGGGGGCAGAGGGGGCTGCAGCGTGGGAGATGGAGGACTCTCCAGGCAGGTGGCCATGGAGGCTTCACCCCCAGGACCCAACGGGCAAGGGAGGGTGGGCAGCTGGCAGCTGGCAAGGGGCCAGTGGGGAGGGCGGACAGGGCTGGATCCTCCGAGCGAGGCACAGTCAGCTCCCTGCCTCTGCGTCTTTCGTGGAGTTCCTACCACTCAGTTTCTAGGAAGTCCTGGCAGGGTGCTGGGAGGACAGGCCATTTGGCTGTGTAGATCTGAGCTCCCGGGCTTTTGGGACATGTGACCCTGGGGATCAGGAATGAGCTGTGACTGGATAGACCTGTCACACCCTGCCTGGGCTGGGTCGCAGAGCACACCGGCTTCTGCCTGAATTCGTCCCTGTCCCCACACCCAGCACAAGCAGGGCGCGGCCTCCTGCCAGCCCTCCTGAACCTCCATCCGCTGGAGGGAGGCCTGTTGCTGCCGCAGGGCCACCTTACCTCCCACCCCCACCGAGGACACAGCCTCCGCAACCAGTGTGCGCAGCCTGAGAGGGCCCTGCCTGGCTGTGTGGCCTGGCCCCGCCTTTGGCCTCTCCGAGCTGGGCGCAGCGCGTGGATGAGTCAGACACTGGTGCCCCTGGGTGTGGTCAGCTGGTCACTGTCCTGCCTTTGTCCATCTCTCCTGTCCCCTAAGAGGACCGTGTGGGGCCCTAACATGGCAGTGCAGGATTTTCGCTCACACCTCCGGGTCCACTCATAGAACCCAGCTTGGGGCAAGCGGACCCTTCCCTGTGGCCAGTCCTGGGATGGCAGGGACGTGTTTCAGCCTCTTTGGAAGGTCACTGCCTCCAAGGGCTCAGGGAGGCTTGTTTCCATCCGGAGAGACAGGCCCGTCATGGGTTTGCACGGGCGTCCCTGTGCCCTGCCCGCGGGCATGCAGATCCTCGGTCCCTCCTAAGAGGGGCGGGGGAGCAAGGGAAGCTGGTCTTTGGTGTACATGTTCTGGGCCACTCTGGGACAGTGTGAGGAGGACCAGGAAGAAGCTCGAAGGTCATGTGGCAAATGTGTGCCTGCCGCCCAAGCGTGCCAATGTGACCGACCCTTCCCGGCACTCTGAGTGGGCGGCTGGGGATGTGGTCCCAGTGCCAGGGAGCTGGGGGCTGCCGGGCTGCCATCTGCTCTCACCACAGAGGGCGGCTGTGTGCCCGAGGCCCGAGAGGACTCCGTGCCAGGCCTGCGAAGTGCGTCGTCTCGTTCGGTCCTGTGATGCAGATGCCACTCCCCCCGCCCATTGTCCAGATGGGAAACAGAGGTCTGGGGAGAGCTTAGGTGGACACACGTCCTGGCAGCCCCCTCTTGGACCACTCTCCGCCCTGGAAGCCCCTGCTTCCTGCAGAAGCCTCTCACCGTCCCCCAGCCTCGGGGCTGCAGGGGTGTCCTGGCCTTTCCTCAGCAGCTGTGCGCCCCTGGGGACTCCCATTCCGAGGAGTCCCTCTCCCCAACTTTGGTGCATATTAAGCCATAATTAATCTGCGTCCTCATTTCTTATTCATCAAAGGCACACACAGCAGCAGCCGGGGCTGGTGCAGGGAAGGGGCCAGCAGCCCAACCCTTGGCAGTGTCCCCAAGCATCCCACTGGGCTAAACCGTCTCCAAATGCCTGCAGCCTCTGCACCGAGCAGGGCCTCCTCCCACAGGATGGCGTCCTGGACGCCAGGCCACGTGCACCCCTCTCCTGGAGGCCAGTGGGGTGTGTGCGTTGCACGGTGACGGCTCTCACCTCCACCTCCCCAAGCCCAGACCGGATCCCCTGTGGCCCATCCCCAGAATGGGAACCTGGCCAGGAGAGCGGATGAGACTCGGGCCGGGTGGGACATACAGGGCTGGCACCCGGACCCCAAGACTGGCTCTGCTCCCTTCTCCTGGGTCCCAGAGGAAGGGGTGAGTCCCTAGGGCCTTGGGATGAGCTTGGGGCACGCTTGCGGTCACCAGTGGTACTCAGGGTCCTCTCCCAGGTGGTGTGGCTGAGTTGGTGGCTTCTGTCTGGGCAGGCCAGCCTGGGCTGGGGCTGGGAATGAAGAGGACACTTCTGGTCCCTGAGGGCCCAAAGTCTGGTGCAGAAGCCGAACTCCGAGGCGTCTGCTGTGGCTTCCTGCCCCTCCCCCGCCCCTGCAGGGAATGCGGATCCCTCTAGAGCCACCCACCTGGCAGTGACAGCTAAATTGGGAGCTGCTGTTCACACCAGGAGCCCAGCGGGCAGTCAAAACGGGGTCGGGAGGGAGGGGCACCTGCGGAGGGTACCCGTGAGCTCCCGGGAGGGCAGGGAAGGCAGGCCTGGGCACAGCCGTGGCTGTCAGCTGGGGTGGACAGGGGTGGAGGGCAGGGCGGTCCTCCAAGACCCATCTTGCCGGGGCAGCTCAGGCTCAGGCTTGCCTCTGACCGCTGGCCTGGGATGCCCAGCTGGCCAGTGCCCTGCCTTGCTCTTCCCAGAGCTCCTTGGGCCCCCGAGTCCCCTTTCTGGGCCCCCTGATCCGTGGGGCCTGCAGATTTGTTCCATATCCCAGATGGAGGGGCTGAGGGCTCATCTCAGGGTGCCCTGCCTGGGACACAGGAGGGCCAGCCTGACTTGGAGCTCTGTGGTCCCACCCGAGGGGCACCAGGGAGGCCCCTCCACTGCTTCCACTCACTGCCTTCATCTGATTGCTTTCTCAGTCATCTAGTCACTCAGCAAACACTCTGGGAATCCAGCTCCGACCCTACTCCCCTCACCCCCACAGGGTGCAGGTGGGGCAACTGAGCCCCAGGGAGGAGGGCCTTGCCGTGGGTCCCTCAGCCAGTGATCTCAGAACAAAGGGCATGTCCGAGCCACGTGGAAGCCCACAGGGATGATTGGGCAGAGCCCATCCGGCGCCTCCCTGGCACCCCACATTCTGCCAGGGTGACTCGGACCAAGCCCTCAGGGCTCTGCCCCCCAGCAAATGGCTCTGCCCCCAGAGCCACAGGACTGGGAGCTGTGCAGAGCGGAGCCCGCAGAGTCCTCACCCCTGCCCTAGCTGATCCCAGACTGAGTCTCACTAGACCCCTGCCCAGGTCATGGCTAGGGAGCAGGGTGGGGCCAGCCCTGGCCCTGCCATGAGGCAGGGTCTCTGTGGATGGTCCTGGAGACCAGCCTGGGGCCAGCACCACTGGGCGCATGGCCTGAGGTTTTCCTCGTGTCCAATGGGCCCTGTCACGGGCCTCCTTGGAGGGTGCTCAAGGGGCACATAGGCGGTGCCTGGAGTGAGGAGGGGGCTCCGAGGAGGCTACAGCAGCCAGCGGGCCTCTGAGACTGGGGTATTTTTAGCCAGGATTCCTGCTGGCGGTCCAGGCTGGCCGAGGGTTGCTGCCAGCCTCAGAGGCGCTGCTTCCAGCCTGCGTCAGGACATCTGGGGTCTGCCCGCCCCCATCTTCTGCTCGGAGCCCCCGCCACAGGCCACACCAGGCTGTGCAGCCGAGCCGGGCGAGGCTCTCCCAGGGGTCGGCCACGGTAGGAGCCAAGCCCAGGCCTGGGCCCCAGGGTGCGGCTGAGAACAGGCCGCAGGGGCTGCCTGTGTCCTGGGTCTTGGGCTCCCAGCTGCCACTCTTAACCTGCCCCGTCTGAGGCTCAGGTTTCTGGAAGGCTCTGATTGCTGCCCAGCCTCCGAGTTCTCAGCTGAGCATTCGCAGGCCGACTGGGTACAGCCTCCCAGCTGCCTGGAGGCCTCCTCGGGAGCAAGCGGCTCAGCAGAGTGGCCAGAGAGTGTCCGCTGGTGCCGCTTGGCCATGGGGCTGCTCTGGCTGGTTCTGCAGGGCTGGGCTGGCGCTGCTGAGGTACGAATGTGCAAAGAGGTCCACACCTTGGCCTGCAGAGCCTCCCAGCTTGGCCTTGACCACCTCCCATCCCATCCAGAAGTGGGGACATCTGGAAAGAAGGTCTTCTGTGTTGGCCACTCCCTTGGGACACTCGTCTCCCCGGGGCTGCAGGCAGAACCACAGTCCGGCCTCCCCGGCAGCACCAAGCCTGTGTACTCCATCTGCTGGACGTGGCTCAGTCCCCAAGGGCAAGGCCCAAGGGCACAGGCCGACAAGATGGGCCCAAGGGCACAGGCCGACGAGATGGACCCACAGCTGTTCTCCGGCCTGGGTAAAGCTCTCGCTGCTCTTTCCTTAGATGAATCGGAGGCCTGTTGAAACCAGCTCTGAAGTTCGCAGGAAAGAGTAGGCACAGGGCCAGAGTGGCTGCCTTGCGCCCTCAAGCACATTATGTCCAAAGACCACAGTGACCAGCACACCACGGACAGTCAGATGATGGAAAAGTCCAGAAAGAGATTCAAAGGCAGACAAGAGAAAGGGGAGGTCAAATCTGGAATTAAAAGGTGGAATATTCAATAAATAATTCTGAATATACAATCAATATCTGGCTTTAGGACAACTAAATTGGCGTATGGGGGAAACTCGGATTCCCACCTCACTCCTTGATGCTAAAGTAAGTTCCAAATGGAGCAAAGATTTAAAAAGTAAAAATGGGCCGGGCGCGGTGGCTCACGCCTGTAATCCTAGCACTCTGGGAGGCCGAGGCGGGAGGATTGAGCTCAGGAGTTTGAGACCAGCCTGAGCAAGAGCGAGACCCTGTCTCTACTAAAAAATAGAAAGAAATGATTTGGACAGCTAAAAATATATATAGAAAAAATAAGCCGGGCATGGTGGTGCATGCCTGTAGTCCCAGCTACTCAGGAGGCTGAGGCAGGAGGATTGCTTGAGCCCAGGAGTTTGAGGTTGCTGTGAGCTGGGCTGATGCCATGGCACTCTAGCCTGGGCAACAGAGCGACACTCTGTCTGGAAAAAAAAAAAAAGTAAAAATGAAACCATGAAACCACTAGAAGAAAGCATGGAATAAAAAAAAAAAACTATAACCTTGAATCATTCTAAGAATTATACAAAACACAGAAGCCATAAAGTAAAAGATGGATATATTCAACCTCATAAAAATAAAAGGCAGATGCGTGGAGGGAAAAAACCAAAACAAAAAGATAAACAACAACGTGTAAAGATATTGGCAACTCATCTCACAAAGGGCTATTTTTGGTTTTATGTACAAATCAGTAAGAAAAAGACCAACGGCCCAAGAGTAAAATGGGCAAAGACACAAGATAAAGCTGTCAAACTATGCTGAACTCTGCTTAAAATAAGAAAGGCTCAAATTTAAGTTCCAGTGCCATGCAGTCCCCTGACCCACGGGTGGCAGCATTTGTCAAGGCAGGGATTCCCCGTGGGGGCCGGGGGCACCCACAGATGCGACTGGGGGTGTCAGGTAGCTGGAGATGGGAGAGGAGGAGAGGGGATCCATTCAAAACGGCAAATAAAGTCTATTTTAAAGTAAAACAGCTGACACCCATCTGTTGTGCTGCTATGACCAGCGTGGCGGTGGGCAGGCTGTCGTGGCCACCCTGCCACCCAGGTCTGGCGCCGAGGGCTCCTGATGCCACTCACCTTTTTGTCTTCATTAGCGCCCTGTTGGCAGAGGCCTGCTTGACTTAGTCTCGTGTCCGGCTCCACGGGGGTGGGGGCGGGGAAGGGGCAGAGGCCTTGCTTGGCCCCCAGGGCCTCCCAGGGGCCCCGCTGACCATGGAGCCACTGCCCCTGTGCGTTGGCTGTGGCCATGAATGCCCCATCCATGTTGTCTCACCCCAGCCTTCCCCATCTGTCACAGGCCACCAGCAAAGCCCAGGCCTCCCACAGACACAGCTCTGGGCAGTCCCTTTGCCTTCCCAGCCTCAGTTTCCCTGAGGGTGAAATGGGGTGAGAACTACTTCCTAGGAGGGAGAATCTGTGGGAATGGGGAGGATGGGGGAGGGGGACGTGAGGGGAGAAATGCCCCTGAGGGAGTCCTGGGGTGGGACGGAGTAGGGGGAAGGGTGGGGGGAGGAGTGAGGGGAGGAGTGTTGGGGAAGGGGGGGAGGAGTGGGGGGAGGAGTGTGGGGGAAGGGGGAGGAGGAGTAGGGGGAGGAGTGGGAGGAGGAGGAGTGAGAGGAGGAGTGGGAGGAGGATGGGGGGAGTGTGGTGAAGGGGGAAGAGGAGTGGGAGGAGGATGGGAGGAGTGTGGGGAAGGGGAGGAGGAGTGGGGGAGGAGTATGGGAGGAGTGTGGGGAAGGGGGAGGAGGAGGGGGAGGAGGAGGATGGGAGGAGGATGGGGAGAAGGAGGAGTGGGAGGAGTGTGGGGAAGGGGAGGAGGAGTGGGAGGAGGAGTGGGAGGAGTGTGGGGAAGGGGAGGAGGAGGAGTGGGAGGAGGAGTGGGAGTAGAGTGGGGAAGGGGAGGAGGAGTGGGGGAGGAGTGGGAGTAGTGTGGGGAAGGGGAGGAGGAGTGGGGGAGGAGTATGGGAGGAGTGTGGGGAAGGGGGAGGAGGAGGGGGAGGAGGGGGATGGGAGGAGGATGGGGAGAAGGAGGAGTGGGAGGAGTGTGGGGAAGGGGAGGAGGAGTAGGAGGAGAAGCAGGGGGAGGAGTGTGGGGGAAGGGGGAGGAGGAATGTGGGGGAAGGGGGAGGAGGAGTGGGAGGAGGACGGGGGAGGAGGAGGAGTGGGAGGAAGAGTGGGGGGAGGAGGAGGAGTGGGAGGAGGAGTGGGGGGAGGAGTGGAAGAAGGAGTGGGAGGAGGATGGGGGAGGAGGAGGAGTGGGAGAAGGAGTGGGGGGAGGAGGAGGAGTGGGAGGAGGAGTGGGGGGAGGAGTGTGGGGGAAGGGGGAGGAGGAGTGGGAGGAGGATGGGGAAGAGGAGGAGTGGGAGGAGGAGTGGGGGGAGGAGGAGGAGTGGGAGGAGGAGTGGGGGGAGGAGTGGAAGAAGGAGTGGGAGGAGGATGGGGGAGGAGGAGGAGTGGGAGGAGGAGTGGGGGGAGGAGGAGGAGTGGGAGGAGGAGTGGGGGGAGGAGTGTGGGGGAAGGGGGAGGAGGAGTGGGAGGAGGATGGGGAAGAGGAGGAGTGGGAGGAGGAGTGGGGGGAGGAGGAGGAGTGGGAGGAGGAGTGGGGGGAGGATGGAGGAGGAGGAGGAGTGGGAGGAGGATAGGAGGAGTGTGGGGAAGGGGGAGGAGGAGTGGGAGGAGGAGTGGGGGAGGAGGAGGAGGAGTGGGAGGAGGATAGGAGGAGTGTGGGGAAGGGGGAGGAGGAGTGGGAGGAGGATGGGGAGGAAGAGGAGTGGGAGGAGGAGTGGGGGGAGGAGGAGGAGTGGGAGGAGGCACAGTGACAGTTGGCGGAATTGCCTCAGAACCCTCTGCACCCGCAGGTCTGGAAGCGCCTCTGTGAGCCCTGGGGTGCAGGCCTCTCCCCTGGCCCTGCCCCGCTGGGCTCCAGGACAGGGCGACTCCGTGTGGGGAGCCTCAGGGTCTGGGACGTGCTGTCCTGCAGCACCTGACCACACCTAAAGTGGGAGAAGGCCCTGGCACCTGCCTGCTGGGTGCCGGCCCGGTGTGGGGGAGGCAGCAGCCCCTCCACATCACAGCGGAGGACCCCGAGGCCAGGAGCTCCCAGGGTAAAGGGGGGGGCACAGCCTTTCTCCGCCTTCCCAGGCCTGACTCCTGGAGAAGCCCCCAAATGCCTGGGGTGCGGGACGGGGCCTCTCGTGGTGGCAGGAGCAGCCAGAGGCCTCGCTGGCCAAACACTTCTTGTCCCCTTGTTTTGGGGGCGTTTTGATGACAGGAGTCAGATCCGGGAACAGAAAAAGGGCCTCAGGTGAGAACTGCGGAAACCTGGGTGGAGTCTGGGCTTCGGCGGGCGGTGGCTCGGCGCTGTGACCGCCGGCGGGAGACGCTGCCAGGAGGGGGCCTGGCTGCGTGGTGTATGGCAGCTCTCTGTACTGTCTTCTCAATTTTTCTGTAAATATAAACCTGTTCTAAAATTAAAAAGTTTATTTTACAAAGAAGGATGGACTTGTTAGCAAAACCCAGGCTATGTAGAACCAAGCCGTAGGGCCAGCCCGCCCCTGCCCAGGGCTGACCGGCGGCGCGGCCTGGCACACTGGGAAGGGCTCTGCCTGGCGGTGGGAGGCCTGGCGGGTTTGTTCCGTCCCTCTGTCCCGCTCGGGTGTGGCAGTGGGCTCTGAGTTAGGCTGGGTCTTACCCTGCCAAGGGCACCCCTGGCCCCAGGACCTGGCCCGGCTCTGGCTCCCTGTGGGCAGAGGTCAGCCCTGCCCCCACGGGTACCCCGTGCGCAGTCGGCTGATGGACGGGTTTGGCCCATCCTTGGCAGGTCGGGGCGGGGGCCGGCTGCAGACTGAGGCTGCAGGAAGCCCGAGGGGCTCAGAGCAGTGAGCCAAAGACTGGGCCTCGGCTGCAGAGCCGGCGGCGACACGCACTGCTCCTCCCGCCCGGGGAGCCCGAGCCCTGACCCAGCCCGAGGCCCACAGGTGCACCAAACCTCCCGATTCCGACCCAAGACACCACACCTCAGTGAGGCCCTGAGCCCAGCTGGGAATCGGGCCAGCTGCATCCTTGGACACCTCGTGCCTGAGTTTGAGGGCTTCTCGTGGGGCATTACAGCACTGCCTGGTGACATGGGACCCTTCTGCTGAAAAGGGCCCTGGGGCTGTCCCCACCACCTTCCAGAAGGGAGAGAACAAGCTCCTAGGAGGCTGGCATAAGACGCGGAGGGTTGCCTGAGGCCGTGCTGTGCCCAGTTCCCTCTGCGCCCCGCCAGCACAGCCGTGTTCGTGCCCACACCCCTCGCCTGCCGCAGGGGTCAGGGGTCAGGGGTCAGGGCGAGGCTTGCCATCCGTGTGGTCTGTGAGAGCCAGGGCTGCCCTGGGCCAGGCTGCTGAGGTGGGACAGGGGTCAGGCCAGTGGGGGCGGTGCAAGGCCAGGCCCCGCAGAGACGGCCTGGGGTGCAGCCAGCTCCGCTGCCTCTCCCTGGCTTCCTTCCCTCGAACCTGAAAGTCCCAGGAGGTCCCTAAGGGGCCCGGCCGAGTGGCAGGCCTGCCCTGGGACCAGGGAGCAGGTCTGGGATTGGCCACCCTCAGCAGGGTCCTGGGTTGGAGCTAGGGAGCAGGGTCTCCCCAAAGAATGGGCTGTACTGTTCCTGGGCCCAGCACAGGGCCCTGCTCCCCAGAGACCTGTAGATAGTTGTTAAAAGAGTGGACGACTGTTTCCATTATGCAGGAGAGGAAACTGGGGCTCAAAGTAGTCCCAGACCCTAGATGGCCACCTCTCCCTCTGCCACGCCAGGGCAGATGGCAGGAGGCCGCTGTAACCAGAACATTCTGCCGTGGATTTTTCCAGTTGCATGAGTCTGAGAACACGATAACAGGGTAGATTGTGGGGAGATTAACAGTATGAGGGGTCCACAGGGCGGGAAGCGGAGCAACCTCAAAGACCCCACTGTGCTTCCGACGGGTGACTCAGAGGCAGCTCCGACACAGAGTGCACGCAGTTTGGAGGGGACAGGCTCCGTCTCTGGATTAGGCACCTCATGCAGCTGGTCCCCGATCCCGGCTGCCGGTCCCGGGCCATCCTGTGCTGGGGTACGTCTCTCCAGGGCCACACTCTGGAGCCTCAGAGACCCTGTCTGCCCCAGGCAGGAAGCGGCCCTCTGTGCAGATGGCGCGCCGGGCTCAGGGAGGGAAAGGCGTCTCCAGAGGGCACTTGCTGTCTGCCAGCTGCTCGTCAGCGCCTGCTGTGTGCTGCAGAGCGACCAAAGGGAGCCAGCTCTCCCCAGGAACCAGCCGTGCCTCAGTTTCCCTCAGTATAGCAAACTTTGGATTAAGTCCCTGTAAAAGCACACCTGTTCCCAGGGTGGGGCCGAGAGTCAGCCACCCACATCAGAGTGAGAATTAGTGGGTACCCGAGCCCGGGCAGGGGCTGCATTTGGCTGGATGGAGCAGAGGAGGAGGCTGCTCCCGCCCAGGCCCACCAGGAGAGGAGGGAAGCCTTGAAGTGCCAGGCCTTTGAATCGCCCATCTCCATGGCAACGCGTGGGCACAAAGGGCCGGGCCAGCAAGCAGGCGGCGGCTGCGCAAGACTGGAGAGAGGAAGGGAATCTTTTATTTATGGGGAGTAGCGTCGGGAGACCGGCTGCGCCCACGCTCGTGGCCAGGCTGGGGTCTCGAGGCCGCGCTCCCTGCCCTGTATGCGGCCGGGGCCCCTAGCAGCACCCCCCCTGCGCACCGCCGACCCACCCGGCCCGGCCAGGATCATGGCAGGGCAGGGGCGCCCAGGCTGGGTAGCGACCCCAGAGGACCCCCGGGAGAGAAAGGTCCCCTGCCTTCCACCATGCCGCAGTCTCTGGCTCACGCACCCAGGCAGTTGCCACGCCGAGAGCCGGCCGGACCTGCAGTGAGGAGTGCGACCCAAACCAGTCCTGCAGGGCAGAACTCGGGCGGGGGCTGCTCCCACAGGTTTGAAGAAGGGCCTTGCAGGAACGGCGGCCAGAAGGAGCCAGACGTGAGCAGAAAGAGCCACAGGTGCAAAAGCCCCGAGGCCAGAGCGGGCCCTACCGAGGACAGGCGCGGGAGCTCGAGGGGCAGGCCCTGTGGGGCACAGGCAGCCGCCCCAGGCCGCCTGGCCACAGCCGCTCACCTTGGATGGGGGCCCTTGGGCCCAGGTGCTGTCGGCCCCACTGGCTGTGCGTGAGGCCACCTGCCAGCCCCACCTCTCCCGGGCTGCTCCCGGCCGTGCTCGCAGCCCGCGGCCTGAGCCCCCAAACACAGGAGACGGCTCCTGTGGTGCCGCAGAGGAGGGAGTTCTGACCCAGACCTGGGAGCAATGCAGAAGTTGTATTTCAGTTTTTAAAATATCTGAGCCAGATTGAAAGGAGAGACCGCGGAGAGGAAGAGAGAGACGCACCCAGCACAGGCCCCGGCCCCTCCCAGCCTGCATCTCCTTTCCTGGAAAATGCCTGAAATGGGCGATATGTCTGAAATTGGGGGAAGCGAATAGGAAATTCAACACGAACACGTACAGTGCACGTGCTGTGGTTTTGAGCCAAGGTGGCATGAAATGAGGTCCTAGGTGCCAGTGAGGAGCCGGCCGCTGGGGTGGGGAGGGGCTCGGGAGACACTGTCCCCTCCGGCCAGATCTGGGCTGCCTGGGAAGCTGCGAGCCTCTCGGGACCCAGGGCGCCTCGAGCCCAAGACCATAGCCAAGTCTGAGCTCTCATCGCCCCCACAACGCGGGGAGACGGCCTTGCGCTGTCCCGGGGCCAGTTTTATCTCCAGCTGAGCCCTGCGTTGGGGGAGAGAGGGCTCCAGGAGAGAGGGCAGGGCCGAGGGGAGGGGAGACTGTCAGACAGGCCAGGGGCCGTGGGCACAGAGCCGCACACGGGAGGGAGCAGCCGAGGTGGGCAGGGCGGCCTCTCCATAGACACGGCTCTGGAACCACCCCGGCCTCCGCATCCCAAAGCTGGGACCCCTGGCCCAGGGAGCCCGGGTGATGGTCCCCGACACCCCACCACATTCGAGTGGCACATCATGGCTTTGGGACATTCCCAACGGTGGGGAGATGGTGGCCACTGAGCTGCAGCCGCCCTGGGAGGGGGACAGGCGAGGTCACGCCAGCTGGGGGCCTCGGTGCGGCACCCTTGGCAGCCTGGTTCACGGGGCCTGGGAGGGGGGCGAGGCGGGGGCTGCCTCCCAGGACGGTGGAGACAGGAGGTCCAGGAAGCCGCTGGCTGGCCGGGAGGGGATGCGCGGCCAGGGGAGGGCAGAGCCGGGACACAAGGCCTCTGCTCCGTGTGCAGCGGCTCTGGTGGTCTTGGTAAGTGGTAGGAGGGAGCTCCTTTACTTAGTCACCTCTCTTGTTACAAAACGCCCCCCTCCTGGAAAACACTGTGCCTCAGAGAGGAGCCAGGAGGAGCCAGTTCGTCTGGGTGCGCTTGGAGCTCGCCTGAGACCCTCCACGGTGGGCGGTGGGCGCTGCTCCGGGGAAGGTGCGGGTCGTCAGGCCTGCGGGCGTTTGTCGACTGGGGCTGTCACTCACTGGACAGGAGCTTAGCCAGGGCCCTGCGGGCGTCCAGCGCGGAGTCCCCCTGAGGCCTGGGGAGGGCGGAAGCTGTGGAGTTGACACCAGCTCCTAGGAGGAGCCTGTAGATTTGCCAGCTCCTCAAAGTCATCCGAGGGCCAGCCAAGGCCACCACAGGCCCCGGCACCCTTCCCAGCCACAGACCGAGCGCCACACGGCGGACACTGGGCCTGCCTGTCTTGCTGGGGTGCCACGTCTGGGGGCGGGGGCTGCAGACGTTCAGTGCAGGCTCCTGGGGACCAGATCAAGGGCTCCGAGGGGCGGCAGGCACCTGGGGACAGGGCTGTGGAGCTGGAAGGTGCAGGAGGGGGTGGGCGTGGGGCGGGCCGGGGGGTTGGCGAGGGTCTCCAGCTCCTGTCTCCCCACGGTTGACCTGAGGGTTGGGGTTGAGAGCCAATGATTCTCCTGGGTACGGAGTCCTCCAGGGAGCACCTCCCAGGGATCGGTCCCTGCACCTCCCCCCTGACCGCCCCCTGGAGGGGCCGCCCTGGGGAGCTGGAGCTGCGGCCTTAGGGGCCACTGGGCATGTCTGGGGCTCCTGCACCAACGTGATTGTTCCGGGCCTGCTGCTTGTGACCTCCTTGGGAGCCTCAGGGAGCCAATTACCCATAACTGGGAAGACGGGCTTTCAACGCGGAGCCGAGCTCCAGGGCGCATCGCTGGCACCAGGACTGGGGGACTCGGTAGCCTGCCCAATCCCATACTAATTGGGAGCCCCTGTGTGCCACTGTCTCCAGGGGACGGGGAAGGCGGGTGCTGAGCTGTGGTCCCACAGATGCCTCCGGACCCTACAGGTCAATCGCTGCTTCCCCAGCCTCCTCCTCTGCCTCCCAGAAGGCTCCCCTCTTTCCTTACATGCTCAGACCTCCATCCTCGAGCCCCGGCGCTCCAGGTTAGGGAGTGACACCCCAGCCTGCCCTTTCTTCGGGGAGGGCGTGGCTCCCCTGGGCCACCCAGGCCTCCTTCCCACGGGGTCCCCTGGACAAGCCGTCCAGAGGGAGGCAAAGGCTGTGGGTCAGGCAGACCTGGCTTTGTTCCTCCTCCAGCTCACTGCTGAAAGGCAAGTTGTCACCCCAAGCAGGGGTGGAAGTGAAGAATAAGTAATGAGTGACCAGCACTCGGCAAAGAGCCTGGCCAGGGTGGGGCAGGGTGAGGGACAGAGATGACACATAGTCCATAGCTCTAAGGCACAGAAAGCCCCCCGCAAACAGGGAGATGGTGAAGGGGACTTCCAGGCTGGGAAAAGTCCCAGCAGGGTGGGTTTCAGCTCCGCTTCTCGGGGCTCCCTCGGTGGTGCCTCCCTGGGGCCCACCTCACCCTCCGGGCAGCCCCTGTCTGCACCTCTCTCCCCAGCCACCCATCGGCCACCCTGAGCTCCTCCCTTGGGCGCCAGCTTGGACCATCACAGTGCTTGAGGCCGGCCACAGTGACTTGGCCAGCCTGCGTTCTGCCCATTCCCGACCAGCCCCCGTGACAGGGACATGTTTGCACCACTGAGCTGAGACCACCAGGCCGCGACCCTCACTGCAGGAGAGGGTCGGGCCCAGCTGTGGGGCTGGGCTGGTTCTCGAGAAGGTTTCTGAGAGGGGTGGGAGCCGGAGGGCAGCTGGGAGCTTCTGTGCAGGGTGGGCTCTGCAGGACAGACTCAGGGCCACAGATGGGGTTGGGAGGTGGGGCGTGGGGGGGCGGTGCTGGGGAGCAGAGGGCGCCGTCCCCAGCTGGGCAGGACCGGGGGAGGGTAGTGAGTGGGTGCAGGAATGGGTCGTGAGGAGGCCGGGTTGGGTGGGGCCCATGGGCCCCGCCAGTTATGGAGGGGATGCTAGTGACAGGCGAGACACTGGACGTGGACACCAACAAGGCCGGTCGCCTGGGGCGTCTAGTGGCAAATTCCAGGACGCCACCCCTGTGGCTGACAGAGCCTGGCTGATGGGGAAGGAGCTGGAACCAGCAGCTTCAAGGGGGCAGTTCCCCGTCCCCAAAGGACACGAGGGAAATGACCACTGGCCCGGGCCACAAGGCTCGCAGCCCTCAGGGAGGCTCCAGGTGGCCTCACATGGGCGCAGCCCGTGGCCACCTTTGTAGAGACCCCCATGGGGAGGAGTTGGCCTCTGAAGATGCTCAGGCCTGGCTCAGCCTGGCCATGTCCTGGGGGCCACGTCTCTGTCTCGCCCTGTGACGTGGTGCCCTCACTATGGAGGGGTCTCGGCGGGAGGGGCCGGGCCTTTGTCCACACATGTGGCTGACGGCCTGCGGACAGGGGTCTCCGTGCTGCAGAAGGCGTGTCCAGCACGCGTGGCGCAGGGGTGGCATAAACATGCTCTGAGACGCCTGGATTCGTTCATCTCAAGCACCGCCTGGAAGGTGCTAGAGCCTCACCCCGTCCTCCGGGGCCCAGGAGCACAGGAAGGAGACCTCACGCCAGGCTGCCTGGCCGGGTGGTGTGCCGGAGGGGGCCTGTGGGAAGGCCGGTGGAGGTGCAGAGGGGAGAGGCCCGAGCAGAGATGGCCCCTGGCCAGCGACTGGGCTGGGGTCAGGAATGAGCAGGGAGGCCTGGCCTCTCTCTGCAGTGGCTGCCCAGGTCTGGGGTGTCCTGAGGTGGGACGAGGCCAGGGGCAGGGCAGGGCTGCTCTGGGCACAGGGTGGGCGAAGTCAGCGCCCAGTGAATGCGGTGAGCTCAGCTTGGTGGCTCCATGGCCCTCTTCTGCCCTCTGCCGGCCATCTCTGTCCCTGCAGGCCTGGCCACCTGCTGGGAAGGGCCCCGGCCCCCGACCTGCCACCTGTGGGCTGGAGCCTGGAGCCCAGGGTGGTGGTCGGTGCCAGGAGTCAGGGCAGGGTGGAATCCCATTCGTCTGAGGGGGTCCGAAGGGGCGGGAGCCTATGTCCACCCCTATGCCCGGTGTCACCTTGGCTAGTGGCTCCTAGGGACTCTCTCTGGAGGGAGTCTGGAGGCTGCCACCACTGCCCTCAGTGGCTAAGGAGGAAACAGGGGCTCAGAGAGGCTGAGCAGCTGTCTGAGGTCACACAGCAAGCAGACACAGAGTGCCCCTTAAGAGGAAGGCTCTCACAAGGCCATGGCCCAAGGGACAAGAGACCCCAAGCTGGGTGTGGCTCCCCATTCCCAGCCCTTGGCGGGGTCTGAGGAGAGATTAAGGGCAGGGTCCCACCTCCCTCCTGTCTTCTGTCCCCAGCCACACCCTAAATGGGATCCTGCTCCCCCAGCCCCTCCCCCACAGGGTCACCACGGGGACCAAGGGGAAAGTCCATTTTTGGTGGATCTTTCTCCATGGGTTGCAGAGCGCTGGACATTAAAAATGAATCCCATCCATCTTAATGGCAGTTGAAGTCAGGCAGCCACAGCCACGGGACACAGGTGTGCGCTGAAGGTGAGATTTACACCCAGCAGGGGGCCAGGCTCAGCCCGAGCCGGGCACCCACCTGAGCTCATCCCACACTCAGCCCCCAGGGCCGCAGGAGAGGTGTGGCGGCTGGGCGGGCCGGGGCAGCTGGAACCCGGGAGGCCGGGCTTAGGTGTCAGGGTCTGGTGCAGACCTGGCTGGAGCCCCAGCCCTGCAGGCCCTGATGGCTGCAGAGCAGCTGCGTCCCCAGAGCTTCCTCCCGGCGCGGGAAGTGGGAGCGGGGCCTGCAGGCTGCCCCCGCTGTTCCAGGACGCCCATGAGGGGGCCTGCCCTGACACCCAGCCCTGGGGAGGAGGTACGGTCGCCCTTCTCCACTGGTGACTCTTGGGGAATGCCCCCAACTGTGCACGGGACAGGGGCTGTCTGGCTGCCTCTGGGCTCCCTGTTGCCAGACTGAGGGGTAGCCGGATGGGCCTACTGTGCGCAGGGGACGGTGGCAGGAGCCGAGCTGAAGCCAGGTTTTTTTTTTTTTTTTTTTTTTTTTTTTTTTTTTTTTTTTTTTGTTGAGACAGAGTCTCACTTTGTTGCCCAGGCTAGAGTGAGTGCCGTGGCGTCAGCTTAGCTCACAGCAACCTCAGATACTCCTCGGCTTAAGCGATCCTACTGCCTCAGCCTCCCGAGTAGCTGGGACTACAGGCATGCGCCACTATGCCCGGCTAATTTTTTCTATATAGATTTTTAGTTGTCCATATAATGTCTTTCTATTTTTAGTAGAGACGGGGTCTCGCTCAGGCTGGTCTCGAACTCCTGACCTTGAGCAATCCACCCGCCTCGGCCTCCCAGAGTGCTAGGATTACAGGCGTGAGCCACCGCGCCCGGCCTGAAGCCAGGTTTTTACCTGGGGGCAGGAGGCCAGGAAGGGTGTGGGGAAGCGCTGTGGCGGGAGGGATCCTATGGGACCAGGAGCCCTCGGTGTCCCCGGCCTCCCTCCCCCTCCTTCCCCGCTTCCGTCCCCCCAGAACATCACCCGGAGCCTGCCCTGCTCTTTGGGGGTGTCAGGGCACCCCCCAGTTGCTGCTGCCCTGGCCCCACCCCCCCGGCAGGCTGCTGGCGGGACAAGTGCTAAGGGCATCTCCTGGCTTTCCCTGGGGCACCCACTAGAGCCCTGGGCCCGGCGTGGCCTGTCCAGTGTCCTGAGAACTCACCCTGCCATTGTCCCGGGCCACACATTCCTCACTGTTCAGGCCTCTGTGAGGACACAGCTGGACGCTGGAAGGGAGCACATGAGCCGGTACGTGGCTGGTGACAGGGAGCTAAGGCCTGGTGAGAAAACATGAAGAATCATTAGTGAATTGGGAACGTGCCTCCCAGGAAGTACACGGGGTGACGGGGGCTGCAGTGACAGAGTGGCCTCAAGCCTGTGCACGGGTGTGGATGCACCTTCCTTGCAGGGCGGTGGGTGTGCACACTCCTTGATCACACGTGCGTGGGGCAGGGCAAATGTCCTGTACGCGTCTGTGCTCGTGCGCATGTGGGTGTGCGTGTCTGTGTCACGCCCGCGAGGAAAAGACAACCGAGAGAACTGTGCCCAAATCTCCTCTCTGGCTTCCCGCCCGGGTGCTGGGGCGTCAGACCAGCTCGTCCTCACCATCGCCCTTCCCCGCGTTGACCACCTGTCCACCAGAGCACACCTTAGCTTTAGGATCAGAAATGAAATGAGCGGCCTTCAGAGTGTGTCACCCGAGGGCCCCCAGCTGACTTCCTTACCGTCCCAGAGAAGGGCCCAGGGCCCTGTCCTGCCCTCTGACGCCCACCCCCAGGCCCACCGTGGCCCCAGGGAGCTGGCAGGGGCTCATCTGAGTGGGCATCCATCCTTCCCCAGTCTTAGCCCCCAGAGAGGGCACAGGGCCCCCCGGCGCCATGTTCTCTCTCAGTCCTTCCAGCTGGCGGCGTTGCCTGCCGCCCTCCCAGCCCACGCCTGCTGCTCCCTCCTGGGCAGGGAGCCTCTAGTGGCCTCTGGGTTCTCCCGTTCCGTGGCAGCTAAACACTGGCCTGTCCCTGCTGGGGGAAGGGTCCCCAGGTGTGCCCGCTGGCTCCCCGCCCTACTCTTTCTCACTGGTTGCCACACAAACACAACATGGGTTTAAACATTAATCAGAGGCGGGGAAGGCCCCGTGTATTGCTGTCTGTGGTGACCGGGTCCGCCACAGCCCAAGGCCATTTCTCAGCCCCAGCCCCAGCTGGTGGCCACCTCTGAACAGCTGCAGGGCCCCAGGCAGCTGCGACGACACAGGCCAGGGATTTGGAGAGCGGCGGGCTGTGCGCAGCCACATCAGCCTCACGCACCGCTTGGGTCTGGGAGGCAAAGGTCCGTGTCACTCACCTCCTGGGGGCACAGCGAGCACCAACAAAAGCCCGGGCAACACGAGGAGGGGATCGATGCTGGACAGAGCTCACGGCAGACAGACCGGGAGCCCGTTTCCACCTGCGTCCGAGCCGGCCGCAGGGCACCGGCCGCGTGGCTCGGGACATCCCTGGCGCGGGAGAACGGGCTCCTCACCGGCCTCAACTCTGAGCCGCTGCCAGAGAGGAGACGAAGGCCTTGCAGAGTTCCAGGCCAGTGCCAGCCTGGCCCTGCCAAAGATGTCGCAGGTGAGCCCCGAGAGGCTGGCAGCAGGGCGCTGGCCCAGCCGTGGGGCTGCCCTGGGAGGGCACATCTCGGGGCAGCCCCGATCAGCACACGCCACAGCGTAAGCTGTAGGGTGACATCATGGCATCGTTACTTCTGTAAAAACTGGTGGCAACGCTTTACAGAAGAGTAATCAGTGCAGAAACATTACCGTAAACAAACAGTCCTCCTGAGTCTGAGTCCTGCCTGCCTCCGTGCCGGCGGCCTCGCCCCGTCCACGTGCGGCCTGCGTGGGCACACAGCTTTGCCCACGTGAGCTCTTCCCTGCCCGAGTATCAGGAACATGTGTCCCGTTGCCAACATCTGGGTAGGTGCCACCTACCATCTCGGGCACACCCCACAGTGCTCGAGCCCAGCGACCCCCGTGGTGGACATTGAAGGGGTTCCTGTGCCTCCTCATCAGGAGCCTTGGCTCTGGCCGCTGCCCGGGAGGTCAGAGGTCGGGGGCTCACGGAGGGGCTCCAGTCCAGCCCTGCTGCCCGGCCCCAGCTTCCCAGCCCAGAGAGCCAGGCAGGCCTGCCTCTGACCAGGCCCCTGGGCCATTACCGGCTGGGGCCTGGGGCTGAGATGCCAATGAAGACAGTCCCTGCTTGAGGCCAGACTCCCGAGAAACTCTGGGACAGGACAGGCAGAACCCTCAGCTGTGATGTGCAGCCCTGTCTGTCCCTGTCCCCACCAAAGGAACTCCCCTTGGTGGCCCCTGGAAAGGCTCTGGTCACTGACATTCTGACACACTGGGAGGGGGCCAGCAGGGACCCCGCCCCCGCCCCCTGCCCCCCACCATGCTCAGACCTCCAGCAGAGACTGTGGCTTGGCACCTGCCACCCAGCAGCTGGGACCTATGCGGGCCGGCAGGGTCTGGGCCCCCCCTGTGCTGCGGGAGGGGGTGAGGGGAATTGGGGTGTCCAGGTCAGAAGCTGAGGCTGCCAGCCCCCCAGGACACCCCCTGGCACGGGGGCAGGCTGAAATTTCCTTTGGGGTGCTGGCCTTGCCCTCCCTGGCCAAAGTCTCACTGTAGCTTCACGGACCGTCTCCTGTGTCCCCGAGGCCCTGGCTCTCCCTCACCCGGGCAGGGTCCTCCTTACCTCAGCTCAGCTGTCACCTCCTCTGGGAAGCCCCCCACCCTCCGACTGGGGGCCCAGGAGGTACAGCCAGCCCTGGGGCGGCGACCCCCGCTGGTGGTGTCTGGCAGGGACGGAGCCATTTCCAAAAGCCAAGAAAGGCTGGGTCACGTAACCCCCACTCGGGGCCGGCCCCCCAGGAGCGCCAGCCAGAAGCCACTGTTTGGCTTTTTCTTTCTAGGGCCATTATTTAAGCACTTTAAAAAAATCTTTTTTTTTTTTTTTTTTTAAATCACAGAAGTCACACATGCTCGTTGGGATCAGAAGCTCAAAGTAGACAGAATTATGTCAAGTACCTGTCCCAGCCTGCCCCTCCCAGGGACCCTGCTGGTCTGGGGCACAGGCAGAGACCACCAGGGCTGCCCACCTCGGCGTCATGCTGCGTCCTGCCCCAAAGCCTTGGGCCTCGGGGGATGGCCAGGCACCACTCCCTGGGGAGAAGGCCACTTGGGCGTCCGGTACCTTCCAGACCTACACGCTGCCTTGGAGGGGCTGGAGAGAGAGGGTGTGGCCGGTGGGGGCCGGTGGGGACACCATCCCAGGCTGCTGCCTGGTGTCACCGAGCATTTGGCTCCTGGTCGACCACACAGAACCCCGCAGATCTGACACCCCCCCTGGATATGAAGGGTGCAGGCCCCAGACTCACAGGGTGTGTCCCCCGGGGGGGGCTGCAGGGAGCCCAAAGTCACAGCTTCCCGGAATGGCCCTGCCTCTGAGATCCTACCCGGCACCTGTCAGCCCTCCGGGGAGGTCCCTGGGGACCTGCTCCTGCCTCCACAGGCACCAGCCACCCTGCAGAACGGTTGTGAGAGCCACGCTTGCCAGCAGAATCCACCGATTTTACAAGGAAAGAATCTGGGGGTGGGGAGGGGGCAGGAGTGGAATCTAAATACCTTTCCTCGTATACGCATTGAAAATGGTTATATAAAGTGACAAAGCATGGTGGCATTCAGGTAAACACAGTGGCATGTTCCGGGATCTAGCAGACAATCTTAACTTCAGGAAATACAACCATATTTTACTAGCTCCAAGACAGAAATGAATAAAATGACATAGCTAAATAGAAGCCGAGCAGGATCTATGAACGCCGGCACGGGGCGCGAGAGGGAGGACCTGGCCATGAGGGAGTTCACACGCCGGGGAGCAAACGCCAGTCCACGCTCGGTGCAGGCTGATAACGGGAAGACGAGCCCCGGATTAAACAAATGTGAATGAATTTCTCTGCCTGCAGACAGAGCAAACGTATCAGTAGAAGCAAGTATACAGCAAGCAGCGAAATGCAACAGATCAGAAGGAACGCAGGTAGCCACGATTAGGGCAGACAAACAAATTTTCAGGAAATACAGGTAAGAGGCACATGGCGAAAAATAACTTTGACAGAATTCCAAAGTCATGTCCACGGCTGAAGTAGAAACAAATATTTCACTGGGCGTCAGTGCAAGAGGGGGAAGTGGGAGGTGCTGAGGGGGCTGTCGAATGTGGCAAAAAGGGGTAAGTGTGCTGAGGGGGCCAGGTGGGCCGCGTCGGGGCCCCCGTCCTTGAAGGTCTATCTCTTGCCTGCTTCCTCCTCCAGAGCTGCTGGCCTTGGTGACCGGCCCAACCTTGGGGGGCGGGGAGGGGGGGAACCAGTGGCTGGGCCCTGCCACATGCCTGGGCCTGGCCCTCTAGAATCCACTCGTCTCTTGAGCTGCGAAACAGGAGCCCACCCCCATCCACAGAGCCCTCGCCCATCCAGCCGAACTCCTTGAGGACAGTCCCTCACTTCCCCCCAGGACGCCCTGGCCCTGGGGACCGCTGTTTGGCACAGGGTGGTTGTCTGCTGAGGGTTCCCTGCTGGATGCAGGACCAGCTTCCTAGTGTTTACAGAGCACCTGTGAAATAAGTGACTGTCACATGCAGCTAGGGACTTACTGGCCAGCCTTGTCTCCGCAGGCACGCACAGGTGGGTTCTCCTGGTGGACCTGGGCACCCATCCCGCCACAGTGTGCAGGTGAGTCCCGGCAAACCCTGCGCTCCTGCATGCCCTCTCTCTGCAGCCCTGCACCTGGCAGCCCCTGTCACCTCTGCCTCTGTGCCAGGCCACAGGCTTCCTCGAAGCAAATGCTGTAACTTTGAGCCCTTGCAGGTGTTTTTTTTTTTTTTTTAGATAACAGCTTTATTGAGATACAATTCACATACCATACAATTCTCCCACTTGAAGGGCACAACTAAATGGTTTTTAGTCTATTCACAAGGTGGAGCAAACATCACCACTGTCTAGTTTCAGGGCACACCCAGACCCGCAGGAACTCCGTAGACATTAGCAGTCACTCCCCACGCCTCCCATCCCCCACCTCCCATCCCCCACTGGTGGTACCCACCAGTCTACCCTAAGCGTTTGCTTCCATGAGATTTCTGCCTCTACAGGTTTCTCTATTCTGACATTTCATACAAATGCAACCAGACAACATGCAGTGTTTTGTGTCTGGCCTCTTTCATTGAGCACAATATCTTCTGAGCTCATCCATGTCATAGCACATATCGGCACTTCATTTCTCCTTCGTGGCTGAGGGTTATTCCATCATATGGGTGGGCTGTGTTGACCCATCCACCCGTCGATGGACCTTTCGGTGGCCTGCACACTTCAGCGACTGTGAACAGTGCTGCCAGGAGCCAGGACTGTGTAGCTGCTTGCTGCTGGCATGGGGAACAGGGCTCGGTAGCTGTTCCCATAAAGGCAGAAATTGACCAGCCTCTTCACCAAACTGTCCCCTTGACAAGTCTAGTCCCCTACTAGACTCCAGTGCTCCAAAATCATTGCTTAGGACAGTTCCTCTTAGTTCTGTTGTCGTCCAGTGGAGGGAGGGGGTCCTGAGCTTCCTGCTCTGCTGACTTCCTGGTTGTCACTCTCAAACCCTTTGGTTTTGAGCCAGAGGCTGCAAAGTAAAAGGTTTACTGTAAGACGTGAGGTGAGGGAGTCAGTGTGACCCTCCCACATGCATACGACAGGCCTGAGAATACCCGAGGGCTGTCCTGGGTGGCTGTGGTGCTGGAGCCAGGCTGGGCCTCCACAGGCTACTGCATGACAATGGCCACTATGCCTGTGAGTTTTGCCTTGGCCTTGCCATGACCTTTCCAGGTGTATTTCGGCTTAGACTCTGCTCTTTTGTTTCCCGAGCCAGAAAGGGGTGGAAGTCTGAGCCCTTACTTGGTGTTTGCCATGAACGTGCGAGGACAGGTGCTGTGGGGGTAAGCCAGTGAGCTGGCTGTCACACACGCAATCATTGTGCCAAAAGTGTGTGTGACGTGGAGGGCTTCTCCATCACCAGTGCAGTGAGAGTGGGCACAGCTGCCCCCGGTGTGAGTGCGTCAGGGGGCGGATCCCAGGGCAGGGGCAAATAAGGTCACCAGGCTTATCTAGAAAATGGGCTGTGACAGTACTGGCTCTTGGTGGGGCGGGTCCGGTCCGGGTGAGCCCTTCCCACCTTCTGAAGCACGCTGCCAGCACGGACGTCTCCTGCCGCAGCAGCGCTGCTCCTCCCAGCACTCAGGGCCTGCGTGCAGGCTGAGGGAGGGGGACCGGGGGCCAATTCTGCTACCCAGGTGCAGACGCTCCGGGGAGGAATGCGGCCCAGGCCAGCTTCACGTGCCCACCAGAGGCGAGGATACATCAAAGTGGTGTCTTTGTGGAGAGCAGGAGCAGAGCCATTGGGAAGCCAGCGAGCCTTGGCCTCAGCCCTGCTGCAGAGGTTCTAGACCGTCGAACTCAGGTCCCTGGGTGCTGGGCGAGGGCCAGGTGTGGTCCAGGGTGACTCAGGGGCCAGAATAAGGCCTGGGGGACAAGTCTCTAACCCACAGTCACCAGCCTAGAGCCTGGGGCCAAACTTCCTACATCAATTCCCACACCAATTTCTTCCTTTATTCGATGAATACACATCAAAGTGGCAGTGTGGCTGGAACACAGCCATCAAAGTCACCAGCTACAGGGGCAAGAAGAGGAGAGGGAGTGGCAGCCACGTAGGTGCCCAAGCCAGCCCTGGGGGTCAGGGAGGGCCTGCCAGGTGAGGCGCCCAGCATGCTGACCCTGAGGAGGAACAGGAGCGAGCGCACAGGGGTGCAGGGAGGGATGGGTGCAGGATGGCAGGCAGCATGCATACGGCGGGCTCAGAGCAGGGCTGGGCAGAATGACCAGCACGGGGAGAGAGCTCTGCGGGGGTGTGGGCAGCGGCCACCACGAGGAGGGAAGGAAAGACTCTGGTGGCCATAGCCAGCGGCCAAGGCTGGCCCCTCTCCAGCTCAGCAAAGTTTCTGAGCTGCAGAAGCAACCCCTGAGTTCCTGTCTCTGAGCCTCCACTCACCTGTCTCTTTAGTCTCCCACTTTTTCTCATCAATTCTAGCAGGAGGAAGAGGGGCAGAAAAGCCATGGCCCCGTCAGGAAGCCTCTCTCAATCCAGAGTGGTGGTGATGGTGTTTCCAGGGGCACCTGGCAAGGTCTGCAGATGTTTTTTGGCTGTCACAACTGTGTGTCTGTGTGCATTTGTGTGCTATTGGCATCTGGTGGGTGGAGGCCAGAGATGCCAATCTACATTCTGCAATGCACAGATCAGCACCACCACAAAGAATTACTGGGCCTCAAATGTCATCAGCCCTGAACTGGTCAAGGCGTCCAAGGCACCTGGGGCTTTTCCACCAAGATGCATGGAGCAGGGGGTGGGGTGGAGAGACCAGGTGGGTGAGGTGGGGGAGGCTGCCACCAGCATGTCAGGAGGAGTGGAGAGGGAGGAACTGTGAGGGGGGACCGGCGTGCTCTGGCAGGCTGTCAGGGTGGGTCGCTCTACGGAGGTGACATCTGCGAGGGGCATCAGAGGCAGAGTGCGAAGGCCCTTAGGAGAAGAGAGTGCACCGAGGGAGGGGGCAAAGCAGGTGGCTTTGCTCTGTGCCCCCTGCGAGGCACTGAGGGCGGGGCCTGTGGGGGAGGCGGAGTGGCCCCGAGACCCAGTGGGGAGGTAGGGAAGTGAACCACGGGGGTCCAAGAGTCCGTGCTCGCCCAGCGGGTGTGAGGACGGGAGAGGAACACCGGTGGGCAAGAGGTGGGGGGGAGGGAGAGGACGACTTCCCAAACGCCTCTTTAAACGAAAGAAGAGAGACCACCTTCTAGGGCTGGGTTCTCAGTCGATCTGGCCTCAGCTGTGAGTCCACGCAGCTCCACGACAAGGGAGGAACCCAGATGTGTAGGTGTGCGACGGCGTTGACCGGCAGGCTCCGGACCCACCTGAACAGCTTGCCGACCTGGAAACACCTGGTCTCGGACCGCTCCCAAGGGGGAGGAGTCTCCTGTGGGGAAGGCGGGGCTCCGGGCGGGCAGTCGAGGGGACAGGGTCTCCATGGGTCCCGGGTGGGGTGTGGCCGCCGGCTGCAAAAGCCCGGCTCCCGCGCGGGGCCCCACCCGGGGGGCGGGGCCTGCCTCGGACGCACTGTTGGCCTCAGAGCGCGGGCGGGGCCTCCCGAGGAGAGGGCTGGGGTCGAGGGGCGGGGCCTCCCGGAGAGAGGGCTGGGGTCGAGGGGCGGGGCCTCCCGAGGAGAGGGAGCGGGTCGAGGGGCGGGGCCTCCCGGAGAGAGGGCGCGGGTCGAGGGGCGGGGCCTCCCGGAGAGAGGGCTGGGGTCGAGGGGCGGGGCCTCCCGAGGAGAGGGAGCGGGTCGAGGGGCGGGGCCTCCCGGAGAGAGGGCGCGGGTCGAGGGGCGGGGCCTCCCGGAGAGAGGGCTGGGGTCGAGGGGCGGGGCCTCCCGGAGAGAGGGCTGGGGTCGAGGGGCGGGGCCTCCCGGAGAGAGGGCTGGGGTCGAGGGGCGGGGCCTCCCGAGGAGAGGGCGCGGGTCGAGGGGCGGGGCCTCCCGGAGAGAGGGCGCGGGTCGAGGGGCGGGGCCTCCCGGAGAGAGGGCGCGGGTCGAGGGGCGGGGCCTCCCGGAGAGAGGGCGCGGGTCGAGGCTTGGGGTGCGGCCACCAGGGCGGGGCGGGGCGGGGCCTCCCGAGGAGAGGGCGCGGGTTGAGGGGCGGGGCCTCCCGGAGAGAGGGCGAGGGTCGAGGCTTGGGGTGCGGCCACCAGGGCGGGGCGGGGCGGGGTCTCCAGAAGCGAGGGTGCAGGTCCTAGCGCGGAACGGAGCCTCGGGCGGAGAGGGCGCGGCTCGGAGCGCGGGGCGGGGGCCTCTGGAGAGGGGCGTGGCTCGGGCCCCGGGGCGGGGCCAGCGCCGCGTACTTAAGCCGCCGCCGCGGATGCTGGCTTCCCGCCATGGCTCTGAGGCGCTTCTGGTCTGCGCTGCGGCCCACCCTGCCCCGCCTCGCCTCGCTGTCCACGGCGCCGGCTGCCCGCGAGCAGCCCGCCGCGGGCTCCGGGGCAGTGCCGGGATGCGGGGCGGCCGAGACCGTGCGGCCGCCGGTGCCCGCCGTGGACTTCGGCAACACGCAGGAGGCGTACCGCAGCCGGCGCAGCTGGGAGCTGGCGCGCAGCCTGCTGGTGCTCCGCCTGTGCGCCTCGCCCGCGCTGCTGGCGCGCCACGAGCAGGTGCGCGGTGGGCAGGTGGGGGCGGGCGCGCGGGGTCCTGCGGATCCCGGGAACCATCGTGGAGTTTGCAGGTGTAAGACCCGGGCCTCCCGAGCATCGCCTGCCGCGAGGGAGCCGGGAAGGGAGGTGTTTCCTGTACCCCTCTCGGACCTCGGGAATTTTCCTACTTGTCAACACTAGCAAGGAGAAACAACCAAACAAAGACAATTTTAAGTTTCAAGATATAGACCACTTGCAGGAGTACAGAGTTATCACCTGGAATTTATAATTGAGTATCCTTCATGTTGCCCCATGTTGTCTGGGGTATTGAAGGGCCCATAGCCAGGGACCCGAGAGTTCCACAAACTGGGACCCAGCCACGCCCGGACACCGCCATTCTGAACAGTGTTGGGGAAAGATGGGAAGACCCGCAAAGTCCAACCTTAAACTTGCACATGGTGACTTTAAAATGTGTGAGGGCTTTGGGGGAGTGACAGGCAGAACATCTTAGCCAGTCTGGGGGTATTAGACAGTTATTTCAAGGTGACCCTGGGAATAGTTTGCAGGAATCAAGCTGTTGGCACTGGGGATCTGGTGCTTTTGATTTCTTGGGTGAGACTGTGCTGAGATCACCAGACTGGCCCCTTGGGCCCCCCTGGGGAGTCGGGGGGTGCACAGGGGTGGAGAGGAATCACCAAGACACACAGCTTTGATGAGGCCTCTCAGATGGGAGGTGGGGAGAGGTCCACTCAGAGTCAGGTGGCTGTGAGGCATTGGCTTGAGCCCCAGGGGGGATTCACTGTCACTTTGGAGCCTAGGACTGATGGTGGCAGGAGTGGGGGGAACGGTGGAAGAAGAAGGGCTGGACTGGGAAGATGGAGGTCTCTGGGAGGCCATCTCTGTGTGTGTGCAGACGTCGATGTCTGAGGTCAAGCCCTGGCGGTGGAGAGCCCAGGCCAAGCGGGGAGGGGGTGAGAAGGGACATTCAGGTAAAGGAACCCATGGGGGAAGGGGAGGCGAAGAGGACCCTCTGGGGAGTGTCAGCATCTAAGGGAAGAGCAGCAGGTGCCAGTGGTGTTGCAGCGGGGAGGGGAGGGTGAGGCAGGGGGCAGGAATGCCAGGGGAGGGAGCGGCCAACCACAGGGTCTCTGTGGGGGACATGGACAGGTGCATTGGGTGGCTGCTGGGTGGGACAGGACGCAGTGCAGAAGCCTTGCCCACCTTGTGGCTGGCTGGGAGGGAGAGAGGGCCGGACACTGGCTAGGCCAAATTTCTCTAGGCACAACACTGAACTTTCTTCCACAGATTCAAAACCAGCCGTCACACTGAGTAGCCAGCAGAGCTGGGGCGTGGGGTTGGTGCCCAGCCTGCTGAGGGGAACGAGCCCCAGCACCCTCGTGCTAACCATGGGAGGGATGTGTTGGCTCTGTTATCCCTGGGGTGCCTGCCGGGGCAATGCCAGGGCTCAGGGATGGGAGTGTGGGTACCCGGAAGAGGCAGGGCGTCTGGAGACAACTTTTCCCAGGTTCTCGATGGGTCCAGTCTGTCCTGGGGAGGCCCTCTAGGGTCTGTGCTGTTGTCATTGCTGGTGGTCCCACTGGTGTCAGTGGCCTCAGCCCCGGAGCACCAGGGGCTGAGGCCAGGCTCTGAGCATGTGAGCTGCTCACCAGACCCCGGTCCTGTGGGTGGCCCTATCGTCTGGCCTGTGGCAAAAATTCCTGCTTAGACAGGGTCTGCCAGGCTCTGGCTGGGGCAGTGGGGGCTGTCAAACCTGCCCCGAGGAGCGTCCAGCTGCAAGAGCTGAGGTTTGAGCTGCTTCCTTGGATAGGGACATTTAGGGACTCTGTTGGGGCCTGCAGTTGCCTGAAAGCAGGCCTTTTTAGGAGGGTTCAAAGTCCAGGTTTCCAGGACAAAAGTGCTGTGCTTGGGTGTGAGCCGTGGCCGAAGAGGGGACAGGACCAAGGGTGCAGCTGCTCCCTGAGGGGCAGGGCGGGGAGAGAACTGGCTCCACAGTCGGTTGTATCTCTGCATGTGTGTGCGTCTTTCACAGTGAAACAAGTGTGTGTGTTACTGGTGCAAGTTCCTAAATCCTCGAAGTGTTCCCCACCTGGAGAAGAGATGGGGGCCTGTTCTGGTCCCCGTAGAGCCATGCCGGGACATATGTGACACCAGGATGGTTTTACATTTTGCTCTGGGGTTGGCTTTAAAATTGCCAACCTGTCCCATGTGCTACCACAGCCCTGTGCCAGGAGCTTCCAGGCACGGCCCAGCCAGGTCCCACCTGCCCCGTCTTCTGGCATAAAGCATTCCTGGAGCCAGTGCAGGCTGGCGTCCGCTTCACTGGGTGCCGGCTATGGCGGAGGTGAGCAGTCGGTTGCGCAGAGGCTGCCTGGCCCTGCGAGGGAGCGTTGCCGGCCCTTGCAGCAGTCAGTCACCCGCCCTCTGTCATGGTGTGTTTCTGACTGTTCCCTCAGAGCTGGCGTGGATGAGGCCAGGGGTTCTTTTGCGGAGCTGAATGATGGTTTTCAGGTCCCCAATTCTGCTCCGCCTGCCACGTGGGTGATCTTTGATGTGTCCAAGACCCATCCTTTCCTCCCAGCTGGCCCTGGGTGCTGCCCTGCGGGGACTGGGGCTGGCTCAGTGAGGCGAGGAGGCCTGCCCGCATCTCAGATGTTGGCACATTTGTTTTCCGGTTTCTAATCCTCTTTAGAAAAGAACAAAATGCAGTCAAGGCAGATCCTGGGCAGAGGCTGCAGGAAGGTGGGCATGATTGCCTTGGAAACCTGGGTCCCCGGGGCTGCCCGGTGCCATGCACAGCGGTGGCTGGGGGGCACGTCCAAGAGCTCCAGTGTGCGGTTCAGGAAAAGGTGGTGGCTGCGTCTCCCTGGGGGCCGCATGGAGTTGCTGAGGGCTGGTTTGCAGATGAAGGTGTTTGCCTCGCTGATGCTTTTGCTTAGACTAGAGGTTGTTCCCGAAACTCCGGTCCCAAGAGATGCTCTCCATGAAAAAGTGGTTCTGGTATCCATTGGGTTTGAGAAACTCCAGAATCTTCCTGTCTTGGAGCCAAGTAGGTGGGGGCAGTGGACGTGGGGTTTCCGCACAGGGTGGGGTGTGTTCTGAGCATCACACTCGGCCCTCCTGGCCCCGCAGCCTCCTGCTGTCGCTGTTCCCGGCTGCCCTCTTGTCCCCCCTGAGCTCCAGTTTAGCATGTCACCTCCTTGCCTTGTGGGCCCCCCTCCTGGGTTAGCAAATGCCCTGCCCCGCCCCGCCCCGCCCCACCCCCTGTTCTGAGCCTCCTGCCAGGATGCGGGCTCCTGGTTGGTTCCTCTAGCTGTTGCCAGTCACTAGAACTGTCCCTGGCATGCAGCCACTGGGGACATTTGAATAAATGATGGGGTGAGATGTGCCTGGGGGAGAGAGCTGAGTGGCTCCTGGGCAGTGTCTTCCGCAGGGGCTTGTCTGCATCTGTGGCCACCCGGCCTGGACGCCCCGCCCCGCCCCTGCTGGCCCTTGGCTGGGCAGTCATCTCCCAGGCCCCTGTAGACGGTCCCTGGGCTCAATGTCTCTGTTGGCAGGGCACGCTGCACTCCAGCTGAGCTCACACTCAGCCCTGTTCGTTGTTTAGCTGGCCTCATGCCAGGCACACTGTTCTAGGGACCTGGAATAAGAGTGAACAAAATATTTAAAAATCTGGGAACTCGAATTCTAGAAAGTCTCGTCAGATCTGCCTCCTTGCCAGTGGAACTGCTGAGGTGTGGCCATGGAGAACGTTAGGAGAATGCCCGGTGCTGTCCCCGGGGGGCCAGCTGTTCTCTACCCACCAAGCAGGCACCCCTGTGTGCGGTGGGGGTGACCGAGAGTGGGCCCTGTGGGGGTGGCATGCAGGCGGGAGGGAGGGGGTCGCCCTGCCCTGGTCAAACTGCTGTGTGTGCAGAAGCAAGCTGCTTTGGGTGGTCTTCACTGTAAAGCCAGCGTTGTGAGCCGAGTCTGTCCCAGGAGACCATATCGAGGCCCTGTGGTTGGAATGAAGTGTCGGGTGGGGGTAAGCTGGGGTGTCCTGCAGGGAAGGGGAGGCTGGGCGCCCCCAGACAGCCATTTCCCATTGACTTTCAGCTGCTCCACTTCGCCAGGAAGCTTCTGGGGCAAAGGCTGTTCGACAAGCTCATGAAGGTGACCTTCTATGGGCAGTTTGTGGCCGGCGAGGACCAGGAGTCCATCCGGCCCCTGATCCAGCACAACAAGGCCTTCGGCGTTGGCTCCATCCTGGACTACAGTGTGGAGGAGGACCTGAGCCCCGAGGAGGCCGAGCGCACGGAGATGGAGTAAGGCCTGCCCAGAGGCCGCACAGACATGCTGGTGGTGACCCCAAGTCGCCCTGGGCTTTTGGGGGCCTGCGGGGCCATGCCTGGCCCCCTTGCTGAGGGCCCTCCTGGTTTCTGCCTGGAGTTCTTGTGTTGTCCTTGTGCCGAGGGCCGCTCCGGGCTGCCAGCTGTGCAGCAGGCCTGAGGAGGGTCGAGGGTTGGGCAAACTGGCCCTGTCCAGTGGCAGCTGGCCCTGTCCAGTGCTCGGTCTTGCACGGTTTGCGGGCTAAGAATGGTTTCTACATTTTCACATAGTTGAAAGAAGTCAAAACAAGGGTACTATTTTGTGGCACATGAAAATTATGTGAAATTCCAATTGCTCTCGCCCTCCGGGAGCAGAGCTGAGTAGTTGGGCAGAGGAGCTGTGGCCCAAGGCTGAGAACGTGTGCTGGCTGGCCGCCCACACAAACGTGTGCCAACCCCTGTAGCAGGCTGCTCTGGCTCCCTGCTCCAGGAGGGATTCCTGACCAGTGGGCGGGTCCCACCGCCCCAGCCTGCCAGGCCCCAGCCTGCCCTGGGCTAGTTTCCTTGTCTGCAGGTGGGTGTGGAGCCTCCCAGGCCCGGCCTCTGCCTGGGTGTCTGTGGAGAAGGGAATTACGCGAAGAGTGGCATGGCCAGGCCACTCCCGTGGTCGCTGACTGGCTGTGGGGCCCCCTCCCTGGGCAGGGAGTGTAGGGGGACAGTTGGGCACCTCCTGGGCAGCAGGACAGATGACAGGGTGATGTTGCCCTCTGCTTCCAGGAGTGTGGCTGGCTCATGGAGGGTCCAGGTGAGACCAGCCCTTTCTTTGAGAAGTGCCTGCGCTAGCACCTGTCCCCCTCCACGCCGGGCCCTCGCTGGGATTTGGTGGCCCCTGTCAGGCCTGGTGTTTACTCTGCCCCTCCCCAGCTGGCTGGCCTGGGTGGGGAGGGAAAGGCAGTCACATGAGACCTCCAGCCCTGGGGACAGAATGTCCAGAGCTTCTTGCCCCAGCAGGCCAGCTGGAGGAGGACTGGCTTGGCGAGTCCAGCCCCTGCCTTGCAATTGGCTATTTTGAAGGCGGGGTGCTCCAGCCCAGGATCCCCCTCTGTTCCAGGCAGCCCCAGCCTCTCCGCCACCTGGGTACTTGGCTGCGGCCTTGGCCGAGGCCCCTGTGAATGAGGAATGGGCTGTGTGTCCTCAGCGAGAGGGCTGGCAGTTTCACAGCCGGATTTTCCCTCTCAGGCGCCTCTGGTCTGAAAAGACTCCTTTCCTGGGGCAGCTGGTCCTGCCTGGCTTCCTCCCTGCCCGCAGGGAAGTCTGGAGGTGGGCCAGCCCGTCCGCCAGGGGCTGCCCCCGCCCCCACTGTGCCCTTCACCTCCCTGGGCCACCCTGCTGCTGGCAGCTGCAGTCTGCAAGAGCCCTGCTGGGGCTCTGGGGTGTCAGTGGCAGCCCCTCCCCCCGCCTGGGCCACGGGGCAGAGCTGGGCTCGCAGGTGTCAGTCCCCCGTCCACGCCTGCCGGGCTCATGGGGCGGGACCAGGCATGCAGACCCCTGTTCGGGGAACTGTTTCAGTGTCCTTGGTGAGGTCCAGAGACCCATCTCCCAAACCCACGTTCCTGTCACAAGGCCCATAGACTCCACTCTGGGGAGAGAAGCAGAGGCCACTGCCCCAAATTAAGGCCACGGAGGGGGCGGGGCGCGGGGTGCCAGGCCTCAGTAGGAGCGTCTGAGGGCCTGGTGAGGCCCAGCAGTGCTCCCGGGGGAGGAGGAGGAGGCGGGGGAGGAGGAGGAGGCGAGGGAGGAGGAGGAAGGCTGGAGGGAAGGAGGGGAGTGCCTACCTGAAGGAGGGGTGGGGTGGTGCTTCCTGGAGGCTTGTGAGAATGCAGAGGCCAGGCTGGGCCCCCTGCGGGAGAGGAGCCCCACAGTGGGGAAAGGGCCCAGGGCGTCTTCCTGATGACAGTCCCTGGAGGGCCGGCCTGGGTGGGGTAGGTGGCAGGCGCCTGGCCGTGCGAGCCCAGGGCTGGCTGGAGGGCCCTGGGCCCTGGTTCCCAGTCTGGCGGCAGCGCGAGGGGATGGGGAGGCAGGGCCTGGGGGAGCTAGGGAGGGGGTGCAGGGGCAGGATGTGGTTCTTCCCACCCACCTTTCCCTCCACCCCACCCTGCCCACTTGTTTCAAACAGGTACCAAGCTACAAGTTCTCCCGAGCCCCTTGCCCGTTGCATTGCGTGTGCGAGTGTCTGTGCACGCGCGCCCTTCTGCTGACCGCGCTCTGGGTGTCTGGTTGAGGCTGCGTGGGTTGAGGGAGCATGAGGTGGGGCCCGGCCTTGGGGAGGCATCAGAGCATGGTCCCCACCTGGGCCAGGGCCCCGAGTGTGCCTGTTCACCCTCCCCGCTCGAGAATCCTGCGGCCACCTGTGCCACGTGCCACAGCTTCCCTGTGACCCCACACCCTGACACAGCAACATCCTGGCTGTGGAAAGCCAGGTTTCCTGAGTGTGGCAGCGGTGCCGTCTGGCTCTGACTGGTCTCGAGGTGTCTAAGCCAGGGGCCTCAGGAAGGCCCGGGGGACTCCCCGCCCTGCCGGGGGTCGCATGTGGGGCCTGCCTGCTCCCGTTCCACGGTGATGTCTCGCCATCTCCTGCTGCCATGTCTGCTTGCCAGGGCTAGGTGACTGGAGCCATGGCTGCCTGCCAGCTCCTGTCCCCAGGCCGGGCCTTGTGGGTGTGGTGGCACGTGAAAAGCCAGTGCGGGCTGTGCCTGGCTGCCAGGACCTTTGGGTCCTGACCTGGGTGTCTGGCTCAGAATCCCCAAATAAGGGCCCTGGGTTGCCTGGGAGCCAGCCAGCGAAGGAGGGCTTCCTGGCAGTGGCCCGGTGGCCCAGGGCTTGCTCCGAGAGCCGTGAGGTCAAAAGCTGCAGCCAGGGCCTCCTGGCACTGAGGCCTCCAATGCCAGGTTCACTCATCACTGCCCTTCCTGGGGGTGGGAGCAGAGCTGCAGCCCCCGGGGTCTGAGTGAGCTGGCTCCGTGGTAACTGGCTTAGTGAGGCTTTAAATGCAGTCACGTGATGGACAAAGCTGCCAGAGGGGTCAGGGTTGGAGGAGCCGTCCCTTCATCTGAACAGACTTCTCGGCCATGGCTCTCTCCCAAATGGCACAGCACCCAAACCGAGTGCCGGGAAGCCGTGGGCAGGGACTGGGCGGGGCTGGGCACTGTGGAGGAGGGATGGGCCATTGGGACCACTCAGGGGGACGGCCATGGGCCATAGCAGCCTGGCCTCCCCACCCCCTCCTAAGGAGGAGTGCTCCTGGGTGGGCCTGGGGCTTGATGAGAACCCAGCCAGGGTTTAAACCAGATGAGACGGTGAGATCTGATTTGCATTTGAAAAGAAAGTTTCTGGTTGCTGCTTGGAAAATAGGCCTCAGGGGCAAGAATATAGCAGGGGTTGCCTGCAGGGGGCAGGCCCGAGCTGGCCTTGGTGGGCCTGTCATCAGAGAGCAAGGGGCCTCCCGCTGGATTCTGGGAATTTAGGATGCTTGGTGGCCTGCCCTGACTGGCTCTGTGTTCCATCTTTTCCTTGGAAGCAGGAATCCCTACTGTGTGCTCTGGGCTGTTTTGAGGACTTGCCCAGCAGGAGGGAGGGAGGGGCTCCACACACAAGGGCGCAGCTTCCCGAGCCCCATTAACTGCTGTCCCTCCCAGGCTCAGGTGGTTCTGCCAGGCCTTGGAGCCAGCCCTCCACCAGGGTCCAGGTTAGATCCACAGTGTAGCCTTGATGGGAACTTGCTGTTGCCTGCGGCCCGGTGCTATGACCCTGACCTTTGCCCTCTCCCTCCTCCCCGCAGGTCCTGCACCTCAGCCGTGGAGAGGGATGGCAGCGGTGAGTGAGAGGCCGAAGTTCAGGAACAGGTGCTGTCCCTGCCCTGTACACACACACCCTGGCGGCTCAGGAGAGTCTGGGCTCTGGGCCTGACGTACCTGCGGCGCCTGATGAGGACAGCCACTATCTCGTGGCCCGCCCGGTGGACCAGGCCTCTGCTGGGGGCTCTGCCCTCCTGGCTCTTTGCCCCAGGAGGAGGCTCAGCCAGGGGCCTGGGAGTGCAGAGAGGGGCAGGCTCGGAGCCGAGGAGCCAGGGTGGGACAGTGCAGGCGCCAGGCCGGGCAGGGGCCTGGGGACATCTGAGAGCCTGCTTCCGAGCCCGGCGTGTGTGCGCCTTCCCAGGCACGAGTAAGAGGGAGAAGCAGTACCAGGCCCACCGTGCCTTTGGAGACCGCAGGGACGGCGTCATCAGCGCCCGCACCTACTTCTACGCCAGCGAGGCCAAGTGCGACAGCCATATGGAGACCTTCCTGCGCTGCATCGAGGCCTCAGGTGAGGCCCCTCTTGGCTGGCAGGGCCCGGGCTCGTGGCGACGCCGGTGGGTGGACACCGGGCTGCGCTGAGCGAGGGGGCCGGGCTCCAGTCACACGCAGGTCGCACCCGTCCAGCCCCTTCCTGACCGGCCCGGCTGCCTCCCGGGAGGCACCTCCTGCCCCCGCCCCCCTTGTGCCCCCTCCGCACACTCCTGTGGGCGCCGTGCCAGGATGGAGCTGTAGGAAGTTGGCCCGAGTCGGCTGGCTGAGGTGCCTGCAGCCCCTGGGGTCGAGGTTCCCTTCAGGGAGCTGGTGCTGTGCCCTCTAAGGGAACCCTCCCTGGCACAGCTCGGGGCGGGGGGGCCTGGAGGGGCAGCGGCTGCCGCGGCGGGCAAGTGAAGCCTAAGGTCACTGAGGCCCAGTGTCCTTCATCGGAAACGCACCAGACCCTGCGCGACGCCTGCGGGCCCCGCAACCCCCCCGTTAGAGGAGTGGGTCCCACGTCGTCTGTGTGTCTGAGCCTCGTCACGGGGCCGGAGGGCCCGAGTGGCCGGCACAGCCATCAGAGCGTCAGGGTCAGGGGCATCTCCTGGCCGCTGCCTGCTCTCCCTGGGGGTGGACAGAGGGGAGGGCCCCGCAGAAGCAAGTGCTCCAGCCTGCGCTCTGCTCTGCGTCTGGGTGTGGCCCCCGAGGGGGCCCCCTGTGGTGCTGGCGGCACAGGGGAGGAAACTGAGGCAGGGAGCCTGTTGGGGCCGCTCGTCAGTGGGCAGGTGGCTTCTTCGCCCACTGTCATCCCCCACACATGTGGCAGACACAACCCGCCCCTTCCCACCCTGGCCACCCAGGCCCCTGCCCTCCGCCCCCACGTGCCTCTCTGGGGCCTTCACAGCTTTTCCTGTGGCTTCTGACAGGCGGAGCCTGTGAGGACGGCTTCTCGGCCATTAAGCTCACTGCGCTGGGGAGACCCCAGTTTCTGGTAAGTGCCAGAACCTTCCGCCCACAGAAGCTGGTGATTTGCGGTACACGTGTGGATGCTGTGGAGGCCGGAGCCGGGCTGGGCGGTGGGTGTGCACCCCAGACAGCCCCCGGGCCCGTGTCTGCAGCTGCAGTTCTCAGACGTGCTGACCAAGTGGAGACGCTTCTTTCACCAAATGGCCGCAGAGCAAGGGCAGGCGGGGCTGGCCGCCATGGATGCGAAGCTGGAGGTGGCTGCGCTGCAGGTGGGGCAGCCGTCCCCTTCCGGGAGGCGGGGGGGGGGGGGGGTCGGGGGGGCACCCTGTGGCTCCAGAGCTCTGCCCAGGGGAGGTGGCTGCAGCTGATGCGGGACTCGGCGTGCGGCTCACTCTGCAGCCACTGGGGTTGGCTGGGGAGGAGGGGCAGGCCAGAGGGACCCTGGACGGGGCTTGAGGCCGAACAGAGACGGAGGAGGTGCTGGTGGGAGGCACGGGGAGCCTCCTGGCAGGGGACTTGCATCAGCAGCCAGGCAGGAATAGACCTGTCTATGCAGCAGAAACACAAGCCAGGAGCGGGTTTGGTTTCGCTTACAGTGTAATGAAGTCAGATACACAGCACCACAAGCCGGGCGGGTGGGGGACGTGAGTGATCAGGGCTGACCCAGGCTTTCTCACTTCTCAAGGAAAGCATCGCCAAGATGGGCATCGCGTCCAGGGCAGAGATCGAGGGCTGGTTCAGGGCGGAGACGCTGGGCGTGTCTGGGTGAGAGCAGCCCCGGGCGAAGAAGGGAGTGTCTGCCCCCTTTCAGCCAGGGTTCCAGCCGCGCCCAGCGGCCTCTCCCGATCTGGCTCCCTCCCCAGAGGGTGGGCCTGGTGGGTGACAGTGCCCAAGGAGCCACTGCCCCGTGTCGCACAGAGTAGGAGTTGACAGGGAGCCGGGAGTCCCTGGGGCTGGGGTGGGCAGCGTGGACGCCGGGCCAGCCCAGACCCCAGAGAGATTTCTTACAGAATTATGTGGGTCCCAGACCGAGAGTGTCACGCGTGGTCCTCTCTGGGCCCCTCGCCCCATCCTCGGGGCCCGGCCTGCCCGCCCGCCGCCTGCTCTCAGAGGCTGTGTCTGCCTCCGCCTGCCTGGTCTGCGCTGGGCTCAGTGTGGCCACGTTTTGCTGCCATGGGGATGCAGGAATGTTTGTATTTTGGTTGTAATTTCTTCAGTGAAGAACACTATTTACATTTTCTCTGTTTTTTAAAACTGAACACCAAGGTGGGGGTTGTGGTGGTTGGGTTTGCGGATGCTCTTTTGGGGAACGGCTGGTTTGGGCCCGAGTCCCCTGACCCATCCTGGTGCCCGGGGTGGAGCTGCCGCCGGCCACCGTGCTGACGTGCCTTCTCCCCCAGCACTGTGGACCTGCTGGACTGGAGCGGCCTCGTCGACAGCAGGACCAAGCTCTCGCAGCACCTGGTGGTCCCCAACACACAGGTACTGCGTCCCCTCGCTGACTCAGCTCAGCAGGGCACTGGGCCAAGGAGGGAACTCAGTTTACCACGAGTGTCTCCTTTGGCCCACCCTGGAGACCATGGGCCCCTCAGAGACCTCTGTGATGCATAGGGTGCTCGGGGGGACAGAGACCCACATGGAGCCTTGCACCATGAGGAGACGGTGTCTGGGGACCTTTGCTAAGTCATCTGTCCCGTGTGTTGGGTCTCCTCAAACCTCAGAGCTGTGAAACGGCAAAAGTCACTTTATTTCCCCCTCTTCATTCTAGAGTTGATAGGGCTTGGCTGGGTGATACTCCAGCAGGGTGTCCTGGGTGCTGTCCTGGGTGTCCAACTGTGCTCGGAGGGTGTTGGGCTGGGTCCTCTCTGAAATGCCCTAATCGCGCTTCGGAGGTTCGGTGCTGGCTGCTGGCTTGGGCTTCCTCCAAACATGGCGGCTGAGTTCTAAGGGCAAGTGTCCCCGGAGATGAGAGAGCTCAGCCTCAAACTTTGAGCCACCGACCTGGAGCCTCAGGGTACAGCATGTCCAGTGTGGCCCTTCTGCAGGGCCACCAGCTGTTGTACACTTCACCATGTGTGTGGCTGGAGATAGATGCCATCTGTGCCCAGTGGGGCAAGGCCACCAGGGCTGCATGGGGCAGCAGAAGGCATCTTCCTGGAGGGTGCCTTCGGCCCCCACCACGCGGCAGTGTGTGCTGCACGGCTGTGCCTCCTCCCTGCCCTGAGCTGAGCCCTCGCTGGACTGCGTGATCAGCGTTCGTTTCCGCAGTGTTCTGTGGAAGCTGGAGAGGGGCCTCCCCACAGTGGTAGGGCCTCTCAGGGACCTGGGGAGACCTGGGGCACACATTGGGGGTTCAGGCCTGGATGGGCACTGAGCTCCCTCCTGGTGCTGCCTGGCCCTGTGCTGGCTGGCTGCCAGGTTCCAGGGCACCAGGTCGCCTTGTCCGGCCGGCGCAGGGCCGGGCGCTGACCTTCACGTGCAGACAGGAGTGAGAACTGGCTGGTCCTGGGGCTGGCACTGGGCACTGGCAGGTCCAGGTGGGCCCGGGTGGCGCTGCTGAGAGAGGAGTAGCTGAGGCCTCCCAGCCCTCGCTGTGCGCCTGCCACGTGCTGTGTCCTTAGACAGGACAACTGGAGCCCCTGCTGTCCCGGTTCACGGAGGAGGAGGAGCTGCAGATGACAAGGATGCTGCAGCGGATGGACGTCCTGGCCAAGGTGAGCCCGCCCTGCGCGGCCAGGGCTCAGGGGCCCCGGGACTCGCGCACAGCGAGGGCACCTGCCTCACTGCAGCCACAAACGTACCCTGCACCTGTCAGAGAGCCAGGGAGGTGGGTGTGCGGCTGATGGTGGACGCCGAGCAGACCTACTTCCAGCCGGCCATCAGCCGCCTGACGCTGGAGATGCAGCGCAAGTTCAACGTGGAGAAGCCGCTCGTCTTCAACACCTACCAGTGCTACCTCAAGGTGGGCCTCCCGTGGCCTGCTGCGGGGGGGCTGCCCTCGTCCAGCTCTGTGCGTCTGCTGGCCTCACTCTGAGCACAGGCTGGGGGCTCACGGGCTGGTCAAGGGGGGAGCGGGCCGTGCCCCGCGGGGCTGGGGGGATCCCTGCGGGGCCCCGGTTCCCAGCAGCTCTGCCCTTCTGTGCAGGGGAGGCCGAGCCGGGTGACTGTCCCCTTGCAGGAAGGCAGGCCTTCTCTGACTCCAGCTGCCTGCCTCCCTCCTCAGGGCCAGGAGCATGTAGGGAGTAGCAGGAACATGGGACATGCCTGGCACCTGAGCTGCGAAGGCTTCATGTTCGTTTTCTCCAGTTTGATTTTGGTTCAGGGTCCCCTAAGAATGTGATGACAGCTCTGGGCCGCTCCCCAGAGGACTCACCTGGGATTGTCCGGGCACTCAGGGAGTCCGGGGGGGCTCTAGTCTGAGGGCACTGAGCTCCCGGGCGTGAGGAGGTCCGGAGCTCTCGGGGACGAGCCAGGTGCCCAGAGGACACAGGGTGGTGAAGGGGGTCCAAGCAGATGCCCCCGGCACGCACCCTGTCTCAGGCAGCCCGAGGGTCTGGACCACACAGTGACAGCTGGTGCCTGGGCCACTCCCCCACAGGGCCTGCCCCCAGAGCTGTCCCCCCAATAGGCTGTCCCCCGCACAGGGCCTCCCCCGACAGGGCTGTCCCTAGGAGGCTGATGTTCCCACTGTCGTCGCTCTTTGAGGACAGAGGTCAGAGGCCCATCCTTCCCCACACCTGCTCCAGGGCCCCTGAGCTGCTCCTGCCCCAGGACAGCTGCCGCCAGGGCCCGGCTGCCCCAAGCTGACCACACCTGGGAGCGCCTGGCTCCAGGAAGGCCCCGTCTGGCTGCTGCCCTGTCAGCCAAGCTCCCTGTGAATTTTGGCCCTGGCCCCACAGGACGCCTATGACAATGTCACTCTGGATGTGGAGCTGGCTCGCCGCGAGGGCTGGTGTTTCGGGGCCAAGCTGGTGCGGGGGGCATACATGGCCCAGGAGCGTGCCCGAGCCGCGGAGATCGGCTATGAAGACCCCATCAACCCCACGTACGAAGCCACCAACGCCATGTACCACAGGTGCTGCCTCAGGCTCCCAGGGCGGGGCGGCACGAGGGACGGGGGCTGGGGGAGGGCCTCGGGACGCCACCGCTGCCCTGACCTGCCCAGGCCAGAAACCCCGCAGGAGCCTGAGCCGCATGTGTGTCCTGAGGCCAGGACTCATAGCTCCTCTGCTTCTGTGTCATTTTTTCCACATCAAGGTTTTTCTTTTTTGAATTTAGAAAGGCCTACTGTACTGTACTGGCCACATTCCCCCGGCTCCTGCTCGCACTTAAATGAGGTGTGCGCAGGCCCGGCCGTCCCTGCACCGCGGCTCGGCCTGTTGCCCTTTTAATCCACACGGCGGAACGTCAGCTGTTCTGCACCTGCTCTCATTGCTCTAGTTATCTGGGTGATCTGAGCTTTTCCCGCTCAGAGGTGTGTGTGCCTGTTGCAAGATCAGAGACCCCTGGTGTCCCCTCGCTGGCTCCAGCTCCCTCCCTGCGGCCTGCCCAGCACCTCCGTGCAGCACGTGCGTGCGTGATCGCGCCATCGCTGCGTGCGTTGTACGCCCTGTCCTCTGCCTGGTGCCTTTCTCATTTAATGCTCTATCTGGACCCTCCTGTGTCAGCATCCAGAGCGCGGGACGTCCAGGGCTCTGTGCCTGGCATCTGCGATCTTTGGTTCTAAGCCTGGTTATTGTAACAGGGACTCCCCGAGCATCCTGTCCCCCTCTGTCACACACGCTGTCTGAGGTTCTGTGTCTGAGGACGCAGCTCTCGCCCATTCCCGGAAGTGGAGCTGCCGGGTCAGAGGGAACGTCCCTCGAGCCTGCAAGTGTCCTTGCTGCCTGAGGGCAGTGCTGTTCTGTGTCCCTGGGGCACAGGGGTGCTGCCCCGCCAGGCCAGGCCTCCGGGGACCTGCTTCCCTTTGTTTCCTCGTGGGGCCAGGGGTGCACTGGGCCAGGGGTGCACTGCAGGGTCCCTTCCCAGAAGCAGCTGCGCGTGTCAGGAGGTGCACGGGCAGGTCTGGGCTGGCCCCCTCAGGCCCCTGTGGTCACAGCATGTTTGATGCAGGAATGTGGTAGCCCAGCTCGGTCCTCTCCCAGACAATGCTTGCTTGTTCTTGGCGCTGGTTCTTTCTTTTTCATGAGGGGCCGAGGCAGGGCGGATGCTGCTCTTGTCCCTCCTGTCACTGGGCAGCGTTGGTGGGAGCCAGCTCACTGGGGGCTCTTGGGTCTGCCCGAGGCCTCCTGCCCCTGCGGCGGCCGGCAGTGCGAGGCACAGGCGGGGGGGGCCGGGGGCCGGGCTCATGCGGCGTTCCCTCCAGGTGCCTGGACTACGTGCTGGAGGAACTGAGGCACAGTGCCAAGGCCGCGGTGATGGTGGCCTCCCACAACGAGGACACTGTGCGCTTCACTCTGTGCAGGTAGGAAGCCCCGACCCTGCCTGCAGGTCTCTGGCTGGGGGAGTCGGCAGTGGCCCAGAGTGGGCAGTGTCCGGGGGAAGGTCATGGAGCGAGCCGGTGCAGTGACCTCCGTGCCCCCAAGCCCTAGGTCCAGCTGCAGTGCCTGACGCTACTCCCCTGCGGGAACAGCGCGGCTGTTTGCAGTTACTTTGGGTTTTTTTTTTTTTTTTGAGACAGAGTCTCACTCTGTTGCCCAGGCTAGAGTGAGTGCCGTGGCGTCAGCCTAGCTCACAGCAACCTCAAACTCCTGAGCTCAAGCGATCCTCCTGTCTCAGCCTCCCGAGTAGCTGGGACTACAGGCATGCACCACCATGCCCGGCTAATTTTTTCTATATATATTTTTAGCTGTCCATATAATTTCTTTCTATTTTTAGTAGAGATGGGGTCTCGCTCTTGCTCAGGCTGGTCTCGAACTCCTGAGCTCAAACGATCCGCCCACCTCGGCCTCCCAGAGTGCTAAGATTACAGGCGTGAGCCACCACGCCCAGCCTAGTTTGGGTTTTTTTTTCTGAGACAGTCTCACTCTGTTGCCCAGGCTGGAGTGCAGTGGCATCATCATAGCTCACAGCAACCTCAAACTCCTGGGCTCAAGTGATCCTCCTGCCTCAGCCTCCCGAGTAGCTGGGACTACAGGGGTGAGCCACCATGCCTGACTGATTTTCTGTGTTTTTAGTAGAGATGGGTTTTTTGTTCAGGCTGGTCTCAAACTCCTGACTTCAGGCAATCCTCCCGCCTCAGTCTCCTAAAGTGCTAGGACTACAGGCGAGAGCCACTGCACCTGGCCGGTTATTTTGGTTTTTAAAATAAGCCACCCGACTTAGTAAAGTTTCAGATTCAAAAAGTAAATTTCATTAGAAGGTTCAAATAGCTTATTGCAACCTACAAACACAGAACCTCTGAGCCCAGTGGTAGGTTATAAACGGTTGCCCTTAAAGTTCTCGACTACAACTGCAGTTTAACACAGCCTGTTTTCCCTTTACATGTTTGTCCCGCGGAGCAGAGCTTTGGTGGAATTCTAACAAGTCAAATGCAGAAATTAGGTCAAGTCAGTTTCTAGACATCCCGGTACTGTCCCCACTGTCTTGTATCCCACACCCTAACTCCTGCCAGGCCGTGCCGGGGTCCTGTTCCCCACTCCCCCGGACTCTGCCTTCCTGGGTTGTGGGCCCCAAGAAGCCTGGAGGGCCCGGGCAGTGGCCTTACTGGCCCTCGCCTTCCAGGATCCCATGTGATGGGGGGCGGCCGCAGGCCCGAGGCTCGTGGGGCGCTTGTGGGCGCTGCTCGGGGAGCTGCCTGACGGTGCCGAGTCGTTCAGTGACGCCCATGCTCATCCTTTGTTCATGAACTGCTGCCTTTTCACACTCTGGAATCGCAGTGCACCCCCTTTTGTGCCCCGATCCTCCGCTAGACGTCCCAGATAGATGTATTGTGACAGGACGGGCTCGCTGTTCCTCTGTGCGTACGGCCTGGTGGCGCAGGCCCAGGGGGCCTCCTCTCAGCTTTCAGTGAAGAACTCAGCCTTTCGGTGGTGGCCACGTGCACTTCAGGTTGGAATCACAAGGCCAGTGGACTCGGACTCCGAGTAGACACATCACAGACCAACTCTTAAAGGGACAGCCTGTCCTCAGCAGGGCTTCCTTTTTCTTCCAAATCTCACCCTCCATCCCCGCCTGTCCGCCATCTTGCTGCGGCTGCGTCTCCTGCCCTGCACGCGGCCTCCCCGTCTCCCGAGTGGCAGCTGGGCTCTCCCTCTGCTCGTAGCCTCTAGGGCCCCGGGCCGGCCCCCACCAATACCGAGAAGGCTCGGCGTCTGCAGGCCAGGCTCTGTGCCCCTGATCTTGGTGGCTGGGGAACCCCGGGCAGCTGGGGCCCCTCCCCTGGGGAAGTGGTTCTGGGTCCCCAACAGTGGCAGCTGTCCTGTCCTCTGCCTGGCCCAGGCCGCCACACCACACATCCAGGCATCTCAAACAGCCTGGCTGGGCTCTGGCTGAGTCACAAACCAGCCCCAAACTTAGAGGCCTGAACGGCAGCGTGCTCTGTGGGCAGGTGGTGGGCTGGGCTCAGCGGGTGCTTCCGCTGGCCTTGGCTGGGTCCCTCTCGCGTCTCTGGACCGCATCCCATGCCTAGTGCCCCACAGGCCAGCCCAAGCTTGGTAACGTGGTGGTCTCCGGCTTCTAGAAGACCTGGAGAGGCTGACTCTGCTGGAGTCCTGTTTCCTACCTTCCTGTTGGCCAGAGGCAGCCAGGAGGCCAAGCCCAGATGCCAGGTGCAGAGCGCCTCTGCCTGTGCTGGGAGAAGCCGTGGTCACGTGGCAGAGGCTGTGGACACCAGCGGGGGAGGGGTGGCAGGACAGGGGCAGCCTGGCTCTCTTGGCGCTCACCTTCCAGTGGCGGAGAAAGGCAAACTCAAGACCAGGGTGATGTGGCAGAGACAGGTCCCTGCTTTGGATCAGGCAGCCCTGACACTGGATGGGGGATGGACTGACCGTCCTGCAGAGTCCTGGCTGCTCGGGGAGCCTGAGGCTGATGAGAACAGGGAGGCGGGGCCCCGAGGGAGGGACGGGAAGCACAGGCTTTGCCAGGTGCCTGGGGGGTGAGGACCAGGCTGGACACGCCCTGGGTGGGGGCCCCACAGTGCTGGTGCAGACATGCCAGGTCCGGATGCCTGGATACTGGAAGCTGGAGGTGAAGATGTGTGAATCGTAGACATGAGCACATTTCAAACTCTGGGAGCTTTTGTAAGATCCTACAAGGGGAGGTGGGAAGACAGACAGAGTTGGGGGCCCCCACCTCAACATCTGAGCCACAGTAATATGATGTGAGCCACATCTGTAATTTTAAATTTAGTAACCATGTTAAAAAAAATGTGAAATTTCAATAATATATTTTAATTAACCCCAAATATACAAAACAGTATCACATTAATTCACAGCACATCTCACTTCAGAGTGGCCACTTTCCAAGGGCTCAGGGCCATTGCTGGCTGCCGTGTTTGGGGGCAGAGGAGCAGCCGGCAAAGGGAGCGCGGGTGGGGGCCACGCAGGGGACCTGTCACCCGGCAGAGCCCCAGAGGGGCTGGAGAAGGGCCTAGGAGCTGCCACACTTCCAAAGAGGGAGGTCGGGGAGGGGAGGGCAGGCGGGGAAGGGGACACTTTGCTGGCTGTGGGCTGAGGCCTCCCCAGGGAAAGCCCGGTGGAGCCCTGCTGGGAAGAGGCCTGGCTGGGGCAGGGCAGAGCCCAACCCCGGCCCTACCCCTCAGGGGATGAAGGCTGGAGTGTGCAGATGGGGGCCTGGGGAGGGGCTTGGCGCTAAGATGGGGTCCCTGTGCCCCGTGCCAGGGGATAGTTTCCTGGGGCCAACCCTAGCTGCCCAGCTTCCCCTCCTCACAGGATGGCGGAGCTGGGCCTGCACCCCGCTGACGGCCAGGTGTACTTTGGACAGCTGCTGGGCATGTGCGACCAGATCAGCTTCCCGCTGGGTGAGCCGGCGCTCCCTGCACGGGTGGGGGTGTGGGGGGTTGGGGGGGCCGGGACTCACGGCTGCTCTGCCGCACGTGCAGGCCAGGCGGGCTTCCCTGTTTACAAGTATGTGCCCTACGGCCCCGTGATGGAGGTGCTGCCCTACCTGTCCCGCCGCGCCATGGAGAACAGCAGCCTGATGAAGGGCGCCCGGCGGGAGCGGCAGCTGCTGTGGCAGGAGCTCAAGCGGCGGCTGCGCACCGGCAGCCTCTTCCACCGCCCAGCCTAGTGCCCACTGCTGCGCCACTGCCCTTGGCCTCCGTGCACCCCGGCTGTGGCCTCCCAAGGCCCTCAAGCCCAGCAGGGACTTGGGGGTGGGGCCTGGGTGGACCCTAGGCTGTTGCCATCGCTGCAGCCCAGGCCCAACCTTGCAGATTCACCTCTTACACCCAAGACTTTGAGACCTGTGGGAGGTGGGGCCCCGCCCAGGGTGTGGGCACCCAGCGTGGGCCGAGTCTGATACCCGTCTGAGCCGCTGTGAACGGCTGGGACCTCCCCACCTGTGCAACCCGTGCCCTTGGACTCGGAGGACGGCCTTCTGGCAGGGGCCAGCCCACACCCCGAGCTCCTGGGCGGCCAGCAGCTAGGCAGGGGAGGCACACCTGGTCAATAAACCACTGTCCCTGCAGCTGAGAGCCCTGACTCTACCGCAGCGCCCTCGCACTAGGTCAGCTCTGGGCCGTAAGGAGGGAGTGCCTCGGATGGGGCCCAAGAAGTCTCCCCTGAGGCTCTGGCACCATCTGTCCCTAGAGGCCAGAGTGCAGACCTGGCCACCTGGAGTGCTAGATACCCCCAACCCCATAACGCAGGACCCGGCAGGGCCTTTGGGCTCAGGCCAGCGTGGACAGGACACCTGCGGACGTGAGGCTGAGCTCCCAGGGCAGAGCCAGCACACCTCCAGCGGGCCTCCCCCTCAGACCCTTCCTGCCACACTGGGCTCTTAACCCCAGGGACCCACTTGGGGCTGCTGCCACTCTGACAGGCCCTGGACCAGGCCTGAGGCAGGTGTCCACCGCTGCCCCCTCCATGCTGTCCAGCCCCAGCCCTGTGGAGCAGGGTGGATGGGGTCCTTGTGCTCTGGGACCAGGGCTGGGACAGGGGAGGCCAGGAGGCTCCCAGTCTCCGTGCAGGGGCGAGGGTGGTGAACTGGGCACACAGCCCAGGAGGGCAGCCCCGGGCAGAGGCCTCTGCTGCAGCATGAAGGCATCGGGTCAGGGCCCCACCAGGGCCCCAGTGGCAGTGGAAACCACAGAGGTGTCATGCAAGCCACGCGCAGGCCACGAGGCACCTTTATTTCTCCGAGTCACATAGAGCTTGGGCCTCAGAGCCTCTTCCACGTAGGGGCTGTCACTGCCAAGGGAGGGTCTGAGCCCAGAGCAAGCACTTGGGCCGAGGCCTGGTGGGGTCAGGACGTGCCCCCTGGAGTGAGGAGGTGCTACACCCCTCAGCCCCACTCCCTGCCCAGCCCTGCGGCAGACAGCGGGCAGGCTGGGCCTGCCTCCCGTGTCTGAGACTATTCTAGCGTTTGGACAGAAAAGCCCAGATATAAGTGGGTAACAGGTATAGCCAGGGTCCACCAACCTCTCCTCAGAAGGGTGACCCCTGCAGGCAGCCGGGAGGGCAGTGGCCAGACTTCAGGATGACGAGTTCTGATCCGTGTTCCGCTGCCTGTGGCCCAGCCACGCTGCGTAGCTGGCGGCTGCAGGCCCCGTCACAGGGCTGCCCTCCCCGCCTGGCAGCCCCTCTGCTGCAGCTTCCGGATGAGCTCCAGCAGGTTCATCTGCAGCATCAGCTCCTGGCGTGCAGAGGGCGCCGTGAGGGCAAGTGTGGCAGCCGGCTCCTTCTGCCCCTGCCCAGAGGCAGATACCAGGGCCCAGGGGTGCCAGGCAGTGAGGCTCCAGGGCCAACGCCCTGGGGCAGCCTGGCCACAGTCTGCCAGAAAGGGGTGGGACCCAGGCCTCTGCCCCCAGCAGGGCTGGCTGTTGCCCTGGTTGGCACACTGGGAGTGGCGCACGGGAGGGAGCACTAGAGGGCGCAGCGGGCCTAGCTAGGGATGCCAGGCAGTGTGCCCTGGCCAGCCAGCTGGCTTACCCTCCTGTGGGCAGTGGCCTGGCTTCCGTGGGAGCAGAAACTCTTCCGGGAGCCTCATTTCCATCCCACCCCCACTTCCTAGGCCCAGGTCCCCGGGGACCAGCAGTAAAACTCAGGTGGGATTGGGCCTTCGGGGACCAGTGACACTTGGGCTGGGGGCAGGGCAGGCCCAGACACTGACCTGTGGGTTGGTGGTCACGTAGAAGCCGGCCACCCCTGCCTTCTCGAGTGTGCTCTGCTGGTCAGCCACCTTCCGGTCTAACTCCAGGACGATCTTTCTGTCCATTGCCCGCTGTTCCTCTCGAATCCGGTGCTCCACAGCCTGCCGCAGTGGGGGGAGTGAGGGCGGCTCGGGCTCAGCCCCCTGCCCACCAGTGTCCCAAACACACGCTCCTGCCCGCCATCCCCTTGCCATCCCCAGCGGCACCGGGTCCGAGGGCACTGACTTGTCCTCACCATGCCCACAGGGGCCTCTCCCTGCTCCTCCACCAAGCCTAGAAAGGGGCTCCAGGGGTTCCGCTGGACACCCTGGCACCCACGCATCTCCTCAGGCATCCCCCCATGGCTTGTTGGTTGTTCCTAAGCTCCCCAGGAGAAGGACCGGTCCCTTCCAGGCTGGCCCTGTCACCCCACCATTGCCCTTGCACCCGAGGCCACAGGGCACAATGACCCCCATCAGCACCTGCTCCATGTGGGCCCCAGCCCACCCACGAGGAGCTGCTGTCCCAGTGAGCAGGGGACTCAGAGAGGGCCTCCGTTCTCCACCCAGCCCCAGGACACCCATCCCCCCCAGGCAGAGCCCTGTGCTGGGACTCACTGGGGCTCAGCGGCCCGCACAGGCCCAGAGCAGCCACTGAGTCCCTCTGACCAGGTGGTGCCCATGAGGTGGTGCCAGCCCGGCCCCCCACGAGCCTCCTACCTCCAGCTCCCGCTGCTGGGCCGCCTGGAGCACTGGCAAGTTGTGGGGCCGGCAGGCCTGCTGGGCATCCTGGTGCCTCTGCCGCAGCGCCTGTCTGAGCACTGGGAGGAGAGGAGGGCCTGTCAGCCTTGAGCAGAGGGGGAACGGCCCCATGGCACACCCCTCCCTCGTGCTGGCTCCTCCGACCCACCACAGAACGGCCAGGCCCGAGGGGTGGAGGGAAGCCCTGCACCAGGGGTGGGGGCTGGGCCCCTCAGACCTGCAGGCCTGCTCACACCCAGGGCAGCGCCCTCTAGAAGGTGCAGGACATTAAAGAGGGCAGGGCCCGAAGGCTGTCAGGGTGGGACAGGCTGGGTCAGGCTGCAGCCAGGCTCACAGGACCAGCCAGAAGAGGCTTCTGGGCCCACGTGGCCATAGGCCAGCAGTCCAGGGTGTGCCCTGCCCCATCACTGAAGGACAGCTACTGGAGTGTCTGACACCACCCGAGACGAAGGCCTGGGAAAGCAGCAGGACTCCTCCGGTCACTGTGCCAGGCACGAGCCTCTGCCCGGCAGGGCTGTGGCTGCCCTTCAGGGTGGCAGCCAACCCCACATCTGCAGCTCCCAGCCCCCATAGCAGCCGGAGGGAGATGGGTGGGCACAGACTGGGAGGCCCAACACTGGGATAGGCCTGGGGTACCACGAGCCCACAGAGGCTCAGTGCAGGGGAGCGTGTGGCTCTGAGAGAGGCTCACCCTCAGCCACTGGGCAAGGCCCCGTGGTCCCTGCTAAACTGTGCCATAAACACACACATGTGCAAACTGTCCAGTCTGATAGGAATGGACATAGGAAGATGGTATCATGGATGAAAAGAAACCACTATCACAAAACAATATGCAATACCACACAGCCAACACCCTCGACCAGTGGCGTCCAGTGGCCCGATCTCCCCAGGCAGGACGGGTCCCTGGCCATAAAAAAAAGAACACAAAACCCAATACTGTGTTCCTAGGAAGAGACCTCAGCCTGCAGCCCTTGTCAGGAGGGTCCCTGGGGCTCCGCTGCAGGCAGCCTGGACCCCGCTGTGCCCACAGCCTTGCCTAATCTGTTTCTTGGCATTCTGTACACATCTCGATAATGGCATTTATCATATTAAATGTGTTTGAAACCAAGAGCCACCCTTGAGATATCTCCATAATAGGGGGACAAGAAAGAGACAAGAAAGTTATCTGGTTACAGTGTACAGAAGGGGAAGGCAGGAAGCAAGGAAACAAATGCAGGGAAATTCAGCTCCTTCACTCCATTCGTCAAACAGTCCCAAGTCCCCTGCCAGGTTCCACTGGGTAGGCCAGCAGAGGGCCAGAAAGGCCCCATGCCAGCTGCCCTGGGCACAAGGGGCTTGGCCTCAGTAATAACCGAGGAGTGCAGGGAAGGCAGTGGCAGCCAATCGCCTGCTAAATCAGCAGGAGAAGCAAAGTCAACACAGGCTCGCCTGCTGCCGGTGGCACCGGAACCTGACCTGGGCCTCCTGAAGGACAAGTAGTACAGGGTCCAGAGTTACCAAAAACTCCCCTGCTAAAGGGAACCAGGGCTCCCTGGGGAAATTGCCAATTCCAGAACTGAGGCAAGGAAAAAGCAAGAAAAGATGAGCCTGAAGTCCCCCCAGTGGCCAAACGTGGCATAGTTTGAGCATTGGAAAGAATAATGAGCCAGATTTGTGACCTGTAAGCATCTCACATCTTAACAAAAATGTAGAAAAAGACAATCGCCAAAACATTAAGGGAAGAAGTAACAGCAATTCTACACAGACTCTTCTAGAAAACTGAAGAGGAGAGAACACTTTCTGACTTGTCCTGTGAGGCCGGCAGTGCCCCGATACCCAAACCAGGCCAAGATATTACAAGAAAACTAGAGCAACATCTGTCATGAACATAGAGAAAAAAATTTTTAACAAGATCTTAGCAAATCAAATCCAACATATATAAAAACGAAAATATATCATGACCAAGTACGGTGGGAGTCAAGTCATTGTAATTCAACACAGTCAAAGAAATTATGATTCACCACGTGATCATCTCAACAGACGCAGAAAAAGGATCTGACAAAATCCAACATCCACCCCTGAGAGAAATACACTAATCCTGGGGCGGATGGACGTTGCCTGCCCTCGAGGTAAGGGGCCTGGCATCATGAGGAGGAATTTTTTCAACATTCAACCAGCATCTAATCAGGTTCCTATCTGCTGTCCTGTTTACAGGAAAATAGGGGTAGAGAACCAGATTAAATGACAGGACCAGGAAGCAGGTCCAGATAGGTCCAGTTCGCGGACATTCTACAGGTAGAATGGCCTGGATTCTTAAAAAAGTCAATGCCACAGTAAATGTTGGGGACTGTTCCAGAAGCAGAGAGACTAAAGTGACTAACTGCAATGCATGAACCTAGACTGGACTCCGACTTACAAAGTGATAACTAAGACAAGTAAAGTGACCATGCACTAAAGGTCAGGAGACACCCTGGAATGGTCGATTTCTCATGAGGCTAGCCTGTGAGGTTGTGCAGGAGTGTGTGTTCTTGTTCTAGAATGCTTGCTCTCAAACCAAGGCTAAGGGTGACCCCCCCCCCCGCCGGGGCTTATGGAGGCAGTTTTGGCTGTCATGGCTAGGGGAGGGTGCCACTGCCATCCTGCAAAGCAGGACAGTATCTCACTGTAAAGACTTATCTAGCTACAGATGTCAACAGTGTGGGGAGCATGGGGTTGAAAATCCTGGTCTCGAGGAATGATGAAGACTCATGGTGAAGTGCTATGGTGTTATGTATACGTAGGGATATAAACAATTTTGGCAAAATGTTAATTATTGAATCTTGGTGGCGAGCACAAGGGAATTCATTATACATTCCTTCTACTTTTCTGAATGTTTCAACTTGTAAAATAAGTTGGGGAAAATAAAATAGCAAAGGTGGAAATTTGATGGTGCAGGGGGAGCTGCCCCGTATCATCTGCAGGAAGGCGGCTCCCTCCGAGTGGTAATGCCTGGGAAGGGCCAAGCTTGTGGCTCAAGTGGGAAGCTCTTCAGGTCCAGGAGGTGCCACAGGGAACAGTACTCAAGAATGCGATGTGCAGCAGGTGCGGTGCCCCGAGAGGGATCTAATCCTAAAGGGTGGCGCCAGCGGCAGAGCTGTCAACAGACCATCCACTACAGGGCACTGCAGTCAAGGCCGCCACAGGGTCTGCCTGTGGGAGGACCAAGCACCGAGGCCTTGGGCGACGCGTCCCACCTGGAAGGGGATGGGGGCACAGGGAAGCCTGAGCAGGGAGTTCCTGGATATCATGCCAACGGGACTGTTCAACGGACAAAACTGGCTCGGCCCGCCGGTCGCCACAAAAGCGCTATTGAAAGCTCTGCGCCCTCGATCTGGTCTCATGGACCTCTTCCAGCGACGCCCGGGAAGGGCCCGGCCTGCGCAGAGACCGAGAGCTCCCCGGGCGCGCCGCCCCGCCGCCCCGCCGCCCCCGCGCACCTCGGTGCTCGTTCTGCAGGCGCAGGCGCTGGTTGTACAGGCTCTTCTCGGTGAGGTGCTGGATCTCCAGCAGCCCCTGCACGATCTCGAACACCGTGCCGTCGAGGAGCGCCAGAGCCAGGTCGCTGAGCGTGGTATAGGACAGGCGCTGCTGGAAGGAGCTGAGGGCAGGGCGGCACGGTGAGCGCGGGCGGGCCCCGGAGCCGCCCGGCCCGGCCCGCCCCGCCCGCGTACCTGGGCAGCTCCTTGACCAGGCTCTGCAGCGCCGAAAGCAGCTGGTAGTGCCGCTCCTGCTGCCGGGCCCCGTCAGCCGCCTCCTCCAAGGCGCCGGCGTAGCGCTCCATGGAGCCCGCCGGCCTCCAGCAGCGACGTGCGCCCCCGCCACTTTACGCCAGGCTCGAGCGCGGTGCGCCCCGCCCCTTTACGCCAGGCTCGAGCGCGGCGCGCCCCGCCCCTTTACGTCAGGCTCGAGCGCGGCGCGCCCCGCCCCTTTACGCCAGGCTCGAGCGCGGCGCGCCCCGCCCCTTTACGCCAGGCTCGAGCGCGGCGCGCCCCGCCCCTTTACGTCAGGCTTGCAGGCGGCGCGTCCCGCCCCCTCTTACGTCGGTCACGAGCGCGGTGCGCCCCGCCCCTTTAACGACAGTCCCGAGTGCGGCTCAACGCCGTTCCTTTTTACGTCAGTCCCGAATGCTGCGCGTCCGGCGTCCGTTCGCTCTCGCCGCCAAGCGTCCCGCTCCCTGCGTCCTTCCGAGCGGGGGCCGCCCCATCCCTCTGCGGAGGGTCCCAGGAGAGTCTCGCCTTGCCCCACCCCCTACCCTGCTTCCCCGTCTGCGCAACTTCAAGGCGAGACTCCACCGCCTCGGTATCGCGGGAGTTTTGAAGCCTGCCCGCCCACCGGGAGTCTGCGCGGACGGAGGCCCCGCCCCTCGCCGCAGCCCCTGGGCCTGGGGCTCTGCAGTCCCCGTGCGCCCGCCGCCGGCTGCTGCGCCGTCTGAGGCCGAGCGCGGGCCGGCCCTGGGCTGTCTGCGCCCGCCCCGCCCGCCCCGCCTGCTGGAGGCTGACGCTGGCAAAGGACACCTGGAGCTGCTTGGCCAGGATAGACGGACACTGAGTCCCCGTCTGAGGCTGCCGTGATCACCCGGTGCTGCCCACCCCACAGCCTCCCTGAACCCGGACTGCATGCTCCGCGTTCCCTGTGCCCCAGGTCGCCCCTCCGGCTGGGTGCCCGTGCCAGCTACTGTGCTGGGCGCTGAGGGTCCCACCCTGAGGGACCGCAGCTGGCTGGTGTCGACCCAGCTACGAGCAGCAGTTAACAGGCGGGATTCTGGGGGAAAGAACAGCAGGCGCAAAGCCAGGGCCACACGAGGGGCTTGTCCTAAGAGCAAGTGGGAAGCTCTGAAGGGTTTGGGGGCACAGACCGGATGATTTGCGTTTCGCAAGACATTCTTTAGCTGCTAGGCTGAGTGTTTGCCGGGACTGTGTTAGATGACCGGGCTTCGAGCAGAAGGGGTTGACAAAGGAAGGTGGGTGGGTTCTCAAGCCATCTGGGGTCACCCTGAAGTTCTCCGTGGTCTCCAGTTTTTTCCAGGATCTATTTCTTCAGCCAGGAAATAGGCTCCTCCCCGCCCCGCAACGTCCTTGTGATCCCTTTTGGCCACAAGCCAGGAATGAATAATGACAACAAGCTCTCAGGTCATTGCCATGGAGTGTGGAGGGTGCGCCACAATCCAGAACCTGACCCACAGCCTGTCACCCTGCCCTCCAAGCCCCCTGGGGAGTGGCAGCCTGAGGTGGCTCTGGAGCTTGCGGGAGCTGAGCCTGCAGCAAGTGGCTGCAGGAGCCAGCTCGGAGGTTGTCAGTCTGCGCACACCTTTCACCTGCACCTCTGCTTTCAGCCCCTCTGTTCTGGAAGCGCGTCCACGTGAAGACCTGTCTGCACAGGGAAGCCCCATGCCATAAGGATCTGTGCTGTGGCCACCTGTGCAGCAGGAAGTCCCTTTCGCCCACCCTTGTCTGACCTGAATCAGCTCCCCAACCCCAGCAGCACCCTTCCCGTACATGAATGTCGACTTAGAGAGAGAAACTGAGGCAAAATTAGTGTAGAGAGTTTATTTGGGCCAAGGATGAGAACAGCTGCTTGGGACACACTTCCAAGTTGCTTTGAGGAGTGCTCCATCCGGCCTTTGACACAAGCAGGATTTTCAGGGCAAAGGGGGACAAGGGATGGGCTGATACAAAGTTGTTTGACAGGCATTCTCACTGGTTTACAGAGGTACCATTGGTCAGTGACTGGATATGCATTGTGGAGCTACAGGGTATGAGTTATGGTATCCAGCGTATGGTGTTTCGTGGCTGCCTGGTGTCAGTCTAGAGCCCATGTAGCCTGTGGCTTCAAGAGGTAATTATTTAGCTCAAGGAGAGGGAGATGTCACTACTGTTGCATTCCAATACCTTTCTGGGCCTGATAATTAAAGGGGGCTCCCATTGCTTAGGTAAAAGGTTTCTTTTCTTTCTCATTGACGTGGGTAATGGGTCACTCAGGCTTGGGGACTCCTGGGCCACCTCTGGGTCACTGGGAAGGGCCTGGTCTGGAAGGAGGAGTCCCAGAGGTGAGTGGTGTGGGCACCGTTGCCCTGGGAAGTGTGTATAGGAATGTGCGTCTCGTGTGCAGATGTGCAGTGGGGGTGCGTGTCCTCTGTGCGTGGGCATGGTGGGACCACCTGGCACCCCGAGTTGGGAGGTGTCTACTGTGAGCCTTCCTCACTCTGCAGCCACTGTCTACCTCGTCCGCTTCCACTTGGCCTTCCAAGTCCTCCAAGCTGGCTGGTGACACCTCAGGCTGGTGCATGGTGACTGCTGTGTACCGTCTCTGAGTGTGTCTGGGCAAGCATAGCTGAGCGTGTGGTATGAAGGCGTGGGTACCTGTGTGTGTGTGTGTGTCTGAAGGCTTCCCTGTGTGGCTTTTGTGTGGGTCTGTCTTTGGGTGTTGCATATGCCTCTCCTTGTTTCTCCATGGCTTCTCGTGGGTCTGGAGTGTAGGGAAGCAGCTGTGCCACGGAGCCCTGGTGCAGGCATATCCACATAGCCATGCAAAGGTGTGCGCCACGGCTGCTGAGTCTCGGTGGCATGTCTGTGCTCCTCACAGAACACCAGGGTGCTCCAAGCCCACCTCTCACACCCTGTCTGTCTCATGAGACAGTTTCTCATCACCTCCTGCCCCAGTTCTGTTGCGGTATGAGGCTCCCTGCCACCCGATCTCCAAAAACTGGACCCACAACTCCATTTGGATATCAAAGTGTTACAGAGTGCCTTTGCAGCCATCTGACATGCCCACTGGTTTGAGGAAAATTCTCCATCCACAGTTAAAGTTCTTATCAGACTGCTGAAAGACTTGAGGATTTGTTTTCCTGGATTTGAGCCCCTCACACCCTGGATCCTTGACCTATGGGGTTACTACCCCGTGATGGACAGCCCCACCAGATGGCCTTTGGCCCTAAATGTGGCACACAGGCGTGGCTTGCAGATTCAGGACTGTTGATGCCAAGTTCAATGGGCATCACTGACCCTTCCTGTGAGAGTGGCAAGTTCAGGATACACACAGTCATGACCCCAGAACAGGAGGACATGGTCTGCTACGCAGCTCAGACTCTGGCCCGAATCCTCTCATGTGGTGGCTTTAGGAAGATCCTTGGCCAGGAAGGTGATGCCAGCTATCTTGCGTCTGAAATAGCTACCTGGGATGGAGTTATAGTGACACCTTTAGAAAAAGCCTGTGAGAAGCCACCAGAGAAGACGGAAGGAGAGGAAGAGGAGAATACGGAAGAACCACCTCAAGGAGAAGAAGAGGACAGTATGGAAACTCAGGAGTGAGTCACTTCCTGTCCTACCCCAGGGGAAGGCTAGAGCCTAAGTGAGCTGCTACTGTTGTTATCTGGTGGCATTTCCATGGGAGAGGGAAGACAACAGGAAGCAAAATGAGCCCTAGAAGGAAGTGTCATTCCACTGGCCTTTGATATTGGCTTAGCAGCCAGAAGTATATTTGTAATGGTACATAAAACAATGCCTGTTTTATAAACATTGTCACCCTGTGTTACATGAAATATATTAACCATATCAAGCTTTGATATTATACCATAAAATTAATTGGAGAAAGTTACCCCTCTTTTTTTCTAGGCTTTAACCATTTTAAATAGAATTTGTTAAAGGTCAGTTAACATTCAGCTGTGAATAAGGCTTTCTCTACTGTTATGTCAGTATAGTTACCGTGAAGATACTTTATGATACATTTGTTCATGATGGGCTACTTTTGTTACTTGCTCGGATATATTTTGCTTGTGATATTCTCAAATGTATTTGAGGTCTAATATGTTTTTCTAGGAGCATTTTTCATTTCATTACACAAATAAGGCACAGATCATTTTTATCATTAATTTCATGACTAGCTCTATTGACATTACAATTACTCACAAGTTCAACTAAATTTGGGTACATTCCAGAGTGATCATCTATTTTTCCCATAAAACATAACAACATCTAAAATCACTCATAGAATGTGCGGCCACTGTTTGTCTAGTTTCATTGCATCCGTTGCGTGTGTGCAATGACTGCAATGCATCGTTGAGGAAATTGGCTTTAAATATCCTTTTAAAGTCTTCTGCTTTTGAAGGCTTCGTGAAGAAACATTGAATCGTCGTGGTCACAAACTTTGTTCACACCCTTCCTTTGCTGCATGATTTTTCCCAGGGGCTTATATTTGATTCTGTTGTATTGCTGCTAGAAAGGTACGCCTGGACGCAACGGAAGGATTCTTTGGAATGAGTGGTCTAGTCACAATGAATCAATTTGCCATTGGAACACTTTTTTCACAAAGTCATTCTTTTAAATATGTTCAGCCATGAATTGAAATAGAGTCTCTAAAATGAAATTCCCCCCTAGTCTAAGGTGACCAGTATTTTAGAGAGTAGAACTCGGGACACAACTACAGCACAAGAAAAAAATATGACAAATAAGATTACACATATGTGTAATTATTTTAATATGAAACATGTAAAGAGACATTTGGGATTTTTTTATTAGTCTGCATTATTTATTTGTGACATTAAGTGCTCTTAGAAAACAGGACTAGGTAACAGTATGAATTACTAGTAATTAGTAGTATGAATAATTAAACAGGCAAGTATTTAAAAAATTATAATAATGTTTTAAAATAAAGCTTTATTTTACAGTAGTTTTAGACTTTCATGGCAATTGCAGAGAAATCACAGAGATTTCCCATGTAGCTCCAACCAAGGTTTTTCTCCTATTAATATCTTCCATCAGTATTTATCATGTGTCTTCTTAACATCACATATCTTTTGTCAGAGTTAATGAAGAAATATTGATATGCTATTATGAACTAAAATCTATATTGTATTTGTGTTTCCTTAGTTCTGCCTTTCTCTGTGCCAGGGTCCCATCCAGGATCCCACATGCCATTTAGTGATTGTGTCTCCTTTGGCTCTTCTTGGCTGTGACAGTTTCTCAGACTTTCCTTCTTCTGATGACGTTGACAGTGTTGAGGGGGATTGGTCAGGTATTTTGCAGAATGTCTCCCATTGCAATTTACCTGATGTCTTTCTGGGGCTATGGGATTTGCGGAAGCAGATCACAGAGGTAAAATGCTATTTTCATCATTTGGTATCAAGGGTACGTGTTTTCAGGTGACTTATTACTGTTCCTGTCCAGTTTGGTCATCTGGCTGAGCACGTGTTTGCCAGTTTTCCCCAACCCCGTGTCCATGCTGTGTGTCTTCTTGTGGAGGAGTCGGGGTGAGGAGCCCACATTTGAGCTGTGGGGAGTTAGCCCCACCTCCTTGGTGGCTAGGTCTCTACAGCTAGTATTTGGAATTATTTTGCAAAGGAGATTTCTAGTCAAGTCCATTTGCTTATGAATTCATTTATACAATATGGACACCTAGATATTTATGTTATGCTTTGGTTATTATGCAATAGTATAGTATTTTCTTGCTGAAGTCATTCCTACTGTGGCTGCTGGGAGCGTTTTCCTTTGACATAATTTTATTTTTTTCTTCTGAGTACTTCCTTACTTTCTGATACTTCAGTATTAACCTGGCTCATACGTTTGCTGTCCCAGTCCTAGCATCAGCCATTTCTTCAAAGAGCCCTGGTTCTTTTTATTAGGAAATGGTATTAAAAACTCACATCTGGCAGCTCAATGTTCTCATTGCATCTTGGCCCTCACAGCTGATAGTGCAAGGAAGTATACGTGTGTATTCTACCCACCCCACACACCCCTAATTATAAATATTTCTGTTTGGAACTGTTTGTGCTTATATTAAGCAAAACATGAATTTATACTTACATCTCCACCTCTGATCTACTATTACATGGATCACACTCTAGCCTTCTCCCCTTGCTGATCTGTAACCTTGCACTTCAACAATAAGAAACCTGGCTCTCACCATTTTCCACGTATGTGAGTCATTGTTCCATTTCAGATATAGATATAGTGGTTTTAGGATTGTTAACTATTACCCTATTGTAAATAACTTTATAAAATAGAATCTAATGTTGAAATACAGTTCATTTGGCTCTAGCCTAGAGATTCCACTCATTTCCAAAGTTACTTAAGTCAGCTCCAATTTGCCTGACACCTACAGTGTGTTTGTTGGTCCATTTTGTGTTGCTGTAACAGAGTGGCTGAGGCTGGGTAATTTATAAGGAAAAGAGGCTTATTTGTCTCATGATTCTGGTGACTGCAATGTCCAAGGTTGGGCATCTGCATCTGGTGAGGGCCTCAGGCTGCCTCAGCTCAGGGTGGAAAGTGGAAGGAGAGCAAGTGTGTGCAGAGACCACGTGACAAGAGAGAATTCAGAGAGAGAAACTAAGGCAGCCAGACTCTTTAACGACCTCCTCTTGGGGGAACTAGTCCGTTCCTACACGAGCAAGAACTCACATGGGAGAGCATTAACCCATTAATGAGGGATCCACCCCCTCGACCTAAAGACCTCCCACTAGGCCCCGCCTCTCCAACCTGCCACACTGGGGATGACAGTTCAACGTGAGTGTTGGTAGCAACAAACCACATCCAAACCATAGTAACTTGTAGCACAGTTCAATTCTTTGTCATATTGTGCATTCAGTGCTGGAATACTCCACATCCTAAATAATTTAATTTGAATAGATTGATTTATTCTTTGGACTGTACAATTCTGTGTACTTTGACAAATGCACAGTGGCAGGTGTATTCCATTAAAATATGGAATACTTTAAACCCTCGCCCATACAGCCACTGGTTTGCCACCTGTGCAGTTTTGCCTTTTCCAGAGTCTCATTAAATGGGGCCATAGAGTGTGTCCTTCTCAGACTGTTCTTCCACTGAGCCATATGCAAGGAAGATTCATCCATGACGGTTCATTCCTTTGTATGGCTAAATAGTGTTCCAGTGCATGGAGGTACCCCAATTTGGTTATGCAATTTTGGAAGAAAAACTTTCCTCTTCTAACTTTGTTCAGTGGTGGGAGGCCTGCAAATTAACTGACGGTAGGTAGAATAATAGGAGGGATGATACTTGGCTTCTTGTCCCACAAGTATTGTTGTGGGACTGGGACAAATGCACCAGAAGGCAGGATCCAGTTCTTAAAGAGACAAAGTGGCACAGAGACAATACAATGGACTAGAATCTGATCACCCATGAGGGTTATAGTTTTCCTTTGAGACATAAAGTTTCTTTCTATGGTAACCCTCATTTTTGGTCATAAAGTAAGATTATTCTTGTTTTCAAAGTATGTTTAGTTTTGTTAGATTTTACCTCATTATTTACATCAATGCAGCAAGAGTGGTACTGAGCACATAAGTCTTTTAAAGTTTGCTTCACTGGAATTTTTCATAAGGAATCTCAGTTCAGACTTTTAAAAGTCTTATTGGAGCTAGAACCCAAGCCAAGACCCTAATATCAGACGTCAACTGCGGTACCTATAGATTTTGGTGAATTCCTATTTTCCTGAAGTCTCTAAAATATCCCAAGACTCCCAGGCCTGCCAGGAAAGGAACTTCCTGACTCACCTGTGAGGCTGGACACCCTGTCGTCCAGGTATGCGGCTGGGTTTTCTCAGAGGGATTTGTAAGCTCCATAAAATCAACCTTAGCTCTTTAAAATTGTTTGGTCATAGCTGATCTTTCCCAGATGTTTCATGTTATAACATCCATGTCATTATTTTCTCCCTGTGACAGTTTTTCGGTGTTGTGTGTTAAAACTCATCACCAACCCAAGGTCACTGAACTTCTATTTTCTTCTAGAATCTTTATAGTTTTGCAGGTTAAGTCTGAGGAGGATTTTGAGTGAATTTTTGTGTCAGTTGTAAAGTTTATGTCCATATTTATTTCATTCGTTATGTTTTCCACTTAACTGTTCCCTCCCTCACCCTTTTTCTAAAAGACTAAATCCTTAAAGTCACGGCAGTTGTGATAGCTAACAGTAGAAAAGTTCATAACATGATTTTTCAGAGATAACAAAATTATTATTTGGTATCATCTGTGAGAATCACCCTCAACTTATAAGTCAAGGAAACAGCAGCTAGAAACAGAGTTTATATTTGGGATAATCAGTAAAGAAAAATGAAATCTCACTGCCAAATGAAAGGTGAGTGGCATGATTGATCATGGAAATTTCATAAGAATGTCCTGAATAGTATCTTGGTATATTCCCTAACCGTGTGTGTGTACACCAGTTGCAAGGTATTTCTGGTTCAAACACTTACATTTACATTATCAATCGATATGGTTAAGTGATAAAGTCCTATCATGACAATGTATATAAATCTTTGAAGCCACATTTCACGATTTTAAGCATTGGTAAATATATAATTCAGTGGAATGTAGTCCATTGACGGTGTCGTGCAACCATGTATTTAGTTCCAGAGCATTTATTTTTTTACCTCTGAAGGTAACTCAGTACCCATTAAGAAGTCACTTCCCATTCGCCCTCCCCCAGCCCCAGGCAACCACTAATCTACTTTTTGTCTCTGTTGATGTGCCTGTTCTGGACATTCTGTATAAATGGACTCATGCAATATGTGGCCTTTTGTGTCTGGTTTCTTTCACTTAGGATGTTTTCAAGGTTCGTCCATGTCACAACATACATCAGTATTTCATTCCTTCTTTATGATTAAATACACGCAACATTAACCATTTTAATGGTTTAATGGATTGTTGTCATTTTAATGGATTGTTGTCACCCTAACAATATGGAGTCTTTCCATTTATTTAGATCTTTAATTAATTAATTAATTTATTTTAGACAGAGTCTCGCTCTGTTGCCCAGGCTAGAGTGCCGTGGCGTCAGCCCAGCTCACAGCAACCTCAAACTCGTGGGCTCAACCGATCCTTCTGCCTCAGTCTCCTGAGACCTGGGACTACAGGCATGCGCCACCATGCCCGGCTAATTTTTTTCTATATATATTTTTAGCTGTCCAGATAATTTCTATTTTTAGTAGAGACAGGGTCTCGCTGTTGCTCAGGCTGGTCTCGAACTCCTGAGCTCAAACGATCCACCCGCCTTGGCCTCCCAGAGTGCTAGGATTGCAGGCATGAGCCACCTCGCCTGGCCGGTGGCATATTTTTAAAGTCCTTTTATGAGATACATACTGAAGTATTTGATATTAAAATAACATGAGGTCTGGGATTTGTTTTAAATTATTCCACAAAAAAGTAGGTGGCAGGGGGTGAGAGTGGAAGAAAGGGGTGGATGATACTATTACAGCATTGACGACATTGATGCTTACTGAAACTGAGTGATGGGTGTGTGGGACTTCATTGTACTTTTGGGTATATGTTCAACTTTCATAATAAAATATCTTAAATCATGCTATTAAAAAGATTTAATGACATAGAAAAATGTGACATAAATATGAAAATATCAAGATTGCAAAGCTAAACAAGGTGTGTTTCTGATTTTGCAAAAACAAGAGATACGAATCCAGTTTATTAAAAAGTTAAATCATGATGGTGGGAACATGTAAAGTATCTAGGACCTGCACTGCAGCTGGACTACGCTGAACTTTCTGTCCAAGGAATGTAATTGGACCGGGTCAGAGAGAGTGGACAGAGACATGAACTTTTGTTTCTCTTCCTGCAATTGATAATTGAGGATTTAATCCGGACACACCTACTAAATAGGATGCCTTGAATCTAAACTGGCATCTAAATGGGCTGGCCTGAAGCCTAAACTCAACATTACTTCTTAACTGTGCAAATTGGCTGGCTGGGACCAGGAAATCGAGGCTCCCAGGTTCCCTGTGGCACCACTTCCCCACCCTACAACCACACAGATACAAAGTTCAAGGTATCCCCTAACTCCTGTTCCTCTCACTGTACTCCTTGGTCAAAGCACTGTTTGCAGATAGATGTGTGGATCACACCAACAAATGAAAATAACTGGCACTAGAATAAGTGTCCAGCTATTCAATCCTTCATTTTACTTCATATTTGCATTCATTTATTCAATTAACCATATTTACTGAGCTCTTACTCTTAGCGAAACAGGTCTAAGTCAATTCATCAAAAACCTCTCTGCTGAACGTGTAACTCAAAATGGCAGCAGCCATTTCATGGGAGGGGCTGGTGCCTGCTAGGAGGTCAGTTCCTAGGGTCAGGACGGCAGGGTCAACCAGGGGGGGCCCTCAGGAGCACACGCTGTCCCAGGAAAATGCAAATAGGATCATGTATGAAGGAAGAGCTAGTCTCCACCACTGCCTAGGGAATTTGCCTGTCATAGCCACGCTGATGCTAAAACTTGAGAAAATTCTCAAAAGCCAATAAAATCATGCCTGTAGCACAGATTGCTACGGACTTTATAAGTATATAAAAACTAGTGTCTGGTAAATTTATAACTATATAGAGACCAGCGCAGGAGAAGGGCAAAATTGCTCAGGCTCTGTCTTTCTCCTCCCCACCCTCCCTCCACTAAAATAAAAGACACAGTGGGAGGGACGGTCTTTCTGTCCTTCAGACCCAGCCTCTAACATCATTTTCTTCATTGGGAAATATTTTAAACAAATAATCACAGAAATTAATGTATAATTTATGAATTTTGATGAATCTTGATTTATTTAAAGATAATGACATTTTCATATCTTTATAAAGGGAGTCACAGTAAAAAGGGAAGGAACTTATTTAAAAGTTGTCTGAGATTGGCATTTTTACACTCAAGTATTTTTTATGATGTTAGTAAATAGTTTTCTCTATTCTTTCATGCTCCATACAATATTTATCATCATTTAATTTAGTGACGTTTGTTCTTTTATTTAATGCATTACATCTAATTGCTTTAGTAAAGTTACCAATATTTTCTTAAGTAAATATGGTGCAAATGGCATTAAGTCAAATGACTGAGATACAGGAGAATGCTAGGGACCTGAATATACAATTCTTATGAATTTTTGGGAGAGAAGAGTTACTTTAAATATATAAGAACATGATAGAATTCCAAAGCCTGGATGCTATTTACCATACAAGTTATAATTTTTAAAGCTACTTAAAATATGTCAAACTGGTCATTTTTGATTGACTTGCTGACATCAATTTTGTAATTTGGTTAATAACAACAAAGAAAGGGAAAGATATTAAAGATTTGGGGGTGGTTAGATAACAAAGTGTAGACAATAACAACTAAGATTTTTATTTGTAACATTTAGGTTATTTTGTTGCCAATAAAATGCAGCATTATTTTCCTGTATTTAAGGTATAACATTTTTGCCACCCAGTGGTGCTATAGTTCTGGCATATTTACATATGATTTTTATATTTAATCTCTTTTATTTAAAAAACATTGTGTTTTCCAAAGTCTTTTATCAGTCATATGTGATTTGGTCAAATAGTCACATCTCTTAGTTCAGTTACATCAATTTTAATTTTCTTACAAGAGTGACAACTGTAGCTTGATATGTTTGTACATAGTAACAATTAGTTTCTGTCTCTTCTTGTTGAACAGATGTGTTAAAAGAAAAACTATATAAAAGAAGTGTTGGTATTTGGATTGGATTGGGAAAATACTTTCAACAATTGTAAAAGGAAGAAAGTGGACTTTTAGACAAGGCAGATTTTAAGCAAGCTCTGAAAGTATTTCACTTAGAAGTGTCTGAAAAGGTAAGGACCATAGAAAATTTCCTGCAGTGAATAACATGTTATTCTTAGGTGGCATCTTTACTTTTCTACTGAAATTTTAGTAGTTCATTTGTTTTCTCCCTCATTATGTCCTGTCACAAGTGTTAAATCATCAGACAACAAGTCGTATTGATTTTTAAAGTTTCAACATTCGTCTTTCATATATTTACTAAGAGCTTAATAAGCAGGCATTGTGCTGAGCTCTGAGATGACATACTCTGTGCTCTCAAGATCTTCGTAATGGAAGGAGGAGGGATCTACAACAAGACACGTATGAAATAGAGCATGTCATTGGAGCACATGGGATGGGTACCTAATTCCAAGCCAGGTCATGGGGAAGGAGAGGGAAGATCATGGAAGAATTCCTGGAAGAGGAGACATCCAAGCTGAGTTTTGAAGGAAGAAGAAGAATTAACCAGGCCAGGGAGGAGGAGGACAGTGGATCAGACAATGGGTATTTCATGAAAAGGAGAAGCACATGTGGAGGCTTGGAGAAGTGGCCTGTTCCTGAGATGGCCAATGATTAATCTTCACACACACTGTTCCCTCCACTGTGAGTGATCTTCCCCTGGATCTCTGCATGCTGGGTTTTTTCATCCTTCAGGCCACATCTTTCTGTGGAGAGCACCAACCTGACACTTCTGTCTAAAGGAGCACTCTTCTCTGATCCCTCATCCTTTCTTTACTGATTTTCCATTTTATTTTCTTCATGCCACTTTGGATCTGCCTACAACTAAAACAGAAGTCCATCACCAGGGTGATTCTGATTTTCTGCTCTTTTTATAGGTCCTTGAATAGAACCTGGCGTATGATAAGTGTTGAATAAATAGAAAATGTATTAGTTTGAATATGTAGATGTATGGAGGTAAGTGAAAAAGAAGAATGGAGAGAAATAAGTCTGGTACGTTAAAGTACCATCCTAAGAAAGTTAGATTTCATTCTAAAAGGGCATGAATTTGAAATAAATTTGACGCAAGGATTTCAGGTAAAGGATTCTCTTGCTTCAAATGGTCTTTGTCACAAGATAGAACATATTTTGTGGAAGGAACATTGGAAAGTGAATTTATGAGATTTTGGTTCAAGTTCTAACCTTCCTTCTTGAACTATGTGATCTTGGACAGTTCTTTTTACTTTATTGATTGACAGGCTCTGCCTGAGCAATCCATAGAGAATTGTAGTCACAGTTGCTTGGAAGCTCAAATGAGAAAATGACATTGGAATATGCCTTATTGACTGTACAATTCTGTGCCAAGAGGAAGTTGCCTAATGTTGTTCTGACATATATCATCTTTTGGGTTTTTTTATGTTTAATTTTGTGGCCCATCTAGTGCTACACACTAGGGATCATCTGACTTCACCTATTCCTTTCGTGGTTAAAAAGGATCAAAGAGCAGTAGGAAATTAGAAAGCTTTGGTGGGTTTATACACAATCACACAAGTGTGCATGGGAAAAACCACACAAACTGTGTTTTTCCTCAGCTCTCACTCTACAACAGTCAACATAGACTACTGTGACCAAGTATGTGTGGGGTTTTCCTCACACACCAAGCAGTGGACACCAGCTGGTGTCCTGTGATTTAATTCAATTGTGACGCTGTCTGCCTGGAGATAGCCTCAGATCCCAAAGTGTGAGGGCTCGGTCCCACAAAACGGCCCCTCCAGACACCAGTGGCAAGTCAAGTCCTCCAGAACTGCTGACTGACCAGCTTCAAATTGGGGTCCCCACAACCCCATCTTTGGATTTGATTAATTTGCTAGAGTGGCTCACAGAACTCAGGGAAACTTACTTATGTTAACTGGTTTATTGTAAAGAATACTACAAAGAATACAGATGAAGAGATGCATAGGGTGAGGGATGGGGAAGATGTGTGGAGCTTTTATGGCCACCCCAGACACATGCCACCCTCCAGGAACCTCCACTGTTCAGCTACCTGGAAACTCTCTGAGCCCTGTCCTCATGTGCCTTTTATGGAAACTTCACTGGACAGGCATGATTGACAACCGTACAGAAATGTGATTAGACAAAAAGGGTATGATCTCATGCTAACACACTAAGTGGGGAAATTCAGCAAGGCTGGTCTGTTTAGATTCTGCTTGGCCTCTCTGTGCAGCATCCTTCCTCCAGGGCATGGGGCAGAGCCCTTCTGAAATGAGGGTCTTATGGACTACAGCCACACGAGGTAGGGCAGAGAATTTCCTTATGGCCAGTTCCAAGTCAGAAAGGCAACGGAAGATATTTACCTTGGGCAAAGACAGGAGCAGTGAAAGGAGGGCAGGAGAGGGTCAGAGAGAGATTCTGTGTCCTGAGTCTGCTCCTGAGGCCTAAAGTGCCCCCATATTATAACAAGACTGTGACAAAGGATGTGGGAATTATGACCCAGGAACTGTGGATGAAAATGTATTATTTATAGACATGTATATAATATGTCAAAATACCACATACAGGTAGTTAATAACTGCTATAGAACCAGAACACAGATAGTGTGGCCCCATCTATAATAGTAGTTTTCTGCATCACCACAATACTGCCTTTTTGACGGATTTGCTAAATTTTTATGATTGGATTTAGGAATAAAAGCCACAATAATTTTATAGACTTCTAACATAGGGAGAACATATTATGAAAATGTAAGTCAGCTTCCCCCTTTTTTTATATACTTTAAATAATATTCCCTCTTTTGTTCTTTCTGTAACATCACTGGAAACATTTGCCCGCGCAATGATAAGCATATACGAGGGGTGGAGAATAGGAACATAAGGCACCAACTGTGTCTAATTGTGGAAGCAGAGAATTCCGTGGGAAGGAACAGTCATGGTCCCTCCTTTGGAATAAAAATTGGTGTAGACCCTGAGGAGCCCAACTGATATAGAAGTATATTAGTGAATTCACCTCAGCTTTTTCTAACTGAATGACTTTTCCATTCTGTCTCTTGAATTATTGTTAAAGAGAGATTCAGTCCCCTCACCTACTCCCTGGGGGTATATTTACCATCATGAATGTGGACTTAACCATATCACTTGCTTTGGTAAAGGGATGTTAATAGACATAAAACAAGCAAAGGCTTGAGATGCTTTTGTGTGGTTGGGCTCTGCCTCTTGCACTTCTGTCATGGCCAGTAGAAAACTCTGCCCCAGGTCCCCTGCAAAGCCACCACAGCCACCTGTAGAAATGTGAGTGTGACAATGAAAGCTTACCATTTTATACCACTGAATTCTGGGGTGGTCTTTTACGTTGCAATACATGACTGATGTGATTATTCTCAGTATAAATTATATTTACTGATTATTCTGATGTGTTAATTCAACTAATATTTATTTGGCAATCGCTGTACTGGGCTCATGAATAAACTTGCGAACATGATAGGCACAGCTTTGTTGTCCTAGAGTTCCCAGCTTAGTGGAAGAAAGAGGATATTTAAATAAAGCACTATAAAAACATATTGTTGGCACTCTGATGGGGTGGGGAAGGTCACTGGAGGAAAAGGAAACCATATCAAGGGCAGCATCCCATTGTAGGGTTATAGTCAAAAGAAGATCTCTGGAAGAGGGAAATTAGTCTTATCTGAAGATAAAATGATGTTAGAAGTCAGGACAGGAGGACACTTGGGGAGGAGAGAGAGATAGGGGAAGAAAGGAGGTCGCAGGCATAAAAAAAGGGACAGTATACGCAATGTCCCAGGGGAAAGAGAGAACAAAGACTATTAGGGAATGTGAAAGCTTTTCAATAAAATGAAGGCAAAAGAAAAAGTGGGACAGGATAAGGTTGGACAGAGAACTGAGCGCAGAGGACCACGGAAGCCCTTATAAGTCGTGTCAAGGAGTTTGAACTTTGTCCTAAGAGAACTAGGAAATTGTTTGATTAAACTTAAAAAAAATCCAAGTATGTTTTCCTTCCAAAATTGTAAATAACTTTGTTTATTTAAATAACACATTTTGCAAATTTTGGGGCAAAATTTAAAAATTTTTAAAGATCCTCTCCAAGGTCAGCACACACACTCTAATGATGAAGTACTAGAGTGTTTCTAACGAACCAGGAGCTCTTTTACATTCCTGATCAGCACACTCAGAGGGCCATGTGGGTAAGCTAATGTCGGGGTGTGAATGTGTGCTTTCCTCAGTTCTTTATTGCTTGTTTCAGACGTTGCCGTGGGTAACCAAAACTCTGTTCCAGAAATTGACAGTTAGTGCTTACAGAAAGGCAGGCAATAGGAGGAGAAGGAAAACCTTCCTTCACAACCCCCAATTTTCTTATGACCCCTCCTTTTGGAGTCTTCGAAGACCTTGATCATCTCATGTTTCTCCACATGCCCTATAAACTCCCTGAGGGCAGGGTCTGCGTGTCTCTTGTTCATTCACAGACTCTCATTCAATGATGTTGACATCAATGATAATATACAGTAATTATTTAGATCAAATTAATTTAAATTCTAAATCCAGCCTTTTGACCTTAAACTAGCTTTTTATATATTAGGGACACTGAAAGTCTAAGACAAAAGATGAGATTTATTTAGTGTGTCAAAACCTACAGGGAACATTGTCAAATATGAAATGGCATTTAACTTTCTTTGGGCTATGTTATTAATATATTAATATATGCCAGTCTTGTAAAATATTGATATGTCTTGGTGTGTATTATCTGTAATAATTATGGTTATTATGTCAATTGCTATATGCCACCAAAATAACCAATTTGGTTTATCAATTGTCTCTAACCATGGCTAGTCCAAGTTCTATCATCTCCAGAAAATTGTTATTTTACGTTAATTCATCTCAAAGATTATATACCACTGGACTAAAACAAAACAAACTTCCAGGACAGATAAATTAGTTTTGTAGCCCTGCCTTTGAGATTTTAGATTTTACTCTTATGTCACCTAAAAGATTGTAAGTGTTGATGAGTGCCTGTCTACGTCCAGTCCTGTTTGGCCTAAAATATTTAATTGGCTGTGAGTCCCCTTTTGGCTTTTCAGTCTTCTTGGCCACAAGGGTCCCACCGAGGGCTGGATGGACCCAGGGCAGGTAGCCACACCACCCTGGCAACGGATGGAACAAAATGAAAGTTTGGCCATAGATGCTGTCTTTGACATATCTTGGCCAAAAGGAGGGAATTGGGAACTAAAATAAAATTTTAAGGATCACCCCCCCCCAACCGGTTGACTAAATAGACCCCCCCACCCCGTGGCCAAAAGGAATATCCTAAAACTAAATTGCCTGCCAGGAGGAAGGTCAGACATATCTTATCATGCCCCCCTCCCTTCTTGGGGACATCCTTTGTAATCCATTAACAGGCCTAAGGGTATGCGAGACAAACGGACAGGTCCTCAATTTACACAAGCATATGTCCAGTGGCTTATCTCTGATAAACAGCAACTATGTTAAAATATTCCAAGCCTTTAGACAAAGCTTCCTTTAGCCAATTACAAGCCAAAGAATCTCTAAACCCACCTATAACCTGTAAGCCCCCGCTTCCAGATGGCCCACCTTTTCGGACCAAACCAATGTATGCCTGCCACGTATTGATTTATGAATTTACTTGTAACCCTTGTCTCCCTGAAATGTATCACACCAAACTGTAACCCAGCCACAGCAAGTCCACCTGCTCAAGGCCTCTTGGGTGTGACTCCGGGTCATGAGCCTCAAATTTGTCTCAGAATAAATCTCTTTAAATTATTTTACAGAGTTTGTCTTTTTTTTCCAGTGACAAGATTGGCTCCCAGACATGGGGCTCAGAGAAGACTCAGGACCGCCGAAGGAGCAGCCCAAACTCAGTGCCAGGTACTGGCATGGCCGTTTTGGGCCCTCCAGCTCCGAGCTTCTCCTTTGGCGGAACTGGTAAGGCCTCCTGAGCTCCAGACCTCCCGTTTTTGGTTGATGGTTTTGGTTTACTCTGAGCTGGTTCTTTTCCTAGGAATTGTTGTTTGGGATCCTAACTTAGATTTGGAGGTGCGTTCTAAAGGGTCTTCTCCATTGTCTTTTTATCCAAAAATTAATCTCAATTGGCTTTTCTGTGCATTTTTGCAAGAGGAAACTGAATTGTCTTGTTTGTAGATAAATGAGAGACTGAGTTCCTCAGCCCCAAAGAGAAGGGGCATCTTACTCCTCCCGGCCTTGGCAGCCCTGGGTGACCAGGGTCCTGAGTGGGAGTTGCCTGGGGTGATTCCCCAAGGCGTGAGTGGCCCTATAGGGAACCCCCCAACACATTAATTAAAAGAAGGCTCGTCCAGGAAACGCATGTAAGAGCTGATCACTTGGCGTTTGGAGCCCTCTCAGAGGTATTAGACCTCCACGAGAGAAACTGAGACAAGTAAGAGGATGGGACCGACTCAGTGGTGAGACATTGAGGAGCGCCACCCACAATCAGCACACTCTGATCCACGACACCAAACCCTGTTTTACAGTTTGGTTGCTTCTTTTAAAGAAAAATAGGAAATTCGGCCGGGCGCGGTGGCTCACTCCTGTAATCCTAGCACTCTGGGAGGCCGAGGCGGGTGGATCGCTCGAGGTCAGGAGTTCGAGACCAGCCTGAGCAAGAGTGAGACCCCGTCTCTACTAAAAATAGAAAGAAATTATATGGACAACTAAAATATATATATACAAAAAATTAGCCGGTGCATGCCTGTAGTCCCAGCTACTTGGGAGGCTGAGGCAGTAGGATCGCTTAAGCCCAGGAGTTTGAGGTTGCTGTGAGCTAGGCTGACACCACGGCACTCACACTAGCCCGGGCAACAGAGTGAGACTCTGTCTCAAAAAAAAAAAAAAAAAAAAAAAGAAAGAAAAATAGGAAATCCTTTAAAATTGAGGAAAGATAAGGAGAATGACCCCCGTTAGGCACCCCAGTTGGTTTGTGGTACCTCTGCTTGCAAGTATTTTTGTAAATGAAAATATTCAACAGCATGCCAGGTTTTTCTAGAGCTCCAGCTGGTTATAGCTAATTATTACGCAGAGGTTTTTATGAAAGGGCAAATTACATCAAGGAAAAATCAGAGCTGAAATGGTCGATCTACCACTGTAGAGTTAAAACCTCTCAAGCTATTTCTCTCTTTTCTGGCTACTCTAAAACCTGCTTTTTCTATTGATGTTAAGATAACTCATTGTTTATGGTATTTACAATTGAAAGGCTACCTGGAGATCCTGATGCCAGTTCTAGCTAAAATGCAAACATTAAAAACTCATTTTGAACTGAAGAAAAAAAAAAGGGTAAAGTTTTTTTTTTTTTTTTTAAATCAAACTGCCATGGAAACTGCTTTCTCCAAAACTTTGATCCACAGGCCTAATTAGTTTACCGATCAGGGCAACTGAAGTTTGCCGTGTGAACAAGTTCCAGTTTCATCAGAGGAAATTTGAATCCAGCTGTATTTTACAGACTGGTGAGTTTGTGTTATCATCTCATGGGTAGAGTTCTAGGGTAAAATCTATTAGAACTTTGTGTGGGTGTATGTGTGTGTTAGAGTGTATATGTTTAGGTATGTTTTGTGTCTGTCCATATATTACATGTTTGTACTTACATGGTTCTGGACTGGCTTAAAAATAAGGGAGCGCTTATAAATTAAACCCAAATGGTTCACCTGAATTTAATAATCTTTTGTAAATAAGCTGGGTTATTATTTTTAAAAAAGGTGTTATTAGTAAAGTAATAGTAAAAATGCTTTCAAATTGTCAGCATACATTTGTTTTTGCCTTGGTTTTACTGGACACTTTTATGTTCTTGAGGTGTTAAGATTTGACATAAAGGTTATAAAAATATAAACTTATCCAAAGACAAAATAATGTGATTTTTGATAAGTAAAGTAAATTTAATATTTGGTCTAATGATAATCACTAAATCTGAGTTACCAACAAAAATACCTATGTGTTTAACTTTAAGGTAAAAATGCAAAAGTGCCTAAGTGTCAGCAAATTAAAATAAATAAAACAGGAAGTAGAGAAAAAAAAACAAACCAAACAAACTTATGGTCAAAGGTATATGAAAATATTTTGGTTTTGGTCTTTTAACCCTAACTGCAGATACAATTTACTTCCACCGATTCAATGTCTGTAGAGAGGTACACAAAATGTGTTTCTAACTCACTATCATCTAATATTAACAGTACTGTTAGAGATTCAAAGTTATCCTAAAAGTTGTAGTTAGAAGAGCTTAAATTAGAAGCTTCAGTTTTCCCCGTGGTCTTGTCCATTTTTCTCCCACTCTTTACAAGCTAGCCAGTTGTGTGTACACTATGTTGCTTTAACAAAGTTTGTGCCTAGGGAAAAAGTTTCTAAATTATTAATTTTTGTGTAGAAATTTATATTAAGATAAAAGGTGAATGATGGTTACAATCCAGAGAATCTCAAAACAGTCTTACTCTTTTTTTTTTTTTTTTTTGAGACAAGAGTCTCACTCTGTTGCCCAGGCTAGAGTGAGTGCCGTGGCATCAGCCTAGCTCACAGCAACCTCAAACTCCTGAGCTCAAGCGATCCTCCTGTCTCAGCCTCCCGAGTAGCTGGGACTACAGGCAGGTGCCACCATGCCCGGCTAATTTTTTCTATATATATTTTTAGCTGTCCATATAATTTCTTTCTATTTTTAGTAGAGGTGGGGTCTCGCTCTTGCTCAGGCTGGTCTCGAACTCCTGAGCTCAAACGATCCGCCCACCTCGGCCTCCCAGAGTGCTAGGATTACAGGCGTGAGCCACCGCGCCCGGCCAAAACAGTCTTACTCTTTATCAATATTGCATGTACTCAAGTTTACACCCCCCCAAAAATTGTTTTGAGACCATTTAGATTGTTCTCAAAACAGCTTAATCTTGATCGTCATGTAAAAAGCATGTTACTACTTTGTGTAAGTCTTTTTGGAGTGGCCGGTGCCAGAGAAAGAAAGATGAGCAGAGTTGAAAGGGATAAGTAAAGAGGCTTTATTGGAGCACTCCCAGGTCGGGGTAATGGGTCCCGAGAGAAGGACCCAGGCAAGTCTCACAGTCCCACAAGTGGAACTAGAGAAGCCACCCCGCCCAGAAGTCTGGGTGGGTTTATATAGGTTCTTAGGGCTGGGGGATGGGAGCTTCTTTGGCCAGGAGATGTCAGCGTGAGGAGTAAGGAATTTCTTTGTTTCAGTTCTGGGGCGGGTATTGAGGGACAGGAGGGACTTCTTCTCTTTTCATTAGGGAAGGGAGGGGTACCTGCCACCAGCCTTACATTCCAGCCTTTTAGTAATAGTAGGGTGCTGCGGTCTTTCTGGCTACTTCCTGCTTTTGAGGGGCATAGTGGGAGTTATGGGCCAGAGTTGGCTGGTGAAGGGGTGACTGGAAGGGGAGAGTAGGGGTTAAGAAGCATCTGGTTTACTGCTACCCTGGATAATTCCTGCAGGCGGCATTGGAGAAACTGTAAAAGACAGGGGGCAAAGAGAAAGATTAGGCAAATGGTGACAATGGGTCCTATTAAGGGTAACAGCCAGGTGGCTAGTGGGGACTGTATCCATCTGAAGGGGGAAGTCCTCTGCCCATGGCGGTTGTGTAGCTCTTCCCTCAGGGAGTCCAGTTTGTTTATGTTTTGTTCTATAAGGCCTGACTCATTGACGTAGTAGCAGCATTACTTGTGGAGGAAAATGCAGGTTTCTCCTTTTTCAGCCGTTAATAGGTCCAGGGCCCTCTGGTTTTGGAGAGCTACCTGAGCCAGAGAAGTCAGTTGTCTCTGCAGGGAAGTTAGTGACTCGGACTTGGTTTCCAGGGATAGCTGTAGGCAATCTGTAAAGTCTTGGGCAGAAATGACACTGTGGCCCAGGGCGCCTCCTGTAAGCCCTGAGGCTGTGATGGAGGTGATCAAGCTGAGACCCACCATGACCAGCAAGAAGATGGCTCGTTTTGAGGGGGATCCTGGGAGAAACCACCCAAATTCAGACTCACCGTATAGAGTTAATTGAGGGACGACCATGACAGGGAAACAAGGACCCAGGGTGGATGTTTTGACACAGCGGGTAAGTGTTCCACTGCACCAGAAGAACTGTCCTGGAGCAGAAGAGGTGGTTGTGGTCACAGTATGGTTAGTGAGGCAGCATCCATGAAGTTGTAGGTTGGGGTCAGTGAGGGTCATGAGAAAGCATATGCGGTCCACATACGGTTGGCCTGTGGGCTCAGGTTCCCATAGGGGAACTCGAGTGAGTGGAGTGGAGCATGAGGGACCTGATGAGGGAGTCCTCTGGGGGTTAGAAATGTTTAGGGGAACAGCGGCCAGTAGGGGGTCACTGAAGGGAGGCACAGAGGAAACAGTGGGAGACATTAGAGATTATTTTAGAGGAGTTTAAGAAGGCCAGGGTATGTTGAATAATATTTAGTCAGGAGGTAAGAGGGGGATGTTTAGGGTAGGAGGAAAGTTGTCCTGCTAGAGTTTGTTCTGCTTCCAGAATATTGATAGATATTTGAACCTGTGTCTGGTGGGCCAGGACATATTTACGGCTGACGTGAATAGTTGCTGAAGGGTAATAGTCGTGCATTTTCCAGTATACTTTGCCTGTGACTTCAATTTCCCAATGCTAGTCCCAAGGGTCGAGGATATCCATGTGAAAGATAGCTGAGTCGGTCTCTGGAGGCTGAGGTAGATATCTGTCCACGTGGGCCCAGAGAATTTGCCTGACCAACGAGTTCCAGGGCCTATGCCTTAGGGAGAGCCAGCTTGCCGTCTTTCAGAAGGACCCACCCTTCCATGGTGGTTGGTCCCCCTTGGGCGAGAAGGCTGTCACACTCCTCTGGAGTGAAGGAATGGAAAGGAAAAGAAGAGGAGCCAGACTAGGATGTTTTGGGGATGTTAGACTACAGGCAACAGTATCAGCATAGTTGTTTCCCTTAGCGATGGGGGACCCGTCCATCCCGTGTCCCTTGTAGTGTATGACAGCTAACTGAGTGGGTAACTGAAGGGCCTCGAGGAGACTGGGGATAAGGGTGGCGTTAATAACAGGGGAGCCCTTGGTGGTGAGAAAGCCCCGTTCTCTCCATATGGCAGCATGGCAGTGAGCCATCATAAACACATACTTGGAGTCTGTGTAAATATTTGCACTCCTGCCTCGGGCTAGGTGTAAGGCTCGGGTGAGAGCAATGAGTTCTGCCTTCTGGGAGGTGGTGTCCTCCGGGAGTCGGGAGGCTTCTATTACCTGAGAGGCAGAGACAATGGCATAGGCCACCGGGCATTTGCCGTCCTCACCTCTGACCGAGCTGCCATCAACAAAGAAAGTTAAGTCCGCTGTAAGGAGTGGCTTGTCTGACAGATCAGGTCTAGGGGTAGTGGAGGCTTCAACCATTTCTGAGCAGGAGTGTGAGGACAGGGTTAGGCAGGGAATGGGGAGCAGAGTGGCAGGGTTTAGAGTCGGGACTGAGATAAAGTAATGGTGGGATTTTCAATAAACAAGAGATGGAATTCCTGTAGTCTAGTCAGAGTGAGGAGGGCTAAAGAGCAGTGAGTTAGAAGGTCCTGTAAGTGGTGGTTGGAGAAGACATGTAAGTTCTGTCCCAGGGAGAGTTTCAGGGCCTCCCTGGTGAGAGCAGTGGCCGCTGCTAAGGCGCGGAGGCAGGGCGGCCAGCCACGGACCGTGGTGTCCAGCTGTTTGGATAAGTAGGCCACTGGGGTGGAAATGGGAGTAGGTCCCAGAGGTTGGGCAAGGACACCAAGGGCCAGGCCCTGGCGCTCATCCATGTAGAGGTTAAAGGGTTTTTCAGGATGAGGGAGTCTTAGAGGGGGTGCTTGTAGGAGAGAGTCGTGAAGTTTTAGGAATGCGTGGCAGACAGCCTGAAGGTTTAACAGAGGGCCAGCGGAGGCATCACATGCCACCTCATAGAGGGGTTTGGCAAGGAGAGAAAATTTGGGGATTGAGTGTTGGAAGAAACCAATGAACCCGAGGAAGGATAGAATTTGTTCCGCAGTGGTGGGAGGCTGGAGGTTGCGGAGGGCCTGACGCGATCACCAGTGAGATGACGGGAAGTGGGGGTGAGACTAAGTCCAGGGTAAGTGACAGTAGGCTTAGACAGCTGAACTTTGGAGGGGGACACCCGGTAGCCCTTAGAGGCAAGGAAGTTGAGTAGAGAGGCAGTGTGTGTGTGGCTGTCGGAGTATGAGGGGCTGCAGAGTAATAAATCGTCCACATATTGGAGGACAGTGCTTGGTTGTAAGGGGCACCGAAGAAAATCCTGGGCGAGAGCCTGACCAAAGAGGTGGGGGCTGTCCTTGAACCCCTGGGGCAGGACAGTCCAAGTGAGTTGTCGAGACATGTTTGTGTCGGGATCTTCCCACGTAAAGGCAAAGAGATTGTAGCTGGCTGGGTCTAAAGGAATGGTGAAGAAAGCGTCCTTGAGGTCCAGGACAGAAAAGTGGGTGGTGGAGGGTGGAATATGAGAGAGTAAAGTGTAGGGATTAGGCACCACAGGGTGTATGGGGACAACTGCCCCGTTAATGAGTCTGCGGTCCTGGACTAGCCGGTATGAGCCATTTGGCTTTCTTACCGGGAGAATGGGTGTGTTATAGGGAGAGTCAGTTGGAATCAAAAGTTTTTCTCGCAGAAGATGTTCTGTGATGGGTTTTAGACCTCTGCGGTGGATTGGTGAAATAGGGAACTGTGGCCAGGAAGAGAAGGATGAGGGGTCTTTGAGTCGAATGAGGACGGGGGTGTGGTGTGTGGCCACCACTGGGGTGGAGGTGTCCCAAACCTGGGGGTCTACGAGTTCTGGTGGGAGGAGGTATGTAGGACTCGGTAAAGTGGGAGAGGCTGGGGGCGGAGCTGAGGAATCTAGAGAGAGAGAGAGAAGGAGGGCAGAAGTTCCGGAGGAAAAGTGGAGGATGGTGCCCAGCTTGGTTAATAGTCCCTTTCCAGTAGTGGAGTGGGACAGGAGGGCATGATAAGGAAGGAATGGGTGATGGGACAGTCATCTATTAGACAAGTTAGGGGACCGGTGGTGGGGGGTCGAGACGGATTGCCAATACCCACGACCGACACCTGGGAAGGATAGGTAGGGCCTGAAAAGGAAGGCAGGACAGAGTAGGCAGCCCCCATGTCAACCAGAAAGGACACTGCCTTACCCGCTACCTTGATTGTTACCCTGGGCTCGGCAAGTGTTATCAGGGTCGCTGAGTCAGGGCCTCTTCAGTCTTCAGCAGCCAGACCCAAAGCTGCCATCGGCAGGTCTAGGGATGGAAGGACTGGCCTTCTGGACTTCTGTCCCAGGGGGCAGTCACTTTTCCAGTGTCCCTCTTGACCACATGCTGGGCAAGGCGTGGTGGGTGGACGTGGCTGCGGACATCGGTTGGCCCAGTGGCTTTCTTTACCGCACTTGAAGCAGGTGCCTGGTGGAGCGTGGCTGGTCACCTTAGACCAGGTCGATGGCTTTGCAGGTCCCGCCGGCTTCAGGGCTGCAAACAAGGCTTGGGCCTGCAGGTGTGCCTTTTGGCGGACACGGGCCTCCCTTTGGGCCTCTGCCTGTTTATCTCGGGAATTGAAGACTTTAAATGCCATATTCACTAGGTCTCGGATAGGGGTCTGAGGGCCCTCCTCTGCCTTTTGAGTCTCTTTCTGATGTCAGGGGAGGACTGAGTAATAAAGTGAGTTGCAAGGACAGTAGTCCCCGCGGGGGAGGTAGGATCTAGGCGGAGATATTGGATAAGGGCATCTGTAAGGCAGCTGAGAAAGGCAGGGTTTTCGTCTGCTCTTTGAGTGATTTCCCTGAGTTTGTCATAATTTACAGCACAGTGGGTGGTGGCCTGGAGGCCGGCGAGGACACACTGCAACAGGTGGTCTCTCTGCTGCCCAGACGCACTCCCTTTTATCAGTAGAAGGTGTAGAGGATAGTACAACCAAAATATCATGCCAGGTAAGGTCACATGCCTGTGTCAGGTAACGGAACTCTTTGGTGTAGGCTGTAGGGTCATTAGAAAATGAACCTAGGTGCTTTTCAATCTGAGAAAGGTCAGAAAGGGAGAAGGGAGCACGTATGCATACAAGCCCTTCAGCGCCTGCCACCTCCTTTAACAGACAGAGGAGGGGCTGGTCTCAGGGGTTTGCGTGGGAGTGAGTGTGCCGGGAGACGTCGGCAGAGCGGCTGGGCGGTGTGGGAGGATGGGCGGGCGCCTGTGGGTGTGGTGGAGGTCGAGTGGGGGGAGGGCCGAGGGAGTCGGGTGGATCGGAGAAAGCAGAAGGGGTGTCTGAAGAGACGTCCGGGGGAGAGTTAGAGGGAGAAGAGGAGGGGGGTGGGGGGTCCAGCACAAGGAGGACCTGTGCGGGGTGTCAGGTCAGACAGACAGAAGGACAGGAGCGCAAACAGAAAAAGGCTTGGACATACGGGATCTCCGACCATTTGCCATTCCTGTAACAAAAGTTATCAGGGTCTTGTAGAATATTGAAACCGAAAGTCCCATTTTCAGGCCATTGGGAGCCATTGTCCAATTTATACATTGGCCAGGCAGTGTTGCAGTAAAGAATGAGGCGCTTGGGCCGGATGTCTAAATCCAGGGCCTTCAGATTGGCCAGCAGACACCCCAGGGGCGTCTCTCGGGGAATGTTGGAACTTTGGCTACCCATGATGTCTCAACCCAGATGGGGAAATAGCCAGGAAGTTTCCTGGCTACGGAGGCAGCAAAAGTTGGGGGGGGGGGGGACGTCTCCACCCAAGACTAGTATGCCGGCATGGAAAGGGGAGAGAGGAATTCAGGTGTCCCCGAATAGCCTCAGCCCCTGGAATGGGGGAGCCTCTGACGTGGGCCCACAGTTTAACAGACAGGGAACAGCTTCCCGGAGAACAGAGGCTCCCAGTGGGGGATCCAGGCTGGGACAACACAGGGTGACTCACCCAGGCCGAGGTCGTCAATCAGGGACTGGAAGGCAGTCAGCGGAGGTCCCGGTCCAGAATGCGAGAGTTTGAGGAAGGGGGTGGTGCAGCCAGGGCCCCAGAGAGGGCCGGAGCAGCCAAACGCCCCTCCCGGGTCTTGGCACCAAATGTAAGGCTTTTTGGAGTGTCCAACACCAGAGAAAGAAAGACGAGCAGAGTTGAAAGGGATAAGTAAAGAGGCTTTATTGGAGCACTCCCGGGTGGGGGTAATGGGTCCTGAGAGAGGGACCCGGGCGAGCCTCACAGTCCCACGAGTGGAACCAGAGAAGCCGCCCTGCCCAGAAGTCTGAGTGGGTTTATATAGGTTCTTAGGGCTGGGGGATGGGAGCTTCTTCGGCCAGGAGATGTCGGCAGGAGGAGTAAGGAATTTCTTTGTTTCAGTTTTGGGGCGGGTATTGAGGGATAGGAGGGGCTTCCTCTTTTTTCATTAGGGAAGGGAGGGCTACCTGCCACCAGCCTTACTCTTTGTATCATTGTTTGAGGTGCTAAGGATTGGCACTGAAGGTTTTTTTTTTTCCTCTCAGTCTACAGTCAGGTGATCTTATGTTGATGGGATTCAGAAAACTAACTTAAAATGAAGGCTTCAGAAGCAAAAATTTTCTGACCTTGCCTTGTCTGCCTGCCTCTTGTACCAATTCTTCCCTAAAGCTAGCCATATAAACCAGAATCCCTCTACCCAAGGCAGGTTGTACAGCCCAGAACCCCTTTTTTTCTGAAAGCTAGCCATAAAACCTAAAATTAGTCTATGTAAAATGGCCATAAAGTAATTATCTGACCTACTTTGTTTTTACTTTGTTTTACTGTAAAACCCCATGCCAGAAAGGCCTTGCCCTGCATCCAGAAGGAAGGACACTCAGAGAGGCCAAGCGGAATCGAAATATAAAAGCCTAACTCAGCCTGTTAGAATTAGCTCACACTCTTTTTGTCCAATCATTTCTACTGGACTGTCCATACTTTAAACATAAAAAATGGACAATTTCCCCTGCACCTTTGAGTGTTCATTCTGAAGGTGTCCATGTATAAGTTTTAATTCTTTCTCCTAGTAATCTTCATGGCAGTAAATTTTCAACAGGTCTTTATGGGGACGTGGCCTTTGCTCCCAAACTTTGGGGACCAGAGACACTTTGATCCCTATGATGTCAATAAATTTTTTTGGAGGACGTGATGTTTTGGAAGGATCTAATTAACTAATACCTTTAAATGGGATATTCAAAAATGTCTACTACGTTTATAAAATTTAAAAGTGGGCCGGGCGCGGTGGCTCACGCCTGTAATCCTAGCACTCTGGGAGGCCGAGGTGGGCGGATCGTTTGAGCTCAGGAATTCGAGACCAGCCTGAGCAAGAGCGAGACCCCACCTCTACTAAAAATAGAAAGAAATCACATGGACAGCTAAAAATATATATAGAAAAAATTAGCCGGGCATGGTGGCGCATGCCTGTAGTCCCAGCTACTCGGGAGGCTGAGACAGGAGGATCACTTGAGCTCAGGAGTTTGAGGTTGCTGTGAGCTAGGCTGACGCCACAGCACTCACTCTAGCCTGGGCAACAGAGTGAGACTCTGTCTCAAAAAAAAAAAAAAAAAAAAAATTAAAAGTGATGTTATATTTGTTTAAGTCTTATTGACATACTTACTTGCTTTTCTCGGTAAGATTCATGAGTTAAAGATTAAAAAACCAATAACTTAAACTATATTTTAATCCCTGTTCTGTTACATATCTAATTTATAGGGTATAAAAATGGTAAACACAAAAGTAACTTAAACTAATAGCTGGAATCTAAACTGCTAAGATAAATGAATAAATAAGATAAAGTACGTAAATATAAATGAATAAAATTTTCATATACTTTAAAATCTTAAAGTCATTATGTTAAGTTAAAAAAGATAATCATAAAATGTTTGGATCATTTATAAGGTAAAATACTGCAACATTAATTCTTAAACATAAGTTTAAGCTTATACCTTGTAATCTTATCTTTGTATTCCGGAATGCTAATAAAATTGGTGACTAACAGTTCAAAGTTACTTTAACTTCCTAGGTTTTTCTAAGAGTTGACATTATCATCTGTATATGTAATTAAAACTTCTAGATGAAAGGAAAATAATTCTATACAAAAATTTTTAATAAAAATATTATAAGATATAAGTATTTTGTTAGATGATTTTGTCTAATTTATTGATTTTTGAAATTACTTTAAAATTCAATATGTAAATGGTCATTAAAAATTAAGTGGATATAAAAGTTAAATGTTGTAAAAGTTTGGCCATGGATGCTGTCTCTAACATATCTTGGCCAAAAGGGGGGAATTGTGAACTAAATAAAATTTTAAGGCTCACCCCTCCCACCCCCACCGGCTGACTGAATGGACCCCCCCCCCCCCCCCGTGGCCAAAGGAATATCCTAAAACTAAATTGCCTGCCAGGAGGAGGGAGGTCAGATATGCCTCCTCATGCCCCTCTCCCTTCTTAGGGACATCCTTTGTAACACATTAACAAGTCTAGGCCGGGCGCGGTGGCTCACGCCTGTAATCCTAGCACTCTGGGAGGCCGAGGTGGGTGGATTGCTCAAGGTCAGGAGTTCGAGACCAGCCTGAGCGAGACCCCGTCTCTACTAAAAATAGAAAGACATTATATGGACAACTAAAAATCTATATAGAAAAAATTAGCCGGGCATAGTGGCGCATGCCTGTAGTCCCAGCTACTCGGGAGGCTGAGGCAGTAGGATCGCTTAAGCCGAGGAGTCTGAGGTTGCTGTGAGCTAAGCTGACGCCACGGCACTCACTCTAGCCTGGGCAACAAAGTGAGACTCTGTCTCAACAAAAAACAAACAAACAAACAAACAAACAAAAAAAAAACAAGTCTAAAGGTATGCAAGACAAACCTACAGGCCCTCAATTTATACAACAAATCTATGCCCCGTGGCTTGTCTCTGATAAACAGCAACTACGTTAAAACATTCCAAGCCTTTAGACAAAGCTTCCTGTCTTTAACCAATTACAAGCCAAAGAATTTTTAAAGCCATCTATAACCTGCAAGCGCCCGCTTTGAGATGGCCCACCTTTTCAGGCCAAACCAATGTATGATTCCCACGTATTGATTTATAACTTTACCTGTAACCCTTGTCTCCCTGAAATGTATAAAACCAAACTATAACCCAGCCACAGCAAGTTTACTTGGTCAAGGCCTCTCGGGCGTGGCTCCGTGTTATGATCCTCAAATTTGGCTCAGAATAAATCTCTTTAAAATTATTTTACAGAGTTTGGTTTCTTTTCCATTGACAATTATGTCTTTAGGGAGGTAAAGGAAGACAAAGGTTTTTAAAAGAAAAAAATGAGATGGATTATATAACTGTTTTGAAATGATTATCCTCAGAGGCTGGATAGGCAGTTGTTGGGTAGACGTCCTTGCAGAAGTATGTTTTTTGAGACAGGGTCTGGCTCTGTGAGCCAGCTGTGGTGCAGTGGCGTCATCCTGGCTCACTGCGACCTCCACTCCTGGGCTCCAGTGACCCTCCTGCCTCAGCCTCCCGAGCAGCTGGCACTGCAGGCGCCACCACTCCTGGCTTAGGTCACCCTAGATGAAGGTTTTTATTCTAAAGGACCATAAAGTCGGAACACTGACGTTCCGGGGGTCTCTCCGCCGCCTTCCTGGCAGAGCCGAGACCAGACCGCCAGGCGCCCGACCGCCAGGTGGCGCAGCAAGCCCCGCCCCGCCCACCTGTGCGCGGGCTCATAGCCCCGCCTCTGCGCCCCGCCCACCTCCGCGCCGGCTTGGAGCCCCGCCCCCACGCCGCGCCTCCCCAGGTCCGCCCGCGCTGTGAGACTCCGCTTCCGCCGGCGCGCTGACGTCACGGGTCCTGCGACTCCTGCGCCTTCTCGCGCCTGCGTCGCGGGCGGACGGTCGTCCCTGTGGCCGGCCTGGCGGTTGAAGCGGTTGTCGCCATGTCGGTCGCCGCTCGCTCGGGCTCGTTCGCGGCCGTCCTGTCCGCCACGTCCCGCGGGGTGGCGGGCGCGCTGCGGCCTCTGGTGCAGGCGGCGGTGCCTGGACGCGAAGCAGCCCTTCCCGTGCCGGGAGTCGCTGAGTGGCCGGCCAGTGCGACGGCACGGGGTGGCCTCCGTGAGCCTCAGTGGTGAGCCGGGCTGCGGGGAGCGACTGGGGGCTGAAGGGCGTCATCGTTCTCGCTCCCCCGGCCCTGGGCCTGTAGAGCAGCCGAGGAGGACGCGGGAGTGTGGAGCAGAAGCCTCTGCGGAAGTCGTTGGGCCGCGGCGACCTTGGCCAGGCGCCCGCGCCACCTCTGCCCTCGGCGTCCTCACCTGCGGGACGCTGCGGGTTGCGTGAGCTCGAGCGATGCTGAGCGCTGGCGTTCCAGGCCTCTTTCTGTCGCCTTTCTCTCGACGGCCAGCGGGGCTCCCATCCGCTGGCCAAACTTTGTGCTCATTGGTCAGGTTCAGGAGCTGGAGTCCTACTGCGTCCAGCAAAGTCCTGACACAGTGTGTTGCTCACAGGTTGTTTGACCTTGGCCAGGTTTCTAAGCATTTTCTGCGAAATGGTTTCGTGGTTATTACCAATTTGGTAGGGATGTCGTGAGGCTTAGATGGGAAAACTGTGCATAAAGTCATTAGCACAGTTTGGGCACTTAATAAATGCGTAAAAATTGAACTGTTAGTGTGTGTGAAGTTGGCCCCTTTGCCACTACTGATGCCTTCAGTGTCTTTCCCCTAAACCTCCCTTCGCCCCACCCCCAAAACCACACACGCAAGGTCAGTTACGGGATAGTGTCACAACACGATCAGTTTAATCCTCGAGAAGAACAAGCAAAGTTTGATGACGTGCCCGTCTTACAGACGAGAAAACGAGGTAAAATAACTTGCACGAGGCTACACGGTGTGGTCGTGACAGCGTGGGTTTGACCAGGCTGTGTTAGCCGCGGGCCCTTCCCAGCGGCCTTTCCACACCCTCTGTCCGCAGATCCCCGTCGTCGTCCGCCCCTTGTGTTCCACCCTCTTCTTTACACGCGCTGTGCTGGGGATGGAGCGATGGCGACCTGTGGGCAGTGGGCCTGCAGGCAGACTGTGGCTTTAAAACATTAGGACGACTTATGGCATCGCTTGGAAATGTTGGAAGCTGGGAACACTGAGCTGTAATTTTTACACAGGAAAAGTCTAGTGTGCTGTGTGTTAGCTGTCCCCACAGTTGGAACCGGTGCTCTTCTCCACTTTGTCACGGTCCTCGCCAGGCCTGCTTTATTGTGTTACCCGCCTGGCCCCATTGACGGCTGAGTCTGTGAAACTTCCCTTCCCTGGCAACCAAGTTGCCCCCACTCTTCGCTCTGCCTTTATTCACCCTATTCTGCACTGTTAGCGGCTCTTCCACTCGGTGTTCACATGTCCACGTGTTTTCCTTATCTATCCTTTCAATCTCAAGGATCAAGTAAATACAATTTCACATTTGCTGATTTGTTTATGTCTTTATAGCACATAACACTTTCCTCTCTCTATTGTGTTTATTGGCAGTTCCTCTGACCTTGAGCTTAAGGGCATAGAGAATGTCTCCTTTGTTTTTCTATCTCCCACTACCTCGGATTTTGCATATGGTTTGGTGCAAAGTATACGTGGATGAATGTTTGCTAAAGAGCACCAGTGGATTTTGGAGAACCTGTGCAGGGCAGGAATGGGGTCCTGGCCCATTCCAAGCCTGTTCTCAGGGCCTGGATGTGAGAAACAGGAAGGGAGGAGAAATTTCAATAGCAAAGGTAAAAATGTCTTTGGAATTCGTCAGATGACTGAAGGGTTTCTTCTGAAAATTGGAGACTTACCTGTTGTATTGAAATATTTTTCCCAAAACAGGCAAATAATATAGAACCATAAGGTAAAAACCTCTTTTCTGTCATCATGCCTTGAGCTTTTAGCTTAAGTTCACAGTAAAATCTCCTGTCTAAATGGTTTACGGAAGGCTGGGTAGTGGTGGATATGATCAGAGGGGTTGGATCAGGAAAAGATCCTTGAGTTGGGGAGGAAAGTTGTACTATTACTCCTTTATGCAGATTGCCAATGCTCATCAGAGATCACCTTAAAAAAACTTGTTTAATTAAAATGCCTTAATTTTTCTCCATTTCTAGATATTTCCTTTGAGTATATGATTTTGTTTTAGGTTACAATTAAATCTGTTATCTTTGCTACTAAAAGACCTAATGCAGCTCATGTAAATATTTAGAGAATGATTTTTGCAACATGGCAGTTTAATTTCTTGAGGGCTCTTGATGGTGTAGACCAGTGAAGTGTAACCTGTTAGAGTGGGAGTAGACCGTTGCCACCAAGTCTCTGAATGAGAATGGCAAAGCCATTCTATTTCGTGTTCTTGTACATTTCCTTGTGTACTGCTAAGGGGTGTGGATACTCTTTTTAATGTAGAAGTATGAACTTTTGATTCGTTTATCTTTTAGGTATGAAACACATATTTTTTGTATAATCCGAGGCAGTGCTAGGGGAAAGTAATTTATGCTTGATTCCAAATGCCAGTCTACACTGACAGGTTAGCATTAGGTACAGTAGTGCATGAGGTGATGTCACTTTGATTCCACAAAACCATAAATGTGAATCTCAAGTTGCCACTCACTGCCTGTGTCCTGGTCCCCTCCAAGAAATGGTTGGGTTGGTCAGAAAGTACATAGAGTCATTTTGATAGGTTTCGTTATTGTTTGTGAATACTTGTGGCTTCCATAAAGTTACTGACCTCAGGAACCATGTGAAAAGCAGTTGGGAGTATTGTGTATTGTGATGCTTGACTGCTCAAAGAGGTACAATATGTTAGGGTGAGGCAGGCTAGTAGACCAAGGTGGAATTGCAATTTAAAATAGTGAAAATATATTCTGTATGTGCACCTTTATTTTGGAAGCCACACATTTTCTAAAAGTGAGGACATTTTAGTGTCCCTTTTTCTAAAAAGAAAACCTTGTGGCAAATTTCCTAAGACAAATATACAATTTGCAAAGAGATTTGCTTCCTGAAACATACTTAAAAGTGGTACTAGTAAATTCATTTTCTTTTTGTCAGACATTGAAAAAATGTTATGGGAGAGAAGAACTTTTCTTTAAAACAAACTACTTGCTCCCAGAGTACTACATAGACAGCAATTATTTGCTTACTTAGCATTCATTTGACACAAACTTTTGGCCTGCAGTAGAAGTATCCGGTTGAGAGACCAGAAGCAGCGAAAAAGGTAATTTCCCTGCTGTCGTAGAGGCTATTGCCCTTCATTGACAAGGGGGATACGTGAAAATTTTGCTTTTTTTTTCCCTGCTAAATTGAAATAATTAGTTCTTTTACAGATTTCATTTTATTTTGAGAGCTGCCTATTCTGATAAGGATGTCCTTTTCTACCCAAGTAATACTAATTTATCCCCTAGGGTCTAAAATAGAAATCTTTAAATTTTCTGCAACTATAGTTATACTTACAGCTCACAGAATGTTTATTATCTTATAATTAGTATTTTATGAATTTTGAACAGTTCTTTTAGAGAGCACATAGGTAAGAATATAACCGTTAGACATTTGCCTTCATAAGATGATCACACACGAACTTACTGGGTAGACTAGATGAGTTCTAGCATCCCTTCTAGTCCAGAGAATATGGGAGTTATTTAGCTTGAGTGTACACTATACCTTGGCCATTGAAATTTTAGGAACTTTGAAATATTGCTATTTATTGTGCTGTTTAACTTTTTAAACTCGATGCACTGAGATGTTATAAGTCCTGAAACAGCAGTGTTCAACCAGGAGGAGCTCAATTTACAAATACTGTCTTGTAGTTTCATAGCAATACGATAGGCAGTGGTTGACTTCATTTCGTTTTTAGTATCTTATATTCTACCACTGCCAATTCGACTATTCCTTAGACCCAGTAAGTGCCACATTTCACATTTTTAGAGTTTGATTTGTGACTCCGTAAAGGTCTGTTTCCTGAGTGAAGCCCTTTCAGGATACTTGTGTAATTGTGTTTTTTAACCTTCTGTCTTGCAGTCCCTGCCTCTGTTTGTTAGTCCCAGACAGACGTCAGAGTGCGTGACTTCTCTGACTGTTGGCGCACTGAGGTTCTAGATGGCACAAAGTCTTCCAAAGAGAGCAGCGAAGCCAGGAGAGGCTTCTCCTACTTGATAACTGCAACAACTACCGTGGGTGTCGCCTACGTTGCCAAGAATGTCGTCTCCCAGTTCGTGTCCAGCATGAGCGCTTCTGCTGACGTGTTGGCCATGTCCAAAATTAAGATCAAATTGCCCAATATTCCAGAAGGCAAGAACATGGCTTTCAAGTGGAGAGGCAAACCCGTTTGTGCGCCACAGAACCAAGACGGAAATCGACCAGGAAGCTGCAGTCGAAGTGTCCCAGCTGAGGGACCCACAGCACGATCTAGAGCGAGTGAAGAAGCCCGAGTGGGTCATCCTGATCGGGGTCTGCACTCACCTTGGCTGTGTGCCCATCGCAAATGCAGGAGATTTCGGTGGCTATTACTGCCCCTGCCATGGGTCACACTATGACGCGTCTGGCAGGATCAGGAAGGGGCCCGCCCCGCTCAACCTCGAAGTTCCCTCCTACGAGTTCACCAGCGACGATATAGTGATTGTTGGTTAGAGACCTGGGCTCAAGTCACGGGCTTCTCGCAGTCTTCATGTCACCTCAGAAAATTGTTTGAGAGCAAGCCTTCTGTGCTTCAGGTTGCTTGATTTGAAATATTTAAGAATTGCTAATAATGTATTTGTAAACATTAATGTGAAATAAATTGAATTTAATGTTGAATACTTCCAAGCATTCAGTTGATAAAGCCACTGTTAAGTGTTGCTAAGCTCGGTCATACACTCCAAAGGTGCAGTGTCTGTTAGCTAATTCTAGTTAAAAATTACAGACTGGTGTACGAGATATTTGTGAAATCTGTAATTGACTTTGTCATCTATTTTCTTGCCCAAATATTTGTTTCCTACTTTGTTTCAGGCACACAGATTCTTTGAGCTTTGGGCTTTGCAGCTCAGTGTTAAATGAGGTAAAATTAGCTGGTTATCTCCCAAGTCCTGGGAGGTGTTTGTGGTATTGGCAGAGACAGTAGTTTTTCGCGGGACTTAGTGAAAGTCTTGGCTGTGTTTTCCGCCTGCCGCTGTGTGGTGTACGGCAGTCTGTGTGGTAACTGTGTGATCTAGCGAGTGAGTTCTGAGTGAGGCATTAGTCGTTCTAGGGTTTCTCTCCAGGTCTGGCTAGCTGGCTTTCTGCTCAAGTGACAGGCCAGGAAATCGCAGTCATTCCCGACGGCTGTAAGTTAGTATTTACAGTTCTTCAGTTTGAAGAGGCAGTGGTGTGATGTATCTGAGAGAAGCTCCAAAATGGCAGTGCTGCTCTGCTGCCTCCCTCGTTCGGCATCGTGTGTGTTCGTGTCCCCAAAGCTACGTCCACTCTGTCAAGAGGCAGAAAGGCAGCGTCTTAGACCTAATACTGTCTTTGTGCAAAAACGATCCTGCTGGTTTGCTTGATTACACTGTGAGGTGTTTGTGGCCACTGAGCACTTTTCACTGTGCAGGGGTGGGGTGGCCACAGCTTGTCAGAATTCACGTCTGTCTTCCTCCTGCCTCCAGTTACACGGGAGAAACAAGACTTAAGGTCTGTCTGACGTTCCCCCTGGGAACTGGGGGTGGGCTCTGCCCTCTGCTGGGAATCTTTCTGACAGGCGTGTCCTGTCCTTGCTGTTTGGAGGTGGGTCTGTAGTGCACTTTCCTGGGTCCACCTCGTGATCACATGTGCACGTGTAAAATGGCAGAAGTGGTTGGGTCTGACCAAGGGACTGACCATCCAGGGTTCCAGTCTTTAATGTTAGCAGTTAGGTGTTTGTACCAGAAAGGAAAATGTCAGAGTTTCTGTGCTTATGAACAGATATAAGTGTTTGGTTCATTTTTCATCATTCTAGAAACAAAATTGGCAGGTATGACAGTTGGTGGGACTCGTAAAAGTATTTTCTGTTCCGTGTCTGCAGACAGTGGAGGGGCCCCCACTGGGGGTGGCAGAGTAGAATGCAAAATGTTCAATTGTGAGGGGGCCGCGGGTCCACACACACAGAATTGTGCTGCCAAAACTGTCACGGCAGCCCGTCCCGTGGAGATACTGATACCCCACATTGCTGCGTCCCCCGCAGCTGCGCCTTGAAATGCTTCGCGTTTTCCTATCTGGAAGCCCGAGCACCCTTGCGTTAGCATCTGCCGCAGCGGAGGACCGCGTAGGAAGCTTGCAGGCCCCTGCGGGTTGCATCGCAGGCGCTTTGTGCTGGGATTGCCGCACGTGGGGGCCGCTTACGTCTGTCGTATTTTGAGTTTGACAGTGGGTTGCTGCTAAATCCCAGTAACCCGTCTAGTTTTTAAGAGAAGTCTGTATTCCACAGTGACAGGACCTTGATAAACGGACAGAGCAGACCTGTGTCACCTTTCTGACTATTCTGTGGAAACAAAATCCTAGATATCGGGGGAAACCTGACCAGTTTGCGTTCTGACGTCAGACCATTAACATGGACTGCTTTGTACTGGGCGTAATTCCTGGGGCAATCCCGAGAGCCATGGCTTTTCATTATTGTTTAAGAAGTGTTATAAAAACCGGCCTTTTTGAAAATTTTGTATTGTTAGAGATAGTGTCAAATTTACTTTGGTCTTTCTGAACATACCCTTTTAAAGCGTTTTACTCAATCTAATTGTATAGAGGGCTTTTGTCCTTATTTGATATTTATGGCTTGGGATCAAAATGTGCTTTTGGTGTCCTCATTTTTCTAAACAATGGGAACATGCTATTTATCTGAATGTCAGGAGTCATTGTTCATTCCCACAGTATTTTCATGTCATTTGAATTTGAGTACATTTTGTATATTGACCCAAAATAATTGTCCGTATTGTTCAGAATGGTATCCTTGGCCCCTGTCCTGACACCATCTGTTTGCTAGTGACTCCCCCCGGCCACTTCCCTGAGGTTCGTACTCACGTTCAGCTGTTGGCTGGACATGTCTGCGTGGGTGTCCCGTGAACACCTTAAACTCAGTGTCTGAAAGGAAAGGAGGTCATCTCTGTGTCCCATAAACCAACTTCGTTGCAGGTGGGCCTCCCCATCTACCTAGTAGCCGACTTGGCCATCTAAAGACTTGCTGGTCCTCCCTGCCTCCTTCCCATCGCCTCCTCCCCCAGGCCCAGATCGATCCCCAGACTCTGCTAGTTTAATCTTAACAGGTCTGTTACTGTCTCTCATCTGCAGCATTAGTTTCAGGTCCCACAGGGTAAGGGCTCAGCCCCACAAGGCTGCCCCCCACGTCAGACACTAATCACGGGCAGTGGGGTGCCTCTGTATTTCTGGCCAGTCCGGCTATAAATTTGGGGTTCGAACCACTCTTTCCTTGGGTTTGATTAATTTGCTGGGACGGCTCACAAGACTCAGGGAAACACGTTTGCCAGTTATCATAAAGGATGGCGTAAAGGACACAGATGAAGAGCCGGTCGAGAGCCGCACAGGATAGACCCGGGGCCGGAGTCCCCAGGCCGTCTCTGGGTGGCCGCCCTCTCGGCACCTGCAAGTGCTCAGCAGCCCCGAAGCTCACGGCGTCCTGTCGTCTGGGAGTTTTTATAGCGCTTGCTCTGCAGCCTGCCTTACTCCTCTCTATGGGTCTGCGGTGGCACTGAAAGCTCACCCCTCCTCACCTGGTCTTGTTGGCTAGCTCCACCCTGGGGCGATCTAGGGGCCCCACCCTAAGTCACCTTGTTAGCATAAACTCAGGTATTAGGGAAGGGAGCTCGCTATGGATAAAAGACACACCTATCACTCAGAAAATTCCGAGGGTTTTAAGAGCTCTGTGACAAGAACAATGAAAAAGAACAAACATATTCCTTATGATACCACAGTATTGATTATGTCAGTATTCACTCATTTATGAGCCATCCATTAATTTGTGCATTTAATGAGCATTGGACTAGGCACCAGAGGCTCAAAAATAAACGGCCAGGCCTGGGATCTTGCAGGAGTCCCTGAGGATGTGAGAAGCAGGTACACAAACCTAGTGTCAGAGTTGGAGGCTTGGGGGAAGGCAAGGGCAAGCAAAGCCTGGGGGGAGCCCCAAGGGAGCAAAATGGATTCCTGGTATTGGGTGGGGAGAAACAGGAAATAGCAGGTTAACTTTTTCCTTCAAAATTTCTTTGCTTCATGAATTAGGACAAATCTTTACAATGTCTCTGCAAAGGCTTCTACAGTCCTGTGAAAATAACCCAGCATGATCATGAAGCTTCCATGAAAACTCACGTGCACACAAACTCAATTTTAAATTATTAAAAATGAGGCTCATGCCTGTAATCCTAGCACTCTGGGAGGCCGAGGCAGGAGGATCACTTGAGGTCAGGAGTTCCAGACCAGCCTGAGCAAGAGTGAGACCCTGTCTCCACTAAAAATAGAAAGAAATGATTTGGACAGATAAAAATACATATAGAAAAAAAAAATCAGCCGGGCATGGTGGCGCATGGCTGTAGTCCCAGCTACTCGGGAGGCTGAGGCAGGAGGATCGCTTGAGCCCACGAGTTTAAGGTTGCTTTGAGCTAGGCTGATGCCATGGCACTCTAGCCCAGGCAACAGAGTGAGACTCTGTCTCAAAATAAATAAATAAATAAATTATTAAAAATGAGAATTAATGAGATAATATGTGAGAAATGCAAAGTTATATAAGTGGTATATATTCAAGGACTAATTATTACTGTCATTTTTAATGCATCCATTCATGTATTCTAACTGCTCAATTCTTCAACATTCTTCAGAGCTTTTAATTGTTTTTCAAGTTCTGCACTCTCAGCTTTTCATCGCAGTATGAAACTAGGAGACTCATTTTACAACCTTGTCTTTTTTTTGTTGTTGTTGTTGAGACAGAGTCTCACTTTGTTGCCCAGGCTAGAGTGAGTGCCGTGGCGTCAGCCTAGCTCACAGCAACCTCAGACTCCTCGGCTTAAGCGATCCTACTGCCTCAGCCTCCCGAGGAGCTGGGACTACAGGCATGCGCCACTATGCCTGGCTAATTTTTTCTATATAGATTTTTAGTTGTCCATATAATGTCTTTCTATTTTTCGTAGAGACGGGGTCTCGCTCTTGCTCAGGCTGGTCTTGAACTCCTGACCTCGAGCGATCCACCCGCCTCGGCCTCCCAGAGTGCTAGGATTACAGGCGTGAGCCACCGCGCCCGGCCTACAACCTTGTCTTGACAGAGGATGCACAGGAACCTGGCCTCGTTCCCAAGCTCCCAGGGAGGCCCCAGTTTTGGAAACTTGCCCAAAGCTTGGGCCTGAGATGACCTAGACGAAGTCCTGGGAACTGGCAGCCTTGGACCCAGCCCAGCCGGGAGGCCGTTCCCCACCCACTGGTTTCCTTGCCCTGCGCTTTGGAGCCATAATTAACTACTGAAAGACTTGGCTGTTGCCAACTTTCTGGCCACTCTGAACAAAAAGTCCCCGAGGAGACGCAGCTCTCCCCAGAAGGGCCAACTGCTTGTTTCACAGCAAGAGGATTTGTATAAATACCAAATCCCACCGTGGCTTTGACTCCCCACATTCAGAGGGGCAACTTCCTTTGCCGGCTTCCGGGCTCCTGAAGGCCTTCGTAGCCATCACCGGCTCCTTTTTTGTTAAACACTACGTGTGAGTGGTGGGGGTTTACAAGGATCATGCGGCAAATGTTCAGGACGTGGGAAGGTTCCTTTTGTAAAATATCTCTAATCTGGTGTTTGTATGTGTTGAGATTTCTAAATCTGGAGTCACCTTGCGTTGTTGTGTACTTGCGTTTTGAATCCACAGATTTTTACTGGGCATCTATTACACCTTCAGCTCTGATTACTCATGTGAAGATGTCTAAGGTAGGTGCTTGTTTTGAGGAGTTGCTAATCTGGCAGGGAAGCCTGCAGATTGGACCTGGCCTTTCCCTCCCTCACAGCAGTGAATCTCATACCACCTTCTTTTTTTAAAATTTTTTTTATTTCGGCCGGGCGCGGTGGCTCACGCCTGTAATCCTAGCACTCTGGGAGGCCGAGGTGGGCGGATCGTTTGAGCTCAGGAGTTCGAGACCAGCCTGAGCAAGAGCGAGACCCCATCTCTACTAAAAATAGAAAGAAATTATATGGACAGCTAAAAATATATATAGAAAAAATTAGCCGGGCATGGTGGCGCATGCCTGTAGTCCCAGCTACTCGGGAGGCTGAGACAGGAGGATTGCTTGAGCTCAGGAGTTTGAGGTTGCTGTGAGCTAGGCTGATGCCACGGCACTCACTCTAGCCTGGGCAACAGAGTGAGACTCTGTCTCAAAAAAAAAAAAAAAATTTTTTTTTATTTCAGCATATTACAGGGGTACAAATGTGTGGGTTACATACATTGCCTTTGCCCCACCCGAGTCAGAGCTTCAAGCGCGGCCATCCCCTAGACGGTGCGCACCGCACCCATTAGGTGTGAAAATACCCGTCCCCTCCTCCCCCTCCCACCTGCCCAACACCTGATGAAAGTTGTTACTATATGTGCACTTAAGTGTTAATCAGTTAATACTAATTTGATGGCGAGTACCTGTGGTGCTTGCTTTTCCATTCTTGTGATATTTCATTTCGAAGAATGGGCTCCAGCTCTATCCAGGATAATACAGAGGTGCTAGATCACCACTGTTTTTCGTGGCTGAGCAGAACTCCATGGTACACCTAGGCCACCCTGACTTGCTAAGGGCCTGTCTCCTCCGTGAGCTGTCCTGGGATGAGGGCTGTGCCTTTCTCTTCCTGTTCCTGACGCAGATCCTGGAGCTGCGGCTGAATGGACGGGAAGGTGCATGTGGGCCCTTGGGCACAGCGCCACCTCCTGGGTGGCTGGTTCAGGCGGAGTCCTGCCTAGCAGCTGGGATCCCAGACCTGCCCCGTGCCCCACACCGTATTCCATGTTCCCCCAACCAGCAGGGCCAAGCCCTCCCTCGAAAGCTCTGCGGGAGGAAACACGTGTTTGTGCGACCCTTTCCTTTCAAGACCAGCTGCATCAAGGCAGCATTGTGTGTCAACCGCAAGGAATTGGGCAGAAATGCTTATCACGCAGAGCTGTTTTCAGACTGAGGGACACATCCAAATAGTGTGGTCAGAGCTGGTGGCATCCTGTGAAAGGAACCTTTGCTGCCAGGCACTGCTAGGCACCCACGATGCCCGACCGGGCAGGAGGTGACGGCTGCACCAAGGGCTGGGAACGCGCTCCGTGTGCTCACTGTGTGCCGTGCCCGGTCCCAGCCTCCCGTCAGGTATTCCACGGGACCCCACAGCCCAGAGGTGGCTGTCGCACACTCTCATTCTCGGTACCATTTTGCAGACAAGGTACCATCCCTGAAGGCCAGGCAGCGGATGCTCAACAACAGCTAACAGTTACTCAGTGTTTCCTCGGAGCCCAGCAGGGTGCCAAGCCCTCTCCTGTTGTCTCGGAGGGTGAGGCGAGATGACCTCCCAGGGCGCGGCATTTTAGGAGACACTCTCAGGTCTTGCCAGTGCAGAGTTGGCTGTGCAACCCACGATCACACTGCCGGTGCATGATGGAGCTAAGGGTGACCTCATGCCTCCCGGCTGAAACAGCAAGGGTGGCAGTTGAATGGGGCACTGCGCCACCTCGGGTCCTGAGGAGGCCTGAATGTCCAGGGTGAAGCTGCTCCCCACTCAGGAAATGCTCTCGGCCCGTCTTGGCCAGCCAGCTCTGGTCTTCAGGCCGACTGCCCAGCAGGTGACAGAGAGGAGCCAGAGCTCCGTTTTAGGTGCCACATGGGCACAGTGTGCTCTGGGTGGAAGCTGCCCAGCCCGACCTGCAGATGGCATAGCCCCAAAGAGCAGGGCCTTCAAGTCACACTCAGGCTCGCTCCAGACCCCAGGCTCTCACTCGCCTGCTAAGTGACTTTAGGCAAATTACTTAATCTGTCTGTACTGCAGTTTTCCCACCCAGAAAATGGGGGTAAGATGGTGCCTGCCTCCCAGGGCCGTTAGGGTTACTGCAGTTAATAGATGCGGAAATGCTTGCAAGGGTCCCTGGCACTCGGTAATTATTCTGTTTGTTCTTATTATTATTTGGCTAATAGACGTATCTAACCCACACAGTGTTAAAAAGGTGAATTAATTATGAATATTCCCGATCCAGAGAGTTTATGTAGTGGTATGGATTTCCAGCTCTTCACGAAAACTCAGATGTTTTGCCAGTGCTGACACGTCTGAATGGGCAGCAGCTGACTCCTGAGGCCAGGGTCTCCCTCCCAGACACCGTGGCTCCTGCCGGGGCCTCTTGGCTCATCCACGCCACTCCCCTGGCCCTACAGGTATTTGAGTCTGCAACTCCTGATTTAGTATTTGTCTGCCACACACCTGCCATAGGAGCTAGTGAGATGCAGTCCCAACTTCTGAGATGAAGCAACAGAAAGAAAAAAAAAACCCATCGGAATAGGGTATGAATCTGGAGAGTCTGACCTAGAATGAGGGGCCGTGGGGTCGAGTGGGCACCCTGGGCTGAGGTGGGACGGAGGCCCTCTGTCTGGTGAGTTTTCTGTTGGAAGCCATAGGTCTCAGCCTAAAGCTTTAGCTAAAGGAATGCTGCCCGCTTAACGGCAGCGGCCTGCTCTCTGGCAGGTCCTCACCTGCTGACTTACAGCACTTGAAATTATCCAGGTACCTGGGCACACATTAGTGACCATCTCTCAAGGACAGATCACACAGAGGAAACAAAAAGAATGTCCCAGCATGGCTTCCTGTCGTAGGAAATCTAAGCTTCCTCCTACAGTCACACGGTCCTGCTGGTCTGGCTCCTGCCACCTTCCTGACCTTATTACCTGCCAGTTTGCACCCTCCCCACTATGCCTCAGTCACGCTGTTCTTCTCCTTGTTTCAGGAAGCTTCTCAGCAAATTGCTTCTCCCTTTCCCTGGCTCACTCCCCCTGCCAACACCTTCTCCTGCCTAGCTTCTCTCTGTTAAAGTGTCTCCTCCTTGAAGTGTTCCTGAAACCCAGTTCCCACTATCTTCCTCACAGCTACTTCCTATCACATCATTTGATTTCATTTCCACTGTGGCTCTTGACCAGGAATTATTTCAGCTACGACTTTCTCCCCTCAATAGACAGCCAGGTGCCCGGGCAGGAGCCTCGGTGCTTTGTTCGCCTCCAATCACCTTGTGCTTAGCAGAGTGTGGACACGAAGCAGACAGAGTAGCACGCTTAGATGCATGGTCTGCACACTGACCGCTCGGTATGCTTAGTAGTGATCAACAGAATGAACGCAAGATTGAGAAGAGCTGCATTAGAGAGACGAGTGTGTACCCAGCCAGTCAGTGTAAAGACATAAGTGCCACAGGAAAAGTGCAAATAAAATTGGGAGGTGCTTGGCAGGGGCGTCATTCATTCTATTCAGGAGAACAGGGGTTTCCTGGGCAAGATGACATGTAGGCTGGGTCAAAGGAAATCAACAGAGAAGGCAGCAAAACAAACCTCCTGGACTGATGTCTCTCAGGGAGCCTCAAGTCTGCCCAAAGATGACTGTCAAAAATCTCTTGAAAGTCTTTCCAAATCCCACGAGTCTAAAGAGTGTGTTCCTTCTGCCTCATGGACAGGAATCACGGTAGAAATTAAGACAGTAAGCAACTTCACACATTTCTCTGCCATTTGGAAACACATTCAATGCAATTTTATGCCACTGGTCATTACGTTGCTCTGCTTAATTGATTACATGCCACTTTAGGAAGCTCCACATTCTATTTTCTGTGCAGGTGAACCCTTTCTATTTGATTAATGGTTGGCTACATGTGGCATTTGTGGCCAGTTCTGGAAACCCAGTCAGGTAGTTCTATCATAGGAATACAGATTCCTTCTGACAATACTGCTTCTGTTAGACAATTGGATGTTATCTCAATGCCATTCCATCCCACTTGATTCTTTGTTCAGGAGCTTTAGAGCCTGCTACAATGAGAGAACAGTCTGTAACATTCTGCACAAACATATGTACACACCCACACACATACGGATGACAATTGATGGAGAAATCTTGGTGTAAAGTATCTCTGCCTTTCAAATCTTGGATAAAGATTTCTCTTGGCCTGTGACCGGATCTGCCTTTCCAGCTCTTTTTCCCGGTCTTAGATCCATTTTTCCTCATTTACTGAATAAAGGATTCGTGTGCAAGGACTTTACTAAGAAAGTATGCTCTGGAGAGCTCCGCAGACAGTACGGGAGGCAGAACTCAAGGGGGACGAAGCGCGGCAAGGATGGCATTTCAGAAGTCACAGCTTCCACGTGGTCCTGAGGAGGGCTCTGGAACAGAACTCATATCTGGGAATTTGCAGGTAGAATTTGCAGGAATACAATCCAGTCTCTGCTCTTGGAGGTAGAGTGGCCCTGACCTGCAGGCAGTGCTCAGACTGTCGGAAACTAAAGGAAACGGGAGCCTGGGGGAGGGACTGTGGGGAGGAGGGCGGGGCACCAGCCCTGTCCCTCATGTCCTTCCTTCCCCCCCTTCACTCCCTCCCTCCCCCCACTTCTTTCCTTCTGCCCTTCCTTTCAAGTTTGGGGCAGGATGGTTAACGGCAACAATCCTAGCTCAGTCTGGATTGCTTTTTGTTTTTCCTTAAGAAGCATAAGCTGACATTATCCCCATTTTACTGATGTAGAATCTGAGGCTCAAAAAAGTAAAATGACATACTTAACCAAGGCCACGAGGCAAGTTGGTGGCAACACCGGATCTCACTCTCAGCCTGCGGCTCAGGTCCCGCTCAGTCTTTGAGCTGCACGGAGCTCGGAGCTCCACTCGCTCATACGCTGCCCGTGAGAAGACCGCTCCAGTCACTCAGGCAATATGTGACATTTATGGGCACAATATGCACCCTGTAACACTCACTCGCTTATGACCTTCTTAATAGTGTCATACACCTGCATGCGACCCCGGGGACATTTCTCACCCTGGCCCGAGCAGTAGATCCTGTGATCTGACAGCTTCACTTTAATACATCCAATAAAATTAAATGGCGTCATATAAAATTAAAGCTATAATTAAAAATTGATTAGCATATACTGTCTGCTGGCCTCAGTATCTACTGTAGTATCTCAAACACTAGTTATTGATTGGAAAAAAAGATAAAGTGCAAAATAAAACTGGCAAGCTTGCTGTCACGGAGGAAAGCAGTAAGACGGTCAGATTGCAGACGCTCCAGCAACGTGTCAGACCTGACTCTCTGTAAGTGTGCTTTGGCAAGGGGAAGTCAGGGCAGAAGATATTGACCTCGACAATAAACACGCTTCACGGAGCCCTTCGCAGGAGAACAGACATTTTGCTTTAGACATGGGATGTTGGGGTTTCTAACCCCTCAGGGAGGTTTCAATTGCATAAAAAGTCCAATTGTGAGCATCAAACAAAAAACCTAAATGTTTTTCCTTTCAGTGGAACGAGAGGAAATCGACAGTGAGAACCCACTGGATCCCCTCATCACAGGGTGTGATGACAGGGATTGCAGATGAGCAGCACATTTTTATTTCAGACAAATGAACAAAGACAGCACCTCCTGTTTCCGGAGTATTCTTCATTTCTTTTCTGTGTTTATAAACTTCCTGTGAGGTTGGTTTTACTGTTTTGATTATTTGTTCTGCATCAATAAATAAGTAAGGATGTTTTCCTGTTTGTCATAATTAGTTCTACTAAGTAGAAACACAAGGAAACATTTTGTGTCTTCCCAGCCCCTCAAACAACCCTCAAATTGGATTTATGCAAGTAAGGAGCTAGGGAACTCTAAGAGATGCTGGACCTTGGATTTCCTTAGGGCGGCTGAGTGTGCATCAGATGGGGAAAGTGTCAAACATAGATGCAGAAACAAAGCTAGACCTCAGTTCAGCAAGTCAGAGTCACTGGATTCTTCAATTGATAATTACCGTTTGCTGACTGCCATCTGTGCCAGTCACGGCGCTAAGTACTGTATGTAAATTGCCTGATGAATTGGTGCTGACATCATCCCTGTGAGATAGATGGCGAGACCCAAACTCAGAGAATGTGCGCTTTTTCCCATGGTCACATTGTAAGCGTAAATGCAAGAACACAAACCCAAACCCGGGTCGCCTGAATTTGCCTCGCAAATGTTCTGCTGCTTCTTCAATTCAAGACTGTAAAAAATAATATTAACAGCCTATTAGTTTCTGGTGTTCTTGCATTCTGGAAAGAAATACTGGTGTTAGACAAAGAATCAGGAATGTTCACCAGGCTGTGCTAGCTCAGGCAGGAAAGAGCCAATTTTCAAACCAATCTATTAACATCTGAAGCTGCCTGCTGCTGACAGAACACCAGAGGGAGCTTTTACTCAGGCTTCTGTTCTGCTTTAGAGCTTTCAAAGTATTAGTCACCCACTCTTTCACTCCTGCTGGCTTTAAAGCTGAAGGACGGAACCAAGGAAGACGGTTATCTCTAGAAGCTGGCAAACGTCAAGGAAACAGTCTCCCCCTAGAGCCTCCAGAACAGACCAGCCCTCTGACACCTTGATATTAGATTGATGAGACTGATTTTGGACATTTGGCCTCTGTACTTGTAAGATTATACATTTGTGTTATTTTCAGCCAGTGAGTTTGTGGTAATTTGTTATTGGGACAATGGAAACCAATACAAAGTGCTGAACATCAGTGCTTCTAAGCTATGATGTATAAACAAATCACCCCAGATATGGTTCAAACGCAGATTCCTATGCAGCAGGTCTAGAGTGCAACCCAGAATTCTGCATTTCTAACGAGCTCACAAGGGCTGCTGAAGATGTTACTTCATGGGTTGCACTTTGGGAAGCAGGGCTTTACACAGTGATATTTCCCTTATCGTTACAGTAACTGTGAAATAGTTTTTAATTCCCATTTTACAACTGAGGAAATCAAGACTGAGAGTTTAAACAACTGGTCCAAGACCAGACAGATGGTAAGTGGCAAAGCATGAAATTGAATCCAGTTTTGTCAGAGTTCAAAACCTGTGCTCTTTCCACCAACTTCCGAAAAACATAGTGTAGGCCAGGGGGGACAAAGCAGCGTCTGATCGTTATTTTCACATAGACATTGGTAACATTTATCTTCTCTGGAATAACACTGGAGAAGGGGTTTGGAATCTGAGGAACAGTTATCAGATGGTAACAGCAGGCCAGGATGTGACCCACATGTTCTCCTGCTCTCATAGGTATGATTACTCCCTTCACATATGAAAAAATTGAGGCTCAGCACTTTTAACTTACCTCTAGTAAAGACAATGCCTAGTTTTTAACTGTGTGACTTCAAAGTCCACCTTTGTGCTTAGGGGATTAAATTAGCTATACCAAAAGAACACTGTAGGATATTTCAACCAGAAATGTCTTGCTATAAGCCTTCTTGGAATCCTTCCTAGGATAATTAAGAAACAAAATTTGCATGAGAACTCTCTCCGGTTAGGAAGCCCCTCTTTTATTTTTTTCTTTAGCCATTTTTGGAAAACACTCGTTTGGTATTTAATAGATAACACCGGGTAACTTGTTTGCGATGCTCATCATACTTGTATGGACTTGTATTCCACTTCCTTACCGGATCATTAGCTGCGTGAGGCAGGAACTGTATGGGCTTCTCCACTGCTACAACCCAGGAAAGCTTTGCACCATGCCTGGCACGTAAGCTCGCTATAGTTTCCTCCATAGTTAGATCAAAAGCTCCTTGAAAGTAGAGTTGTATTTTCATATTCATATTATCTATACCTAGGTTTTCTATACATATAATCAAACATGAGCCATAATTCGGGTTTAGAACACAGTCACTGCTTTTCTATGTCTTTGCAATGTTCTTTGGGAAACACCTGCATTCGGCAGCAAGAGTCCACAGGTCAAGCCCTGGGCCTGCCGCTTCCCTGCTGGGTGGCCGTTTCCCTTCTCTAGGCCTCAGTTGCTTCCACTGCCAGACATGCTGTTTCCTCAGATCACCTAGAAAAGTGCCCTTTGAAGCCGTGACATGTTAGAAATAGTCTTAAGCCCCCCAGATGCAGGCCACTGTGCCCCATTTCCCCACTGCCCTCTAACCCAACACATACGTGTTTCCTACCTCTGAAAACTTCCCAGATGAAATTCATCAGAGGCTGCCACTGTCTCTCTCTCGGAAGGGTGGGCTAAATGCTCTATTGTTCTAAGGCAGTTTCCCTTTTCCCAAAGCTACCAATAAGTTAAATGTTAAAACTACAAATGTCCCAGAAAGTCATAGTCTACTTCCCTGGAAATTACTGAACGATCCATTAAGAACAAAGATGATTAAAGTAAAGTTGAGGAGCTGAAGCTTGGGAGAGCCATTTGGCTATGGTTATAGATCAAATTCTAAGACAAACTTTGTTGTTGTTTGCAAGACTGTTCCTCTGGGTGGGTGGAAGAAATGTTTGATTTTATTTCATTACTTTTAATTCCTTAACCTTCAGAATCGAATTGTAGGCCTCTGTGTCAAGTACATCTATGGACTAAAAGTTTTCAAGAAAGTCCCAGGGACAGAGGAGACTCACACAGCAAAGTGCTTTTCCAAGTCATGACATCTCATACAAATCCTTCCATTAGACTTACAGGTCCATGTTTGAGTTGAGAATCAGCTTATTATTTTCAGAAAAGTAGATTTTTAAGCATCATTACAATGGGCCTGGGTTGGCTTTAAGGCTAGGTAGGTAGGTGGAAAAGTTGGGATCTGTCGTGGATGTCTTTAACTTTTTTTCCCTCTTCCACATCCCTTCCTTCTCAAAACTCCCTTGCCAACGTGGTGGCAACTCAGTCTGAAGGCCCCTATTTCCTGACCATAGGCGTGGGAAGGTGAGTCAATTAGAATGGCCTAATCCTCTGGACATAATGATTGGTCTGAGTAGAGTGAGGGGGGAGAGGGGCATGAGCCAGATAAGACCCATGGGTCCTTTGGAAGAAGTTGACTTGGGTGTTAGAAGAGAAAGCATTTCTCTCCTCTGAGACTCAGATCTTATGGCATGAATTATTTCTGGAGCTTCCTGGGGTCAGTTTTGCAGCAGAGAGAACTTGCCAGAGAATGAACATAATGCCACATGTACTCGCCATCCAATTGGTACTAACTGATCAACACTAAGGTGCTCACATGGTAGTAAGATTCATTGGGTGCCGGTCAGGTGGGTGCGTGGGGGTGGGTAAACTCACAACTAGTGGAGACAGAGAACACTGTACGGGGGAAGGGCACGCTTCTAACCCCGGCTCGGGTGAAGCAAAGGCATTGCAGGTAACCAAAACGTTTGTATCCCCATAATATTCTGAAATTTAAAAAAAGAAAAAAAATAGAGGATTGCCACTTAAATTATGTTATATCCACACAACAAAGCTGTATGAGGGCATCAAAATGATATTGTGGAATACTATTTAACAACCTAAAAAACATGTTAATAATTGGTTGTTAAGTGACCACAAGCTATAAAATAGTATGTATAGCATTCTTCCATAAAGGAAGGAAAAAGGAAAAACATCAATATTAATAGCAGTTTATGTTGGATAGTAGAAATTTGGGTGATTTTTAAAAATTTGTTTGCTTTTTATAATTATCTATATTTCTTACAACTATGTAATTTTGTATTAACTATGTAACTTTAAAGCTATTTTTGAAGGAACAATAAATTGTCCAAGTGTCTCAATCAATTAAAAAAAAAAAAAGAAAGAAAGAAACAGAGCTAAGAGATAAAAAGAGAATGATTTCATTTGAGGTCCTGGATTCATCCATGCCTGAAACCTTTAATTTTTTTGTTATATAAAGTAAAAATTTCTCTGCTTAAGCCAGCTTGCTCAAGTTGCAAATGGCAGAAAATTAACTCAAAATCCAGATAGATAAAATTCCTTCAAGCTACAGCTCAAGCTCCACCTCTCCCAGGTAAGACTTCCCTGACTACTTTAACCTCAGGGTTCCTTATTTCTACTGAACTTAGATTGTATGTTTCTATCAGACAGAGTCAAGGCAGGAAACAAAAGTCACCCAAGATGGTTCAAATGTAGAGACTATGATAAACGGACAACCTAGGAAGTTGTGGATAGGGCTTAAAAAACCTAACAAGAAACATGGCGCCCAGAGACTAGCAACAGGCTGTTCTATCCCTAAGGATGAAGACTTAAGGGGAGGAATCACGTTCCTGGAGTGCAGTGAGAGCTTGAAACATCAGGGAGGGATTATACAATAGCAGCTGCGGTCCTGGAAGAGTTAACCACTGAGAGAAACATGGATCTCAAGCAGGAATGGAGAATGGCAAAGAAACACCTTAACTTCTCTTCTTCTGCCCCGTATCTCCTGACAATGCATCTTGTTATTAAAACCACATAGAAAGGCAGAGAGAAGAAAGCCCAGGTGCTGCTGTCTGCAGTAACAGGTGTCTGAGCACAGAACAGGTTCTAACCTGTCCTGTGGAAGGGTGGAAACTGAATTCAGGGGTGGGGGGGTGACAAAGGACATCCACAGCATGTTGGGGTCTCACTTCCCAGTTTGGTTGGTAATAATTAGTGTACTTTCCAAGGTCTTATAAGGCCAGTGATTTTGTCCCAAAGATTGAATCTATGGTAGGAAGAACAGGCATTGCCCAAGGAGAAGTTTGCAAGGCACCTGGTGTCTCCGTTTCCCTAGCCAGCGTGTAGGCAGAGTTACTTACATACTCTGATAATGGACCCTCATCAGATATATAACGTGCCTTTGTGGGTTGTCCTCGTACTTTCTTGGTGGTGTGTTTGGATTCCCAGAAGTTTTTAATTTTGAGGAAATTTTTCTTTACTTGCTGTGCTTATGGTGTCAGATCTAAGAAACCATTGTTATCTCCATGTTTTCTTCTAGAGTTTATGTTTTTATCTCTTACATTTAGGCCTTTGGACCATTTTTAGTTAAATTTTTCTGTGTGGTGTGATGTAAGGGTACAGTTTCATTCCTGTGCCTGTGGATAGTTCTCTAACGTCACTTGTTGAATTTAATGACCTCAGGCCTTGTTTACAATCACTTGACCTTAAAGGTATGGAATTCTTTCTGGACTCTCAGTTCAATTCCATTGGTCTATATGTGTACCCTCACACAGGTATCATCCTGTTTTGATTGCTGCTGCTTTGTAGTAAGGTTTAAGATTTAAAATTGAGAAGTGTGAACCTCCAAGTGTGTCTTTCTGTTTCAAGAAGGTTTTGTTTATTTGTGTTCCCTTAAAATTCCATTTGAATGTTAGGATCAGTCTGCCCATTTCTGCCAAAAGGCCATTTTGGATTTTTGTAGGAATTGCATTGAATTTGAGAGCACTTTGTGTGGTATGGCCATCTTCAAACACATTAAGTCTCCAGTCCATGAGCATGGAATGTCTTTACATTTATTTAGATTTTCTTTAATTTTTTTCAGTAGCATTTTGTAATTTTCCACATACAGGTTTGCGCCTTGGTTAAGTTTTTTCCCAGCTGGATTATTGTTGTTGATGTTATTCAAATGGAATTTATTTCTTAATTTTATTTCCCAGTTGTTGATTACTAGTGTATAGAAATAAAATAGATTTCTGTGCATTGATATGTTGTTCTGTGACTAAGCTGTATTTGCTTGCTAGCTCAAATAATTTTTTTGAATTCCTTAGGATTTTCTATACTTTAAGATCATGTGATTTGGAATCTGTGAATAGTTTTACTTTCCTTTCACATATGGATGCCTTTTATTTCCTGTTCTTATGTAAATGTTCTGGAGAGAACTTTCAGTACAATGTTATTTTTTATTTCAAAATACTAATTAAGGTGGTACAGGTGTTTTGTTACATGGATGTCTTGTATGATGCTGAAGTCAGGGGTTTTGGTGTGTCCATCACCAGAATAGTGTTCATTGTGGGCAAGTTTTTATCTTATAACCACTCTCCCTCTCTCCCCACTTATAGGTTTTTCATATCTTTTTATATTGCTTTGTGCCCATGTATATCCATCTAGTAGCTCCCACTTATTAGTGAGAACATATGGTCTTTGGTTTTCCATTCCTGAGATAGTTCACTTAGGATAATGGTTTCTGGTTCCCTCCACATTGCTGAAAATGACATTACTTCAATACTTTTTTTTTAGAGATAGGGTCGTGCTCTGTTTCCTGGGATAGAAGGCAATGGCATGATCACAGCTCACTGCAATCTCACACTCCAGGGCTGAAGTGATCGTCCTGTCTCAGCCTCCTGAGTAGCTGGGACTACAGGGACATGACACCATGCCTGCCTTATTTTTATTTCCTTTTTTTTTTTTTTTTTTAGAGACTGGGTCTCACTCTTGCTCTGGCTGGTGTTTCCCTTCTTTTTATGGCTGAACAGTACTTCATGATTTATACACACACACACACACACACACACACACACACATTTTTGTCCCCTCATGAATTGAGGTGCACTTACGTTGATTCCACATCTTTGCAATTGTGAATTGTTCTGCTATAAACATTCCAGTGCAGGATAAAATGACTTCGTTTCCTTTGGGTAGATACCCAGGAGTGGGGTTGCTAGATCGAATGGTAGGTCTACATTTGTTTCCTTGAGGACTCTCCATTCTGTTTTCCATAGAGTTTCTACTAATTTTCAGTCCCCCCAGTGTATCAGCGTTCCTTTCTCTCTGCATCTGTGGCAGCATCTATTGTTTTTTGACTTTTTAATAATGGCTGTTCTGATTGGGGTAAGGTGGTACGTTGTTGTAATTTTAATTTGCATTTCTCTGATGATTAGTGATGTTGAGCAGTTTTTCATGTTTCTTGGCCATTTGTCTCTCTTCTTTCCAAGAACGTCTGTTTCAGTCTTTTGCCCATTCTCAGATGAGGGTGTTCATTTTGTTCTTGCTGATTTGTTTGAGTTCTTTGTAGATTCTGGATATCAGTCTTTTGTCCGATGTGTAGTTTATGAGTATTTCTCCCATTGTGTAGGTTGTCTGTTCAGGGTGTTGGTTATTTCCTTTGCTGTGTAGAAGTTTCCTAATTTAATTAAGTCCCATTTATTTATTTTTGTTTTTGCTATTTGTCTTTGGGGTCTTAGTCATAAATTCTTTGACTTGGCTGAAGTCTCAAAAGTTTTTCCTACTTTTTTCTAGAATTTTTATGGTTTCATGCTTTTCATTTAAGTCTTTAATCATCTTGAATTGATTTTTGTATATAGTGAGAGAGGGATCCTGTTTCCGTCTTCTGCGTATGGATATCCAGTTTTCCCAGCACTATTTATTGAATGGGGCTTCCTTTCCTCTGTATGTTTTCTGCTTTGTCAAAAATCAGTTGGTGCTAGGTAGATGGTTTTATGTCTGGCTTCTCTATTTTGTTCCCTTGGATTAGTCTCAGTTTTTTACACTGGTACCATGCTGTTTTTGTTAGTGTAGCTTTGTAGTATAATTTGACATCAGGTAATGTCATACCTCCAGATTTGTTGTTCAGTATAATGTTTCATGCAGAGGTGAAAGTGAGCATCTTTGCTTTGTGCCTGATCTAAGCTCTCAGTCCTCACATTGAGATGATGTTCATTGTGTGTTTTCCATAAATGCTTTTTATCATGCTAATAAAATTGCATTCTATTCCTAGCTTGTTTGGTTTTTAGATAATAAAATGGTGTTGTATTTTGTTTAAAGCTCCTTCTGTAAGAATTGATATGATGATGTGATATTTTTCCTTCATTATGCTAATATGGTGTAGTACATAGGAGATAAGACAAAAAAACTTTGTGATACAATATCTGAATAACAAGAGCTACAGAATGAAAAGAGATGGAAAAAATTATTCAAGAAAAGTACCTACCAATGAAAAATAGGCATCTGCAAATGGAAAAAAGACCATGAAATGCCCAGCATATGAATGGAAGGAAGCGCAAAGCACATCCACCTGGAAAGTCAAACACTGGTGGTAAGAAGAGGAGATGAAAGGCTCCCCACACTGGGTGACAGGAGAGGTCATAAAACAAACTGGTATCAGATTTCTCAGTAGCAACCTGGAAGCTAGAAAATCATGGGTGAATGCCTTCTAAATTCAAAAAAAAAAAAAAAAAAAAAAGAAGTGGAACATGAAGATGTGACTGAATTGCTACAATCTCAGTATAAAACTTTAACACATGAAAAGTTGCTTGTTATGAATGAGCAAAGAAAGTGGTTTCTTGCAATAGAATCTACTCCTGGTGAAGATACAGGGAATATCATTGAAATGACAACAAAGGATTTAATAAATTTAATTGATAGAGCAGTGGCAGGGTTTGAGAAGACAGACTCCAATTGTTTTTGTTTTTGTTTTTTTGGAGACAGGGTCCTGCACTCTTGCCTGAGCTACAGTGCAGTGACATCATCATAGCTCCCTGCAACCTCAAACTCCTTGGCTCAAGCCATCCTCCTATCTTAGCCTCTCAAGTAGCTGGGACTACAGGCACATGTCACCCCACTCATCTAATTTTTCTATTTTTTTATAGGGACAGGGTCTTGGTATGTTGCTCCAGCTGGTTTTAAACTCCTGACCTCAAGAGATCCTCCTGCCTCAGTGTTTCCTATGACTCAAAATCCAGAAGCAAAGCAATTGGCGAAAGGCTGACAAATGGGACTACCATCACACACACACACACACACACACACACAAACACGAAATTCCCCCACAAAACCTAAAAACAAACAAGCAAAATCAAAACCTTTTACATGTCCAAAACACATCATAAACAAGGTAAAAATATCAATGACAAATAGGATAGGTAAAAATAAAAGACACATTTGCAAATTAAATTATAAATTAAGGGTTAATAGCCCTGGTATGTTAAAAAAAAAAAAAAAAAGCAAAAAACCTAAAAGTTCAGAAAAAGCCCCCAAAACCCAATGAAAAAAATGAGGAAAAGATATGGACAAACAGAAAACAGAGCACAAAAGGTCAAGTTATAGAAAGACACTTAATTTCTCTTAGAGAATACCAATTTCTAAACTACATCTAATATACCATTTCTATTTAATACCTATCAGACTAGCAAAACTATAAAAGCCTGGCAATGTACTCTGTTGTACAACTGTACAGAAACAGGGATTCTCATACAGCAGTGGCGGGAACAGAAAATGTCACAGTCTTTATGGAGGGGAATGTGGCAATAACCACCAAAATTACACATGCATTTTCTCTTTAACCCAGCAATCCCACTGGCAAAATCACAAAATAATGTACATACACATTCATGTCTTATAGCAGTATTTGTCATAGTAAATCCGCAAGGAACTGGTGGAATACAGTGCAGGGCATCCACACAGTGGAATGCAAACAAACTAGAAAAAAGGGATCATATCATGTCAAAAGGCAACCAAAGAAAAAATATTAATGCATAAAGTGGACTACATCAACATTAAAAACTTTTATGCTTCAAAAGACACCATCCAGAAAATGACCACCATAGAATGGTTGAAAAGACCTGCAAATCCTACATCTGATAAAAGACTTCTACTCAGACCACATAAAAGGTTTTTGCAACTCAACAAAAAGACAACCCAACTAAAACATGGACAAAGGATGTGAACAGACATTTATTCAAAGAAGATAAACAAACGGCCAATAAGCACTAGGATGCTCAACATCACTAGTCATTAGAGAAATGCAAATGAAAATCACAATGAGATGCCACTTTACAACCACCAGGATAGCTGTAGTCAGGAAATCCAGACAATAACAAGTGCTGACAAAGATGCAGAGAAACTGGTATTCTCATACATTGCTGGTAGGAATGTAAAATGGTACAGCTGCTTTCAAAAGCAGTTCAGCAGTTCCTCAAAAAGAAAACAGAGTTGCCACATGACCACAGCAATTCTACTTCTACATATATGCCCAAAAGAACTGAAAATATATGTTGACACAGAAACATGTACATGTATATTCACAGCTGCACTATTATTCATAATAGCCAAAAAGTGGGAAAAAAATGTCCATCAACTGATGAATGGATAAACAAAATGTGTTATATCCAATGGAATGTTATTCATACAATGAAACATTATTCAGTCATAAAAAGGAATGAAGTACTGATACATGCTACAACACGGATGAACCTTGAAAACATTCTAAGTAAAAGAAGCCAGATACAAAAGGACATATATTATATGATTTCACCCATATGAAATGTCCAGAATACACGAATCCAGAGACAGAAAGTAGAATAGTGAATGCCAGGGGCTGGGGTGAGAAGAGAATGGGAGATGACTGATATTGCATCTGGGGTTTCTTTTGGGGACAGTGAAAATGTTCTGGAATCAGATACTAGTAACAGTTGCAAAACCTTGTAAATATGCTAGACACCACTGAACTGTATATTTAAAGAAAAAAGTCACTGGAGCCAATTCACATGTCACTTTATTCAAGTGGGGAGTCAGCAGACGATTATTTTTGTAGCTTCTATTTATCAATTTACAAAGAATTTTCAATGATTCCTGATTTGCCCATGTGTCTCCCCTTCCTCTGAGGCTTTCCCCCACCCTCTAGGAAAGTTTTCATCGTTGTTACTGTTACTTTTAACTTTTAAAAGTATTACGGACATTTTTCAAGCATACAAAAGTAGAGAGAATTATATATGCCTTTTGTGCTACAATAGTTTATTAACATGTGCCATGTATTTTAAATCCAAATTATTTTCCTGAAATTGCCAAGACACAGGCCACAGCCTGAGGCAGGGCTAATCACTCAAACCTGCCAGGATGGTGCTGGGCCAGTCATGTAATGCTTTCGGGCTAACTTTGGGTGAATTCTGGCAAACTATTTCCTTCACTCACAATGACATTTCTCAAACTTTCCCCTTCACTATCTTTGAAGATAGGGTGGGCAAGGTAACTAGTGACCATTACATCATGTAAGGAGCAGGGTTCCGTAAAAAAGGAAGAGAAAGAAGAGTGAAAATAATGCACTTCATTAGACCGTTTCAGCCTTTGTCCTTTCTCACATAAAATGCCATTCTCTTAAGTGATACAATGTCTACTTAAAGTGTAAGGCTTGATAAAGTATAAAATTCATCCCCATACACACTAAAACATACCCAGAATGTAGAGTACAAATATTTAAAATGTAAGGTAACTGAATATATTTAGTTATACTTTACTAGTGTGTTGCTCTTCCAAATGTAAACTCTATTTTTAAAATAATAACGAGTTCACTGCCTTGAAGCAGTTCTCGGGCCACAGTGCAGGGACGGAGACTCCAGAAGGAGCCTAAAGACTGAGCTGCAGAGACAGAGACCAGAGACTGAAGTGGCCAATTTTCAGTTTAGCCTTTTTTTCAGAGAATTCATATTTTTCAAAGCCAATTATTTTCTATGATTCATACTTCAGATTCTTTTCCGTTTCTATTATTTACAATATTTAGGATAATTGTATGAAATGGTACCTACTTAAGAATACTGACTCACAATAGTATAACCACCTAACATTTTCTATTCTGTTCAAGATCAAATTTTGTAAAAATATTCTCTTTAAAATGCAATTCTAACTGTAAGAACCGGTTTCCCTCAGCCCCAGGAACAGATAGGCAAAGTCACCAAGGCTGCAACAGACAAAGGAGTTTATTTTCTAGCCCGGGCTAGGGTCCAAGGCTCAGAGCACCAGCGCAGTGGTCTCTCCACAAGCCCGGACCCCGCCCTGGGGTGGAAACAAAGCTTTTATACTTATCAATAGGTTACATGTATCGGGCACACCCCCCCCACCCCCCTTTTAGTTCATTTGCTCTTTCAAAAGTGGCTGATAGTATTGGCTCCTGATTGGCCGGTTTCCAAGCCGGGGCTCTGGCTCCTGATTGGCCAGTTTCCAAGCCAGGGCTTTGGCTCCTGATTGGCCGGTTTCCAAGCCGGGGCTCTCAGTTGTTACTAGCGGCATTCTGGGGAGGGCCTGCGTTGGGGAAACTGAAACTTAGGCCTTTCCTAGGAGGTCCAGTCTGTCATGAAGTTACTCCTGTTTTCCTTCCTGCTCTTTCCTTCCTGCTCTACATAACAGCAGCAATTAAGAATATAATTCTTGACTGTATCTGATAATCTGAAACTGAGAAAATTATGTGTATTTAGAAAATTTGACTGAACACACTTTAAAAACACAGAACTTTGTGTGTTCTCCCCTGAGGCAAACTGAGAAGACAGAACACTGACACCACTGGGAATCCAGCCACCTGGGGAAGGGCCATGCCATACAGCGGGAGAAGCAAATAGAGAGCATGGACCAGACTCTGCTGAACTCCCTGTCAACAGTACCCGGCCCAGGGAGGCTTTCCTGTCCCTTCCTAGATGTCCCTCTTCCTTTAAAACCCACCTGCCATGGACCTTGACTTTTGTGAAACTGGTGGAGAATTATGAACCTATATTAGAGAGGAATTAAAGAAACCTGTGGAGATTATCACAACTGCCTAGGTCCTAGGATCACTATGAAGCCTCAAAATGCTTGTGTGAGAAATACAGTTAGCAAGGAGTGAACACAGATATTGTCCAGCAGTGGCTGAAGCCACAGTGAGTCTTACAGCTCAAGGACGTCTTCCCAGAACAAAGGAATTAAGTCATACTCTCCTCATACTCAGCCCAAAGGCTTTGAATCTATTGCTGTGGATGGGTCTTGCAGCTCAAGGACTTCTTCCCAGGGCAAAGGAAGTAAGTCATAATCTTCTAGAACTCAGCTGAAAGACTTTGAATCTCCTCCTCTGGATGGCCATCCCCACTGAACTACCTGTAGGTGGAAATGCCACCCCGAACCTGAAGGAACAGGAAGAATCATCTGAAACCCAGATAAAGGCCAAGGAAAAGAGGAGGCTGGCCAGAGAGCAGGGCAGAGCCTGGAAAACTTTCTCAGGTTATCTCACCATGGACTGCAGATGTGGCCCCAAGACGGCTGGTCTGACTGCCCCAGGGAAAGGCACCCAAGCTTTTCTGATCCCTACAGGATTACCAGGAATTTGGAGCACTGAGGACAGGATGGGCAGGAACACCATGCTGCTGCTTTTCAGTCCAATTACTGGAATGCCCAGACATTCAAACTGGATGTCAGCCTGTCTCCTGAATATTACCTACCTCCAGATACGGTATATATTTACCTGTGATTATAGCTATATCTGAGCCCATCAGGGAACATCAGTCAATGGTACCTTTGATATGCATCTTACCTAGCAACACAGTAGCATTTCTGAGGAACCTGAAAAGACTTAAGGCTTTCTTCCAGGATGCATTTATTTTTTAGGTACCCCCCCCCCAGGTTGTTTTGATTATCATCTTTTTTCCTCCAGGAAACTTAATTGATCTGATTCTTTTTTTTTTTTAATTATTTCAGCTTATTATTGGGGTACAAAAGTTCAGGTTATATATATTGCCCATGCCCCCCCACCCCCGAGTCTGAGCTTCAAGCGTGTTCATTCCTTAGATAGTGCACATCGCATTCATCACATAGGTATACACCCATCCCCTCCCCTCCCCCATCCTCCCCAGTCAGAACTTCAAGTGTGTCCATTCCCCAGACAGTGCGAATCGCACTCATCATGTAGGTATACACCCATCCCCTCCCCCCTCCCCCCACCTCTGTCTGATACCCAACTGGTGTTATTCCCAAATGTGCACTTAGGTGATCAGGGAAACCAGTTTGCTGGTGAGTACATGTGGTGCTTATTTTTCCATTCTTGGGATACTTCACTTAGTAGAATGGGTTCCAACTCTCTCCAGGAGAACCAAAGAGATGCCATATCACCGTTATTTCTTATAGCTGAGTAATACTCCATGGTATACATATACCACATTTTACTAATCCATTCATGAATTGATGGGCATTTGGGTTGTTTCCACATCTTTGCAATTGTGATTTGTGCTGCTATAAACATTCGGGTGCAGGTGTCTTTTTTATAGAATGACTTTTGTTCTTCTGGGTAGATGCCCAATAATGGGATTGCTGGATTGAATGGTAGGTCTACTTGAATCTGTTTAAGGTATCTCCACATTGCTTTCCACAGGGGTTGCACTAGTTTATAGTCCCACCAGCAGTGTATGAGTGTTCCTGTCTCTCCACATCCACGCCAACATGTGTTGTTTTGGGACTTTTTGATAAAGGCCATTCTCACTGGAGTTAAGTGATATCTCATTGTGGTTTTAATCTGATTCTTGAAAGAGAATTTCTGATATTTAGAGCTAAAGGTCCCAGGGTACACCATTTTCTATAATCTATTTCAAAAAGAAATATTTAAAAAGAAAGCATGAATATCACTGCCTACTTAGAAAAATAAAAAATTTGAAATGTGAAACATTAAAAAAGTGTAACTTTTAAAAATTAGAGCTTAGATCCATCCCCAGAGATTCTGATTTAATGTTTTTGTAAAACAAAATTTAAAAAGCAATTCAGATGCTCACTCATGATTGAGAACCAGCATGCTAAATATTGTTTCTTCCTAATGTGACTTGTGTAGCACTGTCACCTAAAATTCCAAAGAATTCATTTAAAAGAACAAATACGGTACAAAAACTACTGTAACTAAGGCTTACAATAGTACACTTTTCATCAGCATTTGTCTAAAAAATGCAGATGAACCAAGAGAAAGTCCAACTTTATATTAGACTGTTGGTTGTTTGGCTTTTAAGTCATTTGGAAGCAACTGGGTCTAAAACTAGTTTTATTTGAATAGTCCTTAACAAAAATAAAATTTAACTTTCAAACGATTCAAATGGCAATTTCTTGCCTGAAACAGATCAACATGAATATTAATCATAAATAAGAGGCTTCTTAAGATTGTGTAGAATACATATGTGTAGAGTGGTAAATAAGTACGTATTTCAAAAGAAACATATCAGGTATGTTGATATTAAAAGATATTAAAGTTGGTATTTCCAAACATATAAGAGAAATGATAAATTATAAGTACAGTAGAAAAAAATTACTTTAGACTTTATATTGTCTATAATTTTAAAAGACAACATCTTTAATGGTAAGTACACCTTCTCTCAAAACCTATTAAATTTGCCATCAATGGAAACCCCAAATAAATTATTCTTATTTTTTGACTGGGCAGTTAAAATAGGCATATTTTATATTAATTGGGGAAGGGCCCCATGTCAAAATTCAATTGAAAATTAAGGACTTGATCTCTCAAACAGCATTTTTCAGATAGAAAAATAAACAATAAGCAGGTAAATCAAGAATCTACAAAAAGAGAAAACTAAAAAATTCACAATAGCTTTCAAATTGAGAGAGCTTCTCTATACTTAGCCATCATTAAAAAATTTCTTTTTAAAAATCTTTCCATAGCTATCAAATATGAGAAAATCATATTTGATAACCCACTGCAACGTTACTATTGATGGCTGTCAGGATGATCTGGATCTGTGGATGCTATAACTCACTTGATCTGTTACTCTCTTCACCACATGCTTCTCATGAAATGGTATTATTTTATTTTAGATGACAGTACACATTTAATGGAATTCTGAAGCCTTAGCATTTACCGCAGCTTTCAAGAAATTAGTTATTTCAATCCAAATAGAACTTATCCAATAGAAGGAATGTTAAAAGATTCCTCAAGACAATGACTTCCCCTTTGAAGACAAGAATGCTTTAATGTTGGAATTAATTTCAAGTGCTTTCAAACATTTTTCTCCATTACATAAGTATTAAAATAAAGATCATAGGTCTCCCCACCTCCACTGCTCCTGCCTCAAGTTATCTTTATAACGTGAGCTACCATAGTGACAGCAAGAAAATGAGCCAATTATCTACTCTTGTTCTTAGACTGCCAGCTATCATCACCAGTGAAATTGGAATTAACCAGAACTTTATGTATGGAATGTTTTGATTACCAGGAGTTTCCTAGTATCTCTGCCTTTCCACCTCCTGCTTTTGTAGGTAGAATGAGCATAGTTTTACATTCTGTTAATATTATATACTTTTGCAGACTTATAAATGTACATTGGGAAGATGAAGGCATATCAGTACAAAGACCCAAGAGGTTGATGGGTTTTAGGGAGACAGGCTAGCATAACATACTACAGGTTTGGTAGTCATACACATGGATGGAAACCAATTTGATTATGCCTGTGTGACCTTGGGTACCAGCAATTTGTCTGTGTCTCTTCCCTTATTGTAAAATCATTATAACAACATTCCCCTCATGATGCTGTGTGAAGACTAAATGGAAAATGTACACTGCCTAGTATGGAAGATGCTCAATGATGGACATCTTAAAAAAAATGGTAGTGCCACAGGCACTGTTTGTGATAAAACCTAGCTTGCTAGAAACTGCTTGCAAAGTGGACCTTCAAAGTGATCTAATGTGCATAGTCAAATTAAAATGTATATACGTCAGATTCTCTTGCTATAAGCCATAGTATCTAACTGAATTTTTTAAATAGTATTTTTAATTCCACTTATGAGAATATGTGACAAGCTCTCACAGAAATCCATTTAAAAATATTTATATATCTTGCTTTTATGTCCATATGATAAATGCTTAAACTAAGAAAGAAGATCCTGTATTCTTTAAATTATATTTTATTTTATTATTTTTTTTTCCCAAAAGGATTGTTTTTATTTACACAGAGTCCTAACCACTTCACACAGGTAGGAGGAGTGGGAGAGGTTCCTTTCCCAATCCAGGGGCCTCCATAATGTTGATTTGTTGTTGCCAAACACAGGCAAGTGGCATCATGGATTTGATAAACTAGTAACAATGTTTAATCTCTCTCTGCTAGAGCAACAAGGTGAGCATTCAATCTCTGCTTCTGTAAGAATCCTGAATTTAGGATTTTCAACTGTAACTACTCCAACTTCTATTTCTGAAGGTTTGAAATCAATTGCTAGAATGGTAGACAGACATGTCATTGCAGTTTCTACTGTCTGTTCAAATGTCCAATCAAATTTCTCCTTCACTTTTTTTTCAAGGAAGCTGGTTGACTCAGTTTGTTTAACTCCTGCTGCAGTGGCTTTAAACCCACAGTAGTAACCTGCAGGATCACACTTGTACACCTGAGGGCCTTGTTCTTCGTCTATACCAATTAAAATCACACAACAACCAAGAGGCCTCATTTCAGCATTCTGTGTGTAGACCGGAGAAATGTCAGCAATTCTTTTACACAGCATGTCCACAGGAATCTCATAGCCATACTTGTATTTCCAATTAGCTGCCACATAGCGTGCCCTCTGTACCTGGGATCTGCTGACAGCTGTCATTCCTGTCATCACACAGCCAATGTTTTCGGTTATCTTGAATAAGTGAGTCACTGTGCTGGAATCCAATAACTTAAAATGTACTTTCTTCTGTGTAACAATTACTGCACAGTCTTTCCCTCGGACAGCTACTGATGTAAGGCCACCCCAGTTAATAGCTTTAAAAGCATATTCTACTTGGTAGAGCCAGCCCTCGGGTGAAAAAATGGTAATATGGCGATCAAAATGGGCGCTGGAACCACAGGACATATTGGTGCACCCACTACTTCAAGCACAGTATCTCTAAATTATATTTTAAATTAACATACAAGCTGACCAAACCAAACAAACAAACAAAAAAACCACTAAAACTTTTAAGTGGGTCTACCTTTCCCTTAAATGCTCAGATAATACCTGGAGAACATAATATATGTTTGATATTTAATACAAGTCTACTTTTTAACAGAGTACTGTAAAAAATTAACAAAAGAAAGTTGCTTTTAAAAACCCTCAGGTGGGGCAACGTATGTAACCTGCAATTCTGTATCCCCCATAACAATAAGATGAAATAAATAAATAAATAAATAAATAAATGGGAAACTACTTAAGAAAAAAGTCCAGAGTCTAAGTCTTTCCCAAGAGTAATATTCAGTCAACAAACCTGAATAATGGCACTGGCCATTATTATTTGTGGCTTTAGTGAACGATCCCCAGTATATGTCCACTTCAGTCCCTTGTAGATGGCTGCCAAGAAGAAATTTACACTGCACTGTACTGTTGTTGTACACAAGCAATTTTTTAGAATTTGTAACTGTACTTTTGGTACTAATTGTCACAAGGTTTTGTTTGTTTGGGTTTTTTTTATTTCTTTTGTTGCTATTGCTTTATTTTGTATGTTTATTTGCTTGGGTTTTTATTTTTTTATAAGGTTGGATGGAATGTCTTTCCTGGGAATGGCAGAATTCTCTGGCAGAGCACAACTTATGGCCATTTCTTTTGGGGGAAGGTAGTTTAATATTCACTCATGGACTATCAGTTCACATTTAATCTAGTTGTATTTTTTAAAATAAAGTAGCAGTACCTAGTGAAAAAAAAAAAACCCTCAGGTGGTTAATACAGTAAATCTCAAAGTTACAAATAAATTTTAAATCATCAATGCTAACACCTCACAAGTAATCTTAACTCAAATACAATGTATCTTAATTCAGACACTGTTCCACAGTACCCTGGACTTCCTCTCTTCTGTTACACTTTATTGTGCTTCCTTCAGTAATCACATTCTCTCTCAAAACATCTGATTCCCCCCTTCTCTTCTCAGTGTGTGTTTTTCTGTTTGTCATGCAATGGGATGGGATGAGGGGTGTGCTACAAGGAGGGGAACCTTCTATAACTTAAAGGAGGACTGCTATGCTTTTAAGATGATAATATGTAAGGGTTTTTTTTTTTAAGTGAGATGATGTATGTAAATAATTGCACAGTGGCTGATATACAGTAGACAGACAATACATGATATTAATACACATTATTGTAACTCATCTGTGTTATAAAATTGTAGACACCAAAACATTGCAAAGACCAAGACTACTGGGGGGCAAAAAAAACACTGACAACCTGCAGTGCAACCTCTGCACAGAGTCTCCGAGCCAAAGCAGATTCATACTTGTTTTGAAATGCGACAGTGGCACTGCAAGTAAGTAACTCAAAGTTATTACGTGAGAGATACAGGTAGACATTGAACTCACATCTGTTACTTTTTATTTCTTGTGAAAATTCCTAGTAAAAATGTTGGTAAGGGATTAACGATGATCAAATGAAGAGATGACAAGGAGTTTTTCTTTATTCAGAAAGTCTGTTTCAAACAAATATAAAACATACAACCTGAAACAATTACCGACAGGGTGACAGATGTGGGGGGAAAATATTAATTTAAAAGCAATGGTTAGGCCGGGCACGGTGGCTCACACCTGTAATCCCAACACTCTGGGAGGCTGAGGCAGGTGGATTGTTTGCGTTCAGGAGTTTGAGACCATCCTGAGCAAGAATGAGACCTTGTCTCTACTAAAAATAGAAAGAAATTAGCTGGACAACTAAAAAAAAAAAAAAAAAATTTATATATATATATATATATATATATAAAAAAGAAAAAACTAGCCAGGCATGGTGGCGCATGCCTGTAGTCCCAGCTACTCAGGAAGCTGAGGCAGAAGGGTCACTTGAGCCCAGGAGTTTGAGGTTGCTGTGAGCTAGGCTGATGCCACAGGACTCTAGCCTGGGCAACAGAGCAAGACTCTGTCTCAAAAACAAAAACAACAACAAAACAATAGTTAAAATAAGAACTCTCACACTGTGTATTTCAGATATTTTTATTTTTTTATTTGTCTAAGATTGAGTAATGATAAAAACATTAAAATTGCTTCAGGTAAACAAGCCCTGAGGATTATAACGAATGTTTATTTTCCAACATTCGGAGATAACTAATGTGCAAAAGCAGAGATTCAGATGTACGTTATGAGAGTTAAATACAAATTAATAAGATAAGGCATATAACATGTGAATATGTCATACTATAACTTCAGATCTCATCCCTTTCCACACTAGTTTAATTACTATTTTCCTGAATTAGATCTGACTCATAAACCATTATAAGTACCTTCTATGTATATGACAGTCCATTTTCTCCTTCTTTCTATTCTTAATATGACTTATAAAAATAATAATAATAAGAGCACACCGAGAAAAGCAAAGCAGAAACAAAACAAACTGAAAACAGAAACTGTCTATGTATAACTTCTACCATAGGAAACAACAGTCAAAATCAATGGTGAATGAGGTTTTAGATTATCTATAAATTTCATTTAAATCCATACTGTGGGCACATGAGGTTTCAAAGCCTAAGGTACATGGTACTTGAGATCCAAATACTAAAACTACCATTTCCAATGGGCAACTTTTATACTGGCAGCTTTTAAAAAATAGTGATGGTCATGCATTACACATGTTCCTTCTCCTACTAGAATGAAGAAAAGAGCAAATAAATTTAGAAAGAATTCTTAAGGTTAGACCGTCACTGGGAACACAAGACAGCCTATATCAGAACACAGTACAGAAATACCTTTATTGAGATTACAAGTTGAGGATCTGTGTTTTCCTAAATCAACTTGAAAATAATGTATTGTAAGAAGGAGCTCAACTTGTGTTTACCTATCTTTGCAGTGCTCATTATGAGCCAGGCACTGTTTCAAGTGCTTTAAAAATGGCAACTCATCTAAGAGTTTACTGCAATTACTATCCCCCTTGTTTTTCATATAAGGAAACTGAGATAAGGCATGGCAAGTTAAAGTGATTTGCTCAAGGTCACTCTGCTAGTAAAGGACAGAGGTGAGATTCAAACCTGTGCTGTTGCATCTCAAAGTCTGTGCTCTTCATCATTTTACCATGCTACCTCTCTAATGACAAAGGGAAAAAAAAGCCAAACAAACAAAAAACCCTCATCACCCTGTAAAAAAAATAAATGTTAAGTCCAAGTTAAGGTTTGAAAACATTGAAAAGTTTTTCACTATCAAGGATAAAACTATTTTTTCCATTTTTTTTTGAAAACACATCCTCTTTGCTTAAATGTAATGACGCTCTCTGTGTAGAATTCAATTGAAGGACAAGGAAGACAAAGACAATATGACATTAGAGGGTTAGGGCTTTAAGTAAGCAAGTTAGAGCAGCATTTGATACTTCTATTACAAATGTTAAAATTCTTAGTTCGCTCCAATTAGTGTCTCAAGGTATGCCAAAGGGTATGAATGCCCCTATTATACACTATATGAACAACCCTAAAAAGAAAAAGGGGGGAGGGGTTACAAAAGCATAAGAGTTCAAACAAACGTATGTCATTTACTGAAGCATGCAAGTTGACATCTATTCAAAGCACCAACATAACCACATCCTAGGAATGTTTAGTATGAACTAAAGAAATTTTAACATTTTAATTGATTTTTCTTTGTAAAGCTGGAAGGACATATATGCTTATTTAAATACCTCACAAACGGTAATTGCAAAAATAAGGTGCCCAATTTAGAGAATGTAAAAGGGAGATTCAGTTTTCATATCAGCAATTTCTATGGAAAACAAGGACATTGTAAAATATAGAAATCCTTTTAACCACATAGTTAAATAAGAAAAATATTTTGATTCTGTCATAATTACATCCTGTACCTTCTGATCTCTGATTCTGTATCCTGCTCATCCTATAAAGATGAGTCAACCAAAATAACAACTGTAATGTAATCTGCATTAATTAGTCAAAGACAAGGAAAATATTTATACCTGTATAGAAAATCATATTTTATCTCCTGCCTGTATAAATCAGACATTCAGAATAATTACATAGATGACCTTGCCTACTGGAAAGCACTCTAAATTTAAAGTACAACCAACATTCTCTCTCTGAAAACTTCAAACCATTAATTAGAACCAATGACCCCAAAATCTGAAAAGTTTACACATCCCATAATTAGTAAGCTGACACTACTCTGCTTCTCAGTGTAAAAGTAAACAAGTAAACATTTTCTGCCTGTGGACAGATTATTTTTAAGAATGCTCTTGCCTCCATGAGACACAGCTGGCCGTGGGGTGCAGAACGCCACAGTGAGGCAGAGCAAGGACTCGCGACCTCCCTAAAAACCCAGCCTGCCTGGAGGATACCCGCCCCTTTTGAAGGGGCCACCTGGGCATCACTTCCAACCTCACAAACACACTTATTACCAGGGACAATGTTTACACTTCATATGACATGCAGTACTACATGCTCTGGATAGGACACTGGGGACTGTGTACACACTGCATCTGACAGTGGGTGCTGGGTGCACAGCTTATGTGACAAGGATACTACGTACACAGCAAATATGACATCAGGTACTACAGACACACTATATGTGACACCAGGTACTGTGCTAGGTACACACTGTATGACACTGAGTACTGCATACATACTGTACATGACAGCACGGTACCTTGCACACACAGCATAGAGCATCAGGTACTGCACACACACTGTATATGACACTAGGTACTATGTACGCACTGTACATGGCATTGGGTACTGTGTAATACTGTATATGACACTTGGTACTGCATACACAGCTTAAGTGACAAGGATCCCGTGTACACGCAGCGTGACTCTGAGTACATACCACATACAATGCCGCATAGAACGCTGAGTACTGGGTATGCACCGTGTAAAACGCCAGGTGCTGTGCACACACCGCAAAGCACACACACCGCCAGCGCCGCCACGGCCTGGCTCCGAAGGAAAGCGCGAGCGAGGACAGTGCACGGGAAAGTTCGCGCCCGGCCGCCCCCAAGGAGCCCCCTCATCCCAGCGCGGCCCAGCATCTTCTAACCAGAGCTCTGGCGGGAGGAAGGCGGTGGGCCCCACAGGACAGTCCCAGAGACCCGCGAGGACCTGTTGAGGCAGTGGTGGCCTCGCTCCCAGGGTCGCCTGCTGTACCGCCCCACCCCCGACAGGCACAGACCCCAGCCTGGCCTCCAGCGACCGTGCGCCGCCGCTCCCACCGCCCACGCGGTGGTGGACACAGTCCCGCAAGGAAGGCGGCCAGGCCCCATCTGGCCACTGAGGGCGGCGGGCTGTGGCCCGCACTGGTCCCAAATGGAGGCAGTTTGTCCTCTGCTGGCAGGGGCAGTGCCCCCAGTATTTTCACATGTTGGCTTTACAGAGCCGCGCGGTCCAGCCTACAGCAGGAAAATCTTCACAGGTGGCTCTGCCCACCCAGCCGTTTGCTCCCCGCAAACGTGCAAAATCCAAATATGCGGCCACCTTCCCACGCTTTGGCGCCCACACGCCCGGCCAATCACGGTGTCGTCCTGTTCGTGATGACCAATAGGAGCGTGCCTCGTCAGGCGGTGGGCGGGCCACCGGCAGCCATTACCCAATGGGTGCCGAGGCAGCGTTACCAAAGCCATTTGCCCTGAGGCGGCTGTGGAGAATAGACCCCTCACGTGTGGCGGTGGCAGCAGCGCTGTTCGCAGGGGCGACGGGCGTGGACGTGGGACGGTAAATTGGGCAGTGAGGCGGGGCAGGGCCCGGCCGCTGGGCTTCAGCAGGTCGGGGGCGGTGAACCCCTGTGTGGCCGGGTAACGCCCGAGGCCCCTCCGGCTGAGGCACGCGGGACGCCAAGCGGCGGTGGGGTGAGGCCGCGAGGTGCAGGAGGGGCCGCGGCCTTGCGCGTTCCCCGGGCGGCCTCGGGGTTCTGAGTTTCACGCCGGTTTCAAGAGGGCTCTTCCAGCTCCACCTCGCGGGCGCCGAGCGACCTGCACCCCAAAAGCTTGTCTAGCAAAGCCCGAGACCGTCTTTCCGAGGCAGTTGCTTCCCCAGGGAAGGATGGAAACCCGCTCCTGTGTGTGCCCGCACCGAGCTGCGCAGGCTCCGGTGCAGCGGCCCAGACCCGGCCCGAGGGAGGAAGGAGGTGAATCCCTTACCCCAGTGTGGGCCGCACGACCGGACCGGAGAAGTTCCTGAGCCAGCGTGTAGGGCCAGGAAGGTTTCCCTAAAAAGTGGGTGTTTGCGATGACATCTGAAGGTTGAGCGGGAACTAAAGGTCAGGTAGGGGGCGCGGCAGGCGAGAAAACGCACGTGCCGACTTGTTTAAGGAAACGGGAAGGCCGGTGTATCTGGGAGACAAAAGCGCCCAGCTTAATGCAGAGTCCAGACCGCTGTGGGGTCTTAAGAGATGTACTGAGGTTTTAATCTACCTGAAAACAATGACAGTCTTTTGCTGAGTTTCAAGCGGTAGAGTGAAGTGGTCAGATAAGCATTTTGGAAAGAGTATTTTGGCCAAATGGGAGATTATTGCCAGGATAGCTGTGAGAGTCAGGGGTTAAAATTGACAAGACCTGGTGAGGAGGAGGGGTGTGGCAAGGGCGCGTTCTGCAATTTCTGGCTCGGTTCAGGTGGTACCATTCAATGAGATTGAGAACATTGGAGGAGCTAGTTTGGTAAATGAGAACTCCAAGAACAGAATAAAAATGGGTACATGCCTAGAAGTGGAATTGCTGGGTCATGTGGTCATGCTGTATTTAACTTTATGAGGGACTTGCCAGGCTGTTTTCCAAAGTGGCCACAACATTTCCACCAGCAATGGATGGGAGTTCTGATTTCTCCGTATCCTTGCCAACACTTGTTATCCGTTACTATTATTGCCATCCTAGTGGGTGTGAACTGGTATTTTGTTTTGCTTTGCATTTCCCTTATAACTGTGATATATATTGAGCATCTTTTCATGTGTTTCTTGGCCATTTGTATATCTTTGGAGAAATGTTTATTTAAGAGCAAGACCCTGTCTCCAAAAAATTTTTTTTAAATTACATAAACATAGACCCGTAGTCCCAGCTACTCGGGAGGCTGAGGCAAAAGGATCACTTAAGCTCAGGAGTTTGAGGTTGCAGTGAGCTGTGATGACACCACTGCACTCTAGCCTGGATGACAACAAGACCCTGTCTCAAAAAGTAAACAAATGCATACATACATACATATGTACATTGGGGGTTGAATACTTCCAGTTCAGTCTAATTACTAAGCTTCACATCTATGTATCTTTTCCATTCATATGTATTATAGGCACCTAGAATTTATGTATAAAAATGAACTCATCATCTCCATTGCTCCTCACCTGAAAGCAAAATAACATTAGAAACAGAAAACTATTTCTCTACGTAGGTTCCTAGTTCAGTAAATATAAATCAATGATGATAATTTCATTTTTATATAAAAGACATATGTAGTTGTTCTATATCATTCCTCTCCTTACCCTTTCTGTCAAAATCAATACTAAAGGAGTCCTTCCTCCTGTGGCTAACTCCCACTGGCTCATCTTTCCAATCTCAGTTTAAATGACATTCTCAAAGGCCTTCACTAACCCTTAGACTGTGGAATCTGTGTTTTTATTGAGCTCCGCAAGTGATTCTTATATCAGGCAAGTTTTGAGAAAGGTACTCTATAATAAGATTTATATGCTTCCTTCCCCTCCTCCTACCCTACTTTTGGAAATTGTGTGCTTATTATGCTTCATAGAGGCAGAGACTGATCACCTGTATGTCCTCAACATTTAGCAAATGACTTAGCAAATAGAGGTTCAGTCATTATTGAATCATATATCAAAGAATGATTCTCCAGAGAAATGCATTCATTCCTGAAAATGGAAATGTACTTGCTTGGTAATGGGGTAGGTGTATGTTTAACATCATTAGAAACTTGGAGACAATTTTCCAAAATGGTTTTAACAATTTGTATTCCCTCTAGCAATGTGTAAGAGTCCCAGTTTGTCCACATCCTCACCAATATCTGGTGTTATCAGCCTTTTTTTTTTTTTTTTTAAAAAAGCCATTCTAATGTGAAGTGGCACCTTGGGTGGCTTAAATTTGCATTTCCCTGATGACTAATGATGTTGAGCACTTTTTGATACACATGAGAGCCATTCATATTAAATGCTTGAATTTTTCCCTTTTATGTTAGATTTTTAAAAAGTCTATTTGTACAAGTTCTTTACATAATCTGAACAAGAGCCTTCTGTTGAATATGGAGAGTGAATATTTTCTCCTAGTCTTTGGCTTGTGTTTTCATTTTGTTAGTAATGTCTTCTGGTGAGCAGAAGTTTAACTTTGCTGAATCAAAATCAACAACTTTTTTTTTTTTTTTTTTTTTTTTTTGCGGCAGGGTCTCCCTCTGTTGCCCAGGCTAGAGTGCAGTGGCATTATCATAGCTCAGTTTGAGTGCAGTTGCAACCTCAAACGCCTGGGTTCAAGCCATCCTCCTGTCTCAGCCTCCCGAGTAGCTAGGACTACATGTGCCTGCCACCGTGCTTGGCTAATTTTTTTTAACTTTTTGTAAAGATGGGATCTCACTGTTGCAAAGGCTAGTCTTGAACTCCCACCTGGGCTTCCCAAAGTGCTGAGATTACAGGTATGAGCCACTGAATGCGGGAAATCAATAACTATTCAATTAATGCCTTAGTGTTCTAGCTGATAAATCTTTGCCCACCACAAAATCATAAATATATTCTATGTTTTCAGAAATGTGATAGGTTTGTTTTTCACATTTAGAAACATGATTCATCTTGCTTTTATTATTGGGTGTGGTATGAGATACAGGTCTAGGCATTTGTTTTCCTCTAGAAAAAAAAAACTACATTGTAAAATCTAGGTGTGCCAGTACCATTTATTGAATATACCTTATACTTTCTTTTCCACATTGACTTGAAATAGTGACCTTCTCAAAAACAAAGTGACCATATACATGTAGCTCTCTTTCTGGACTCATAATTTGTTCCATTAATCTTTTAATCCGACATACTGTACTGTCAATAGCTATAGTTTTACAATTCTTAAAATATATGTCATCTAACTTCTAGATTGTTTTCATTATTCTAGGTTCATTGCATTTCCATATTAACTTGCAATCAATCCGTCAACTTCTAAACAAATTCTTCTGCAATTTTTATTTTAACTGTGTTGAATCTACAGCTCCATTTTTGGAGAACAGATCTCAGCAATGTTAAGTCTCTTGGTCTGTGAACATGGTATAGCTCTTCATTTATTTTAGTTCCTCCTTAATTTCATCAATGTTTTATAATTTTTAATATAGAAGTCTTGCACATATTTTATTACCTTTAATCACCAAATATTTTATGTTTTTATAAATGGTAGGTACTATTTTACATTTTCATTTTACAATTGTTGCTAGAATATAGAAATATAGTTGATTTTTTTTGTATATTGACCTTTGTATCCTTCATCCTTACTAAATCGACTTATTAGTTCCAATAGTTTCTTTGTATATCTCCTTTTTTTCTCTGTACATTATAATGTGACCTGTGAATAAAGGCAGTTTTACCTCTTTTCCATTATTGCACTGGCTAGGACCTCTGGTATAATAAATATAAGGGATAAGAGAACAAATTTATTGTTTTTGACAGAAATTAGTATTTCAGTACCCAGTGTGATATTGGCTATAGGTTTTGGGGTTTTTCTTGTAGATAGCCATTATGAGATTGAGGAAGCTTCCTACTATTCATGATTTGCTGAGAGCTTTTTGTCATGAATGGGTTTTGAGTTTTAACAAATGTTATCAAAATTCTTTTTCTGCATCTATTGAAATGATCATGTGGTTTTTTTCCATTATTCTTTTACTGTGGTGAATAATATCGATTGATTTACAAATTTTGGACTGCCCTTATCTTCCTGGGGTAAACTCCACTTGATCCAGATGTATTAGCCTTTTTTTGCTTTGTAAAACAATTAATTTAGAATATAATAGTCTGTGTATAAAATGTATTGCTTTTTTTTTTCTTGGAATGTTCTTTTCAGGTTTTGGTATTAACATTATGCTGGCCCTGTGAAACAAACATACTGAGAAGTCTTCCCTCTTCCTCACTTCACTAAAGGAGTTAGTTAAGATTGAATTCCAGCTTTATTTCTAGGTTAATTGATTGATGGAATTCAGTGAAACCATCGATGCCTGCCATTTTCCTTGAGGGGAAATTTTTAATTATAGATTTAATTTCCTTAAGAGACAGGACTATTCATATGATTTATTTCTTCCTGTATCCATTTTAGAAGATTGTGGCTTTCAAGGAAGTTATGTCCATCTGAGTTATAGAAATTGTCAGATGAACTTGTTTATTATACCCCCTTATTTTAATGTCTGTATGTTCTGTAGTAATGTTCCCTTTATTATTCATGACATTCATAATATGTTTTTTCTCTTTTTCTTAGATAAGTTTTGTGAAGCATTTATAAATTTTATTAATCTTTTTAAAGAAACAACTTTTGGTTTTGTTTATTTTTATCTCTTCATCTATTTTTGTTTTGTTTACTTCTCCTTTTTCTATTTCCATCCTACTTTCTTTGGGCTTAATTTTTTTGCCTTTTCTAGTTTCTTAAGATAGAACCTAAGATCATTGATTTTAAACCTTTCTTTTTTTCTAATATAAGGATTTAAAGCTATAAACTCTCTAAGCACTGTTTTAGCTGCATCCTGCACATTTTGATATGTGGTATTTTCATAATCATTTAGTTCAAAATAATTTCTTTCATTGTGATACATTCTTTCACCCATGGATTATTTATAAGTGTGTTGCTTAATTTCCAAATATTAGGGAAGTTATTTATCTTTTTTATTCTTAATTATACTGTAGTCAGAGCACATACTCTCAAGCATATTGCAGCTTCTGGCCATGATAGAGCAACACACCAGACAACAGGCAGTATAGGACCGTGATCTCTGAGAGAAAGGAAACATCCAACGTTAGCCCTACGGCAGCGTCGCTTCCTGCTTGGAAGCACCCTGCAGACCATGGAGCAAAGACAGAGACTTCAAGCAAAGCAGAGGTCTCCCTGAGTAAGGCAGAAATTGGAGTTCAGAAAGGCTAAGGCAGTTAGAAATTGTAGGGTGGTGTTCCTGGGAGAAGGGAATTATGTAGAAAAAGAGCTCCAGAAATCTGCAGGGAGACCCCTTTGATCCTTGACAGATACTAATGTGTTTATTTGTAGGTAAAACTCCATGAAGCTATTTTATGCTTTAACATTAAAATAATGTACATTCCTTCTGCTCAGAGCACTCTGCCCAGAAGTAGTCACCTGGCAAGGAGTTTTGAAAGTGTGGTGGGGACTATGGGGAGCAAAAAAGAAAAGTTTTGAATCCCACTGTTGCTGCCATAATGTCTACTTTTTAATATTTCTCAATTTTGTAAGGTTGTTAAATCATTTCCATAAATTCTCTAAAATGCCTATTTCTGTAAATCAAGAGATTTTACTTGTGTCACATAAGAAATGTACTTAAACTTTAAAAGTAAGGATAATGGCAGGTGGAGTAATTAGACCTCCTACCCATTGAAGACAATTAAAAAACCCAGAAAAATATTTTTAAAATCTTCTTAAAGGCATCTAAGAACTGGCCAGATAAGGAGAAATTACCAGGCCACAACCTGGGAAAGGATGGGAACCCCGAGAAGTAAGCCTAGCATTAGGAACAACTTTTGCCTTGAAAAGCTTAGCCTACTCTCTGTTATAATAATTTAGAAGAAATACCAGAGAGCAGGCTATGCTTTTGACAGCCTCCTGACAATAAAAGGACAAAAATCAGAGTCTTTGGTCTGTCAAAGGTGGGAGCCAGGTAATCTACACCTTCCAATGTGCTTACTAGGAGGGGATTCCAAAGGGCTGTGCCCTAGAATTAAAGTAAACTCGCCCTTCCCAGACTATAGTTATGTGAGTAGCCTAGAGAAATCTCAAATTTTGGTCAGAATAAAGGGATTCCAGATAACTAGTTCCCTGTGGCGCCTGGCAGTAGCAAACAAAATTTCTCTCTGAGGAAAAGTGACATCATCCTTGAGTTCAAATTATTTATGTGCACAACTTATCAAATACAGTGTCTAGCACTTAATCAAAACATAACCAGGAACCCAAAATGACATCATGAGCCAGAAAACAATAGACAATACAAACATATCCACAGGGATTCCACTTACTGGAATTATTAAATACAGACTGTAAAACAACTATATTTACTATCTTTTAGGAGAAAACAGGTAATGTTAAAAAATTTACCACAAACTAGACAACATTAAAAATGGCATAACAGACTTGGAAAAAACTGAGTAAAATTCTAGAACTGAAAAATTCAGGTAAACAAACTTAGGAACTTAATAGATGGATTCCACATCAGAATTAGAACTGTAGAAAGAATTTGTGAAATGGAAGGTAGGTTATAAGAAACTGTCCAGACTGAAGCATGGGGGAGACGAAAGGATGGAAAACTACAGAAGCAAGGAGATGTGACGGATATTGAAAAGGTCTAACATAGGTTTAACTGAAGTCCCATGAAGGAAATTGCTTCTAAAAATCCTCAGTATTTTATAAACATGTTCCATGTCAGTAAATAAAGATCTATCTCTTTTTTTATAAGCTGCATGGTAGGTATTCCATTATACTTAAAAGGGCTGGGAGAATTTAAATTCTCATGATATATGAATGTCCATTTCATCACCCTTAATAATACAACATAAGATTAGTCTTTGCCAATTTGATAGGTAAAAATCCATCCATTTTAATTTGCATTTTTGATAGTAATGCATTTATACATCTTTTTAAAATATATTTGACTCTTCCAAGTCTTAGGAGTTGTCCAAACACAGCTTTTATATATTTTTGGCATATTACTAGTTTGTAGGAACACTTTATGCATTAAGTCTATTACCTCCTTGTTCGAAATAATTTTCCTTAGTTTAGCATTTTGTTTAATTTTATTCTTGGTTCTAATTGTGTCAAAGAAATTTTTAAATTTTTCTTGAACTCCCTTTCATACCTCCTTATTTCTTTGTTTCCCTTACAGCAAAAAATTTTGAATGGATTGTGTGCACTCACTGTCTCCAGTTCTTGTGAATCTACTCCCAACAGGCACTCATTCCCATCATTTGACCAAATCGGTTTCTGTAGGTTATAAATGACCCCTGTGCCACCAAATTCCGTGATGAGTTTCAATCTTCATCGTACCCTACAGTAGTCATCCCCTCCTCCTTTACACACCCTCTTCTGTTGTCTTCCACTGTTCCATATCTGCATCTACTGGTTGTTCCCCTGCTACACATATTCGTCCTACTCAGTCTCCTTTGTTGGTTCCTTTTCATCTCCTCAACCGTTTTCTATTTTGGAGTGCTTCAGTGCTTAATCCTTGAGTCTCTTCTGTCTTTCTGCAGTCAGTAGGTGATTATATTCAATTCATAGATTTAAATCTCCATTCTAATGAATCCCAAATTTACATCAGTAACTAGGTCAATGTTTATATTTTTTTCATATGAAGTCTTTGAAATCTGGTGTGTGTTTTACATTTACAGTACATCTCAATTCGGATTAGCCACATTTCAAGTGCTTAATAGCCACATGTGGCTACTGGACAGTGCAACTCTAGTTAACTTCACTGATTTCCAGACCTCTGTATCTCCATTTGAATGTCTAATATATGTCTCAGAATTAATGTGTTTCTCGCAATTCATATCCATTCCAACAAAAACAAATCTTTTAAGTTCTAACATCAGTAGATCCAGGATCTTATCAGTTCTTACGTCCCCTGCTGCAGTCACTGTGGTCCTGGCCATCACTATCTCTTGCCTAGGTTATTACACTAGCCTCCTGACTGATTAGATAGCCACATGACTCTCTTCCTCTCCTCCTTCAGTTTTTTCAAGTCTCACCTTATCAGAGAAGTGTTCCTTGACTACCTTGTTTAAAGTGCAAACCTGGCTGGGCACAGTGGCTCACACCTGTACTGCCAGCACTTTGGAAGGTCAAGGTGGGAGGATCACTTGAGACCAAGAGATTCGAGACCAGCCTGGGCAACAAAGCAAGACCCATCTCTACAAAAAATTTTAAAAAATTAGCTAAGTGTGGTGGTGTGCTCCTGTAGTCCTAGCTACTTGGGAGGCTGAGCCAGGAGGATTGCTTGAGCCTAGGAGTTTGAGGTTACCATAAGCTATGATGATGCCACTGCATTCTAGCCGAGGCAACAGAGTGAGACCCTGTCTCAAATAAATAAATAATAAAAAGTGGAAACCTCTTCTCCTTACACATATAAATACATACCCATGTAAATCGGTATTCCCTTCTCCCTTCAATGCTTTATTTATTTATTGTTTTAGGGTTTTTGTTTTTGTGGCACTTTCTTTTTTTTTTTTTTTTTGAGACAGAGTCTCACTCTGTTGCCCAGGCTAGAGTGAGTGCCGTGGCGTCAGCCTAGCTCACAGCAACCTCAAACTCCTGAGCTCAAGGGATCCTCCTGTCTCAGCCTCCCGAGTAGCTGGGACTACAGGCATGCGCCACCATGCCCGGCTAATTTTTTCTATATATATTTTTAGCTGTCTATATAATTTCTTTCTATTTTTAGTAGAGATGGGGTCTCGCTCTTGCTCAGACTGGTCTCGAACTCCTGAGCTCAAATGATCCGCCCACCTCGGCCTCCCAGAGTGCTAGGATTACAGGCGTGAGCCACCGCGCCCGGCCTTGTGGCACTTTCAAACTTCTGGGCTCAAATGATCTTCCCACCTCGGCCTCCCTAGTAGCTGGGACTATAGGCACATGCCACCCTGCCCAGCTTAGTTTTTAAGGTTGCCTGTAACCATTTCTCTTTGTTCAAAGGTTTCATAAGAATTGTTACAGGATATATATTTAGCCTTTTCAGTTCTTTCTATGGTTGATTCTCTGTTCACCTGTTTCTGAGTCTTTTTTAAAATGTGTTTTCTTAGAAAATTGCCTATTTCTTGTTAAGTTTTCAAGTTATCCATCAGGGGTGTATATGACAATCTTAGTTTTTAAAAGTACTTCTTCATCTCTTGTTAAAATACTCCTTTTCTCATTATTAATTTCTGTTTTAGTCCTCTCTTAGATTTTTCTGGTATTTGTCTACTTCTATTAGTCTTTTAAAAGAATAGTTCATGATTTTAGGTACAATTTTTACTGTTTTTAAATCGGTTCCTTCTGTCTTTGTCTTAACTAATTGTATTCTCAACCTTTTTCATTTATTTTTAGTTCTTTTTTAGATTCTTGAGTTGATGGCTTAATTCCAGTTTTATTTAGTAAAAAGCCTCTAAATCTATGGCTTCTTTTGGTGATAACTTTGACCATGTCCCATAGGTTTTGGTAGTCTTTGTTATTATCATTAATTTTTTTCAGTTATCAAAATCCACACTGCTTATGCAGTACCAAAGTCAGGATTCAAAGCTAGATAGGCTGTCTGCATGGAATGAGATCTTCTACTTTATAATGTCTTCTCATAGTATTATAGCAGAGTGAACGTAGATGATTTTTTCAGGATGGTTTATTGAAATAGTTCATTGAGAATTAAAGTCAACTTTTTTTTTCCAAACTCACCAGGAACCTTTCTAATACCTGATCACCAGACTTCCATTGAAGACACCTCAGCTTTTTGGAAGTATGGACAGTAAAGATAAGTAGGGATGAGAGGCTCAAAATGATGTGAGTTATGGCCGGGCGCGGTGGCTCACGCCTGTAATCCTAGCACTCTGGGAGGCCGAGGTGGGCGGATCGTTTGAGCTCAGGAGTTCGAGACCAGCCTGAGCAAGAGCGAGACCCCACCTCTACTAAAAATAGAAAGAAATTATATGGACAGCTAAAAATATATATAGAAAAAATTAGCCGGGCATGGTGGTGCATGCCTGTAGTCCCAGCTACTCGGGAGGCTGAGACAGGAGGATCGCTTGAGCTCAGGAGTTTGAGGTTGCTGTGAGCTAGGCTGACGCCACGGCACTCACTCTAGCCTGGGCAACAGAGTGAGACTCTGTCTCAAAAAAAAAAAAAAAAAAAAAAAAAAAAAAAATTGTTAAAATGATGTGAGTTAGCTGGACATCTTTCCTGTTGGTCTCCTTTGGGACTCTTCATGTGTCCACTGGAGTGTCTTGGTTTCCCTTTTAGTGACTAGCTTGGGCTTTCTCATCTAAATAGCTTTATTGAGGTATATTTTACTCAGTTCAGTGATTTTTTTAGTGACTTTATCAAGTGGTGCAACCATCACATAAAACCATAAATCAGTTTTAGAACATTTGTATCACCCAAATAAGATCCCTCATGCCCATTTATAGTTAATTTCTCCACCACCCCCCTGCTCCTCCATCCCAGGCAGCCGTTAATCTACTTTCTCTACAAATTTGCTTTTTCTGGACATTTTATTTAAATGGAATCATACAGTATGTAACCTCTTTTGTCTGGCTTTTTTCATTCAACATAATGTTTTTGAGATTAATCCATGAGGTAATGTTTCAGTAGTTTGTTCCTTTTTTTTTGTTGAAAAATACTCCACTGTATGGATATATCGTGTCATTGGTTTTTAATAATTGTACAATTTGTTTTGAAAATATTTTTTTATCTAGGTTTGACATAAATAGGGTCACATTATAGTCTTTAAGATTCTGTTTTTTTGGCTTTTGACTTTTCTTGGTTACCTAACACATTGGTGGTTTCTTAGATGTTCCTTAGAATGTTAAAAGAATGCCTTTGTTCTCTATGTCACTGTCAATTCATGCTTTTTTTTAAGTTACTCATATGTTCTACCAGTTTTATTATTTATTAGCCCTCTGATACTAGAATCTTTGACTATAACTGCTGCTTTATCCTATCCTTCTTGTATTTCTAATAGTTTTTAAAATATATAATGTCAAGTATAATAATAGTTCAATATTTATACCTTTTCTAGACTATATATCCTGGAGTGACGCAGGCCACTGCAGTGGTGGAGACAGCTTCTGGTAAAGACTACCACAGGAATGGAGGAAACCTCCAAAAAGGTGAGGGTGCAGGCCAGCTGCCTTTATTCTGGGTGGGAAGGGGTGATAAATGTAATTGTGTCAAACAGTTCCTCCTCCAGTGTTGGTAGTTTTTAAGCCTTCGTCCCATGAGATAGTAAGATTCAGTGTGTTTATAACTGGGCAAATTCACTGAGGTGATCTTTGGTGGATATAGACAGTCTAGGCAAGACCTTTCAGGGAAATGGAAGATTTAGGGAGGGGAAGGGGAGCAGGAAGCAGGGTTTCTGTCCAGCCAGGCTTTCCAGAACTGTTGACAGGTACAGTTGCATTTGAGTAATAGGTGGAAAGTGGGCAGGTTGACTTCTGCTGCCTAACAAGTTATATACGTTTCTTTCTTCCCATAAATCCAAAATTTCTTTTTGTTAATGGTAGAAAGAAAATAAGAAATAGCAAGAACATAAAAAGTAAGTGACTAAAGTTTATGTGCCCATGAATATATGTGGCTTAAACTATTTTTTTTTTTTTTTTTTTTTTGTGATGGTGTCTTGCTCTGTCACCCAGGCTGGAGTGCAGTGGTGTGATCATAGCTCACTGCAGCTCAAGGGATCCTCCCCGCCTCAGTATCTTGATAGTTGGGAGTGTAGGCACACACCACTATGCCTGGCTTGTGGTTTAAACTATTAAGAGAGATTCTAGGTCAAAACAAAAATCCCATCCTATACTGTTCATGAGACATATTTAAAACAGAAAAGAAAGGTTTAAAATAAAAGGGTAGGCAAGTTAAGAAACAAATGAACTTAAAAAAATGAACTTAATCTTAAGTATTAATATAGTATAATTGATGCAAAAACCATTATAAGAAGATAAAGAAGGCCATTTAAAAGTGATAAAGTATTAGATGATGAATATATCATACAATGAAGACATCAGCCATGAACCCTAATGAAACAAACTTTCTATTCATACATTAAATGTTGGAATTAAGGAAAGGTTGCTAGAGATTGGACATGATAATGGTTCTCTCTCTTTCCCAGTAACTATCAATAGGATTTTTCATCCAATTCAAAATGTTTCCACAAAAATTGAGTTTAAAAAATTTAATTTGGGGGAGAGACTATAAAATAAATAAAACAAAAACAGAAGAAGCTTAACCTACCAGATACAAAAATATCCTATGATGCTATAATAATTAAAACAGTATAATGCTGTTAAACAAAAGATAATAGATTAATGAAACAGAATAAATACAAGTAGACTCTTAGAAAATTATGAAACAGAAATAGATTGCAGGATATGATAAAGATGATGTTTCAACTCAGAAGGAAACCAATGGATTATTTAGCAAATGGTGTTAGGACAATTGACTATCCATTCTGGAAGGAAATTAAGTTATATTCCTACCTTTTGTTAGAGAGAAAAATGAATTCTACATAATGTAGAAAGGCTAAGTGTTAACCCTATAGAAACACATAGAATTAGAATAAATTATAGGATAATTTTTTAATAATTACTTGGTATGAAAGGCCAGACACAAAACCCAGAAGTCATAAAAGAAAAGACCAAATCATTTAACTAACTAACCTCAAAGATTTTGGTATAACAAGTGCTATAAAAAGTTTAAGCCAGGTGCTATGGCACTTGCCTATAGCCCTATCTGAGGCAAGAAGATAGCTTAAGCCGAAGAGTTCAAGTCCAACCTGAGCAACAAAGCAAGACCTTATCTCTTAAAAAATAAAAAAAATTATAGAATGCCGAAAGTTTATGGCAGCACAATTCACAAATGCAAAGATGTGGAAACAACCCAAATGCCCATCAATTCATGAGTGGATTAGTAAAATGTGGTATATGTATACCATGGAGTATTACTCAGCTATAAGAAATAACAGTGATATGGCATCTCTTTTGTTCTCCTGGAGAGAGTTGGAACCCATTCTATTAAGTGAAGTATCCCAAGAATGGAAAAATAAGCACCATATGTACTTACCAGCAAATTGGTTTCCCTGATCATCACCTAAGTGCACATTTGGGAATAACACCAATTGGGTATCGGACAGAGGTGGGGGGTGGGGGGAGGGGATGGGTGTATACCTACATGAAGAATGCGATGTGCACTGTCTGGGGAATGGACATGCTTGAAGCTCAGACTCAGGGGGATGGGGGGCGCATGGGCAATATATATAATGTGAACTTTTGTACCCCCATCATAAGCTGAAATAAAAAAAATAAATAAAAATAAAAATATTAAAAGATAATAAACTAGGAAAATTCACTTATGTTATACATTTAAAAAAACAAGAATTAGTATTTACAATATATAAAGAACTCCTAAACAGATCTCTTATCTCCAACCCCATATTTATAACAGCTTATTGGACATTTACATCTGGGTGTTCTATCACTAACCTCAAAGTTCACTTGTCTGGAATTGAACTCATTATCTTCTCCCTCCTCCTCACTTTTCCTCTTTACCCTCTAAATCTGTTCCTCATAAAGTCTCTATCTCATTAGCAATGAGTATTCCCATTGAACTGTAGTACGAAGTTGTAAACCGTAGTATTATCTTAGAATTATTAAGCAGATAGTGGCTAATTGGTGAGTCATGAAATCAGTTTAGCTGATTGTGATCAGGTTTTTCTTTTTTTTTTTTTTTTTTTGAGACAGAGTCTCACTCTGTTGCCCAGGCTAGAGTGAGTGCCGTGGCGTCAGCCTAGCTCACAGCAACCTCAAACTCCTGAGCTCAAGGGATCCTCCTGTCTCAGCCTCCCGAGTAGCTGGGACTACAGGCATGCGCCACCATGCCCGGCTAATTTTTTCTATATATATTTTTAGCTGTCCATATAATTTCTTTCTATTTTTAGTAGAGGTGGGGTCTCGCTCTTGCTCAGGCTGGTCTCGAACTCCTGAGCTCAAATGATCCGCCCACCTCGGCCTCCCAGAGTGCTAGGATTACAGGCGTGAGCCACCGCGCCCGGCCGTGATCAGGTTTTTCTAATGAAATGAAATAAAATAGAAAATAACAGAACACATTGGAAATGGAGTACTTACTGTTTTGTAAAAATTTTCATTTTACTTATATACACATATATTGTCAAATGTGTGTACTGGGTCATGATATAAAATGTGTTTCAAATTGTTATCTTAGTCAAAAAAATATTTGAAAACTACTGATATCTCTCTTCCTCTCACTGCCAATTCTAATGAGCCACCAAGACTTGGTCAGTTATGGAAATTTTATACCAGTCTGTTTTCCAGTCTCACTTCTGCACTCTTTTGGTCTACCTGCCTTTACTCTCTTCCTTCAAGCCTTCGTTCTTACTGTTGCCAGTATTCCAATTCCAGTCACATGATTACTCATTGAAGGAGCTGTCAGTGGTCTTCCATTGCCTTAGAATAAGAGCCCCTACTCCTTAGCACATCAGAAAAGGCTTCTTTCAGTTCACAGGTCTTGTCACTCCCATCGAGCTCTGTCACTCCAGACAAGCTAACTTAGAATTTCCTTTCACACAGCTAACTGTACTTGCTGTTGGATCTGCCTAAAATGATTTTGTCTATTTTGTTTCAAAACACTTTTTAAATATAAAGTTTCTCTGAAATCTACTTCTTTCTTCTCAAGCATTTACCTGCTCTGTCAGCACAACTCTGTCAACACTTTTATCTTTAGTACATTTTTGTGTGCTTATTTGTGACTCTTATGAAATCCATAAGCATTTGAGGGCAACACTCATGTTTTCTTTTTCTTTGTTTTTACCATGCCTAGGGCTGGCAGTAGGAGCACTCAAAGATTTACTAAATAATTTTATAAGAAAAAAGTTTCTTATTAGACCTGCCTACAAACAGAGTGGCTGCCCTATAAATAGTCAACTCCTTGCCATTGAAAATTCAAGCAGAATCTTGGCTACTATCTTAGTCTTCTCAGGCAACCATAACAAAATACCATAGACTGAGTGGCTAAAACAACAGAAGTTCACTTTCTCATAGTTTTGGAGGCTGGAAGTCTGAGATCAAGGTGCCCCCATGGTCAGGTTCTGGTGAGAGATCTCTTCCTGGCTTGTAGATGGCCGCCTTCTTGCTGTGTCCTCACATAAGAGAGGGGAAGAAAGCTCTCTCCTATCCCGTACAAGGGTGCTAATCATCTAAACATAATTACCTCCCAAAGGCCCCAGCTCCAAATACCATCACATTGTGGATTAGGGCTTCAATATATGAATTTGGGAATTGTGGGGGGACACAGTTCAGTCTGTAACAGCTACTATAAGGGATATTTGTCATGGATAATATAAAAAATATTTGTGTACTGGGAAAAGCTTGGACCAGATGGTATCTAAAGTTTTTTTAGTGTTTAAATTATATAATGTTGCTGCTGTTAACATTTTATCCCTTTTTTTAATCAGATAAACCTTCTAAAACTAAGAAAGCAAATTTGTTATCTTCCAATGATTGTAATGAAGTCAAATTGACTTTGATGACTGGGATTCCTTGGCACTAGAGCAAAGAGCTAATGACAAAGAAATCAGCAACATTGACAAGATAGATTTATTGGAGCCATCTTTTTCAGTGAGTCAAGATACTAACAGAGAGAGTACTCAGTCTCAGTCAAGTGAGTCTGAAGACAGTACTGACTATGCTTCCTTAAATGAAACATACTCTGTATTCAGAGTCAAAACTAAAGCATGAAAGTCTTATTCTTTTAAGTTCCCAATTAGATCCTGAAATGCAGAAAAGAAAGTAGGTGTTTTTTGATATTTTGGAACATCAAGGTAATAAGACTGTTGACTTGGAAAGAATGTACAAGATTTCAGGTGGTGAATATAAAGAAACTGCTGAAGGTATGCAAAAGCGTGATACAGATGAAAACTCACAGCAGGAATATCACAGTGCAGAAGAACAAGAATATATGAGTAACCATTTATCTTTTGATAGTACAAAAACATTAAATATATCTAATCTGGAAGTTGTTAAATTAAGAAATTCAGGTTATGAAGTTAAATGTGCTAGCAATCCAGAAGATAATCGTGTTAAACTGGAAAGTGGTTCTATCTTTTCTTTAGATTCACTTGATGTTTATGGAGGAGAAGATTCACCTCATGTCTCCAAATTTCAGAACTGTGTCATGTTAAGAGAATATTATGAAAAGTGTAAGGAACAAGAGACTAATTTAATGTACCACACAGTATTTGATGACAGTATACTAAGAAGCAGTTCCCTTGGAAACCAGGAATCTCAATCTATGAGTGGTTTCTTGAACTCTCAAAAAGCATTAAAAACTAAGATTTATACTGAAAAAATGAAATCTCATATAACTGAAAGTAAAGACTTTTGTGGAAATACAATTGTTGAGAGCAAAATATTACAGCACCTTAAAAATTCTAGCACATTACCACAAGACAGAGCTTTGGAGACATTACTACAACCCTGTAAAGATTGTCAAACTTCCTGGACCTCTGTTTTTGATGATTCAGTAATTTCTGCCTGTGAATATTCACATTATAAAAGCCTACAAGACACCCCTGACCCAGCCTTTGATTTTTCTATTACCCTACCAAGGGTCACAGTCAGAGATATTCAGGCAATAGAGGAGGGTAGTTCCCTAAAAGTTGCCAGTAGCAGTGCCACAAATAAAACATGCCTTCACAATATGGAAGGAATAAATCCTAAATCAGTGACAGATGCAGCAAGTTGCACAGTCACAATTAATCAGACTGTGGATGTTAGCACTGATTTTAGGGCTTGTTTCACAACCAGCAGGGCAACAAGTGCAAGATCTTCTGTAGCATCTGCATCAAGCAACACAGAGATTAAAATGATGAATAAAAAGTGGCCTGGCGAATGGCAAAGAGAGTAACAAAGAAGTGCAGCTTGTAATACAGAGTGGTCATAGGGTCAAGATTGTGTAGATCCTCAGATGGCTGTGATAAAAGGATCAGGAAAATCTCCCTCAGTTGACAGTTTAAAACCTAATGGAAATTTTCTAAATAAGGGAAAATCAATATGATTAATAACAAAATTTTATTTGACTTTATAAAGAGATAGTATATACTAACAAATGTGTTTGGTTCATTGATTATATTGAGGCTTTTGTGAGAAAATGCTAGATGAGGGGAAAGGGTATATAGATTATTACCAGCTCTATCCTCTCATGGCTGCTATTGCCACAAAGTGCATTAGAAGTTGAATTTTACATTTTATTAATAATAATTTGGAACTCCAGATAGACCATGTGTTATTTATCATATATTTACAATTTAATTTAAAATCATGTTTTCAGGATTCCCTGGAATTAAGAGAAACATCTGATATCACAGACTTCAAGAAACATCCTGAGAGGTATGTCAAATGTATGAGCTTGCAGATACGTGGGGGGGGGGGGGGGAATCAAAATAGTATTTGTTTTCTGTGTAGAATATTTAACCATACAGAATAATAGCTAAAAGGAACCTTAAGAAATCATCTGCTTCAGCCATTTGCCTTCAGACAAATAAATAAAACAATATAGAATATTAAAGCTCTTCTTTTCTTGCGATTTCAGTCTCAATTTCATCAGAAACTCCTGGCATCTTAACTGTTCAACCCAAACTCATACTGATTTAATTTTCTGTTTTCTTTCATTTTATTCCCCTGTAGACAAAAACGAAGAATGTTTTTTGAAAATGTCATAAATTTGAAGAAGTAAATAGCTACTTTCACTGGTGCATTTTAATCTTGATTTTAATTTATTATATAATTTGCTTTGCATTTATTAAGATATCCTTATAATTCAGAGCACAATGAAGAACGAGCAAGTGGGAAGGTAGAGAAACAGGGAGGTGTCTAAGAAGCCAAATTAGTTATAATGTTCTGAGGTCATTTACTTTTTCCTTCCTTCCTTCATTCTTCTAATGAGTTTATTCTGGCATCTCAACTCCAGAAGCAGAAGTATTGAGAATAGCTGAAAGTGGGCTGGGTGCGGTATCTCATACCTGTAATCCTAGCACTCTGGGAGGCCTAGCCGGGAGGATTGCTTCAGGTCAGGAGTTCAAGACCAGCCTGAGCAAGAGTGAGACCCCTGTCTCTACTAAAAAATAGAAATAAATTAACCAGACAACTAAAGATATATATAGAAAAAATTAGCTGGGCATGGTGGCACATGCCTGTAGTACCAGCTACTCGGGAGGCTGAGGCAGAAGGATTGCTGAGCCCAGGAATTTGAGGTTGCCGTGAGCTAGGCTGATGCCATAGCACTCTAGCCCAGGCAACAGAGTGAGACTCTCTCTCAAATAAAAAAAAAAAAAAAAAAAAACAGCTGGAAGTGGCAACTGGAAACAAGGGAAGACTTCCAATAACATTAACACTCAAAAAGATGTAGTGACTTGGGGCTTTTCGATGGATATATTGTAATAGCACAGCAAAATATTTGCTTATGTTAAGGAAAATGTAAATTATTTTCTGTTAAAAAGATAATATGTTTAAGAACCATTTCCATCCAAAATGCTTACAACTTAAAAAAATCTTGGCCGAAGTTTGATTTAGGTTGAAAAATACATTGATTCTGGATAAAGTTATTACCTTAGATTGGAATCCTTTTTTGGTAAAAGAAAGTATGAATTTGAGAATTGTTTACTTCCTTGACTTCTAGAAAGAATATATTTAGTCATAATTCTTGATGTCCTTGTTTTCTGAAGCTATTATGTGTTTCTACAGCTTCTCTATCCTGAGTAGAATTGATTTAAACTTGACAGGGAAATGCAAGAAATGTAAAATGTTTCTAGAGGCCTGTCATTGCTATAGAAAAATGTTTGGAATCTTAACCTAATCGTTTTTTTTATTTTAAAGGAAATTTCAACTTTTTAAAGAGATGGAGAATTTGCCATCAGTGTGCTGTCAGAAAATAATGCAGAGAGCCATGAAAGCAGAGCTGCAACTTTTAAATGTTTACTATCAGATGTGTCATCATCATTGTTGTGATATTTACAAACTTGGAATGGAAAATAGGGAGGGATTAAATAGGTGTTTATTGATTTTAAATCTGTATTTTTTTTTTTTTTTTGAGACAGAGTCTCACTCTGTTGCCCAGGCTAGAGTGAGTGCCGTGGCGTTAGCCTAGCTCACAGCAACCTCAAACTCCTGAGCTCAAGCGATCCTCCTGCCTCAGCCTCCCGAGTAGCTGGGACTACAGGCATGCGCCACTATGCCCGGCTAATTTTTCTATATATTTTTAGTTGTCCATATAATTTCTTTCTATATTTTTTTTAGTAGAGATGGGGTCTCACTCTTGCTCAGGCTGGTCTCGAACTCCTGAGCTCAAATGATCCGCCCACCTCGGCCTCCCAGAGTGCTAGGATTACAGGCGTGAGCCACCGCGCCCGGCCTAAATCTGTATTTTTTAAGAAATGTATCACTACCTTTAAGTTTATTTTGGAATTTTTTTTTTTTTAATTTTCATTTTTGAAGGGCAGAATGAGGGGTAGATTGTAACTGGGCTTGTTAGCTGGGCTAGGGGTAACGGACTTTTCCTAGAAAAAGTAATATGTTTGAACTTTATGTAAAGTCCAAGTAAGAATGAAGTCAGGGAGGTTTTGCATGACATTCTACCAGATTCCCTCTGGTTTATTTGTTGAGAGATGTTTGTACTGCCCTTAGAAAAGCACATTAATTGTGGTTCACTTTGTTTTACTCAACATTTAAAAGAAAAAAATTTAAGATCTAGGGAGTTAGAACTAAGTGTGTAATATATTAATATTAGTGTTAAATGGATGACTTGGGCTAAATAATTTCGTTTTGTGAACTTAAATTTTGAACAGGAATTTATCAAGTAATTCTGCTAAGAAGGAATTAGGATTGGCGCTACTATCTCTTTTGGGAGATGTAAAAGCTATGTGAGTTTGAAAGAAAAAATACACAAGGGCATACCCCGGAAGAGCTACCCCCACTGTCAGTAGAATCAAAATTGTTATCTACCTTCTCTACTTTTCCTTCCAGCGCATGTATATTTATTTTAGTAATACAAATTTTACTTCATTTAGACAGAAAACATTTTAGACAGAGATTTTGCTTTTCTGTCTTTACAGCTGATGAAAGAAGAATCATATGTGTGAGTTGATTTCATCTAATTTAGAACTCATTACATCTTTCAAATCACTTAATCCAGTTAACTTTAAATTTTCTGTTTTGGTCCCTATTTAAAACATTGATGAATTCTTTAATGAAGTGTTTATTGTCTTTTTTACTGATATGTAGTATTTGTACATATTTATAGGGTACATGCAATATTTTGTTACATGCATAGGATGTGTAATAATCAAGTTCAGGGTATTTAGGATATCCATCACCTCATATATTTTAATATTTATTATTTCTGTGTTGGGAACATTTCAAGTCTTCTCTTCTAGCTATTTTGAAATATAAAATACATTGTTAACCATAGGCTGCTATCAAACATTAGATCTTATTCCTTCTGAAGTGTTTAGCTTTTCAGGAGCAGATTCTGAACTAGATAATCAGAGTGCTCAGGATGTTGATGTTTCTTCGAACCTAAAAAAGACACTCTCTCAAGATTTTTAGAAAGTTCATCTGTATAAATCTTTAATTTTATGGCTTAAGTAAACTATAATTTTCAGAGACTCCAACATCCTTCTTTTCACTCAACTAGCTTACTTTACATGCGACCATTTGAGAGATATAACTAGGAGGAACATAATGGTGTATTTAAGCCTAATCAAACAGATATCAGCAATATATCTTGAGTAGGATAAGCATATAATTTATCACCAAATCAGTAGACTTTTGAGGATGAAAGAGAGTAATGTTAATCATTCACCACAGCAAGAGGTATAAATCTGGACTGTCCCAGGCAAATCCGTGATATATGGCCACCATCGTGCTGCATGAGTGTAGTTAAAACTAATATTTTGCACCTTCATATCATGAGGTAGAATAAAGTAATGTTTCATTTATTTTAGGCAGGGCAAAGTTTTAATTTCTCCTTTGTTTTTTTTTTTTTTTTTGAGACAGAGTCTCACTCTGTTGCCCGGGCTAGAGTGAGTGCCGTGGCGTCAGCCTAGCTCACAGCAACCTCAAACTCCTGGGCTTAAGCGATCCTACTGCCTCAGCCTCCCGAGTAGCTGGGACTACAGGCATGTGCCACCATGCCCGGCTAATTTTTTGTGTATATATATTTTAGTTGTCCATATAATTTCTATTTTTAGTAGAGACGGGGTCTCGCTCTTGCTCAGGCTGGTCACGAACTCCTGACCTCGAGCGATCCACCCGCCTCGGCCTCCCAGAGTGCTAGGATTACAGGCGTGAGCCACCGCGCCCGGCCAATTTCTCCTTTGTTGAAATGATGAAAATAGTTTTTAAATGCCTCTCATAGGTTTTTCTCATTCTCTCTTGTTCCCCCAAGGGAATCTTGGTCAGATGACAATCAAGAAAGATGGTTTAATCTATATAAGAACACCCTGCAAATTATAAAGTGTTATAGTAACATAAGTTACATTCCATTATCAAGTGAGGAGGCAATGGGATAGGAAAGCTGAAGTTTATTTCTGTTTTTCTGACTTTGGTTTTAACCTTAGGGTTTCATTATTTGAGTGGTCTTAGGTACTCCCCCAAGATGGATTCCCAAGTCCAAAGTGAAATACTTGATTAATATATGTTCCTTTCTACTAACATGAATGGTAAAAAGTAAATTGCTTTAATAAATTATTCTATTGTTAAATTCTTTTTTTAAAAATCTCAGTTATCCACAAATTATGCACAATTAAAAGATTCATAACTAGATTTTTATGTACTTAAAATTCTTACATATTAATACTTTGCTTAAACAATTTGTACATTTAGTACTATATGATAATTCTTAAGGGTTTTATTTTCATTGTAATGGTACCAATGGTATAACCTGCTTATTTAGGGAGAACAATAAATTATTTTTAAAAGTACAAGATGCAGACATAACATGATTTTTATAATCTTACCAGTATAGTGTAGTGTAGTATTTCTAAATTTCAGCTATTCATGTACCATCTTCACAATTTACTATAGTCCTATATTACCTGTAATGTTATTCTGTATTTTTCTTTAAATGATTCTCCTTTTTACAAAAATTTAAGTGTGAAGAATAATTCACTCTTACATATAGGAAAGAAATATTACTTCCCATAAATAAAAGATATACATAAGCATACACTAAATTAAATATGTAATTGTTAAAGGTTAATGTTATCAATATTTATATATACCTCCAAAAATCATCTCAAGTACTTCTAGTGTGTATATGCTACACTTTGCAAAATACTAGTATTAGCACATGGTAACTATACACAGACTGGATTCAAATCCTAATTCTTGTTAACTGTGACTTGGCACAATGAGTTTCTTAGATTCAGTTTCCTCATCTGTGAAGTCAAGTTGATGTTTTTACTCTCATAGCCTTCGTTATTGTAAGGGCTAAATAATGCCAGTGAAGAGTGCCTGTCACATAGTAAGAGTGAAATAATTCTTAGTCCTTATTGTTGCTTTATTATCTTAATCCTCAGATATCTTTATTATCTAACAATAGTCATCCTAAACAACATACATCACCTCAGAAAGATGGTTCAAAAAATGGTGATATAAATGTAGACTTTGATCAACTGAAACTTGATGATAAAGGTTAGTATAAAAATATATTATCTTTCATAGTTGTCAGAAAACAATTAAGGTTGAAAATATCTCTAGTGTTTATTCATTAGATCAAAATAAATATTTTTAATTGACTAAAATGGCATCTTTCTGATTGTGAATGTTAAGTATGTTCTTATTATTTTTGCTTGACTTGTATTTAAAGTCACCTAATATATCTGATAATGCTGAATAATAATATGGACTTTTATTCTTCTGCTTCATGTTTCCAATATGAAAACTCTTTCTTGTGTCTAATTGTATCTCTGTAAATTGTGTATGTTTTTTTGGTTTTGTCTTCTATGAAAAGAGATTATGGTCATTCCAAAAAGATCATTAATTTTAATGATATAAAGAGCTGCAGCACTATTTAGTCCTTTTAAAGAAGTTTTATGTTATTCTGTATATAAAGATAATGTCTTTTTTCCAATAAAGAACAATCGAAAAATCAGAAAAGTAAGAGTTTTAATAAACTGGGAATCAGTATTAATTAAAGGGAAACTAGGAAGCAGATCACTCAAACTGAAAAGAAATTTTTATTTCGGGACTGCTGAAATCCCTTCTCACAGAATCTTTATGCTTGGTTCTCTTATTTTGCTTAATATTCATCTTTAGATTTATATATAAAACAAGTAATTATTATAGTGATTCATCATGTTTTTTAGATAACCTTTCAGAGGGTTAAACATTATAGGTAATTCATAGCTCATTGTTTTCAATTTATGACACTGTAGAAATTACCAAGAAATAAGTGAAGACTGATTTGATGCTAAAGAAAACCTGACAGGAGTTGACTTCTCAGGAAAGCAAGAAAATCAAATAAAACAAGATAGATGGAATCCGAAGTTTACGCTAGGTTGGTTTAACAATTTACTGAGAAATCCTAACCTGTTTGTAAAATAATACTTACCTGCTTCTGTGTTGTGTTGGGTGCCTGAGCTGTTTTAATATTTTTTTCCTATTTGTGGCTTTTCTTTATACAAAATGAGAAATTGGCCAGTTGGAGGTCAACTTTTTAAAGAGCATAAAATTGCTAAAAGCTTAAATCCAAGATTTAGTTAGCAAGTAGATAACCTGCATTCTTTTGCACTGAGCCCTCATTGGACACTTTCCAGGTGCGGTTACCTGGTGAACAAAACCAACTTCTCAGTTTTCATCACGTAACCAGTACGGTATTAGTGATGAAAACTATTTGCTTTCCCTCACTTTAATAATTTCATCTATTTCAGGAATATTTTCATCTTTAGATAGTCCTTAAATGCTTATAATAGTTAGAATTTTCTCTAGTGCCTGTGATTATTCTATCATTTCTTGTGATAGTTACGCTACCTTCCTTTATTTTTATCTGTATATTTCTGTGGGTTTTTAAATTTTCCATATTAGCAATGGTTTTATTTTTTTTCTGCTTGTATAATAATGGCTTAAGATTTTTTTTTTTTTTAATTTCAGCTTATTATGGGGGGTACAAAAGTTCAGGTTACATATGTTGCCCATGTACCACCTATCCCCCCAAGTCAGAGCTCCAGACGTGTCCATTCCCCAGACAGTGCACATTGCACTCATCATGTAGGTATACACCCATCCCCTCCTCGCACCCCCCCCCCCCCAGTCAGCACCTTCAAGCGTGACCATTCCCCAAACGGTGCGCAATGCACTGATCATGTAGGCATACACCCATCCCCTCCCCCTCCCCCCACCTCAATCTGATATCCGATTGGTATCATTCCCAGATGTGAATTTAGGTGATGATCAGGGAAACCAATTTTCTGGAACCCAAATGCCCATCAATTCATGATTGGATTAGTAAATTATGGTATATGTATACCATGGAGTATTACTCAGCTATAAGAAATAAGTGATACGACATCTCTTTGGTTTTCCTGGAGAGAGTTGGAACCCATTATATTAAGTGAAGTATCCCAAGAATGGAAAAACAGGCTTAAGATTTTTAAATAAAATATGAAAATATAAGAAAATTAAAATTACCTGAAGTTTCTCCAACCTGCAGTAACCACTATGAATATTTTAGTGACCATTTCAATGCATTTCTTTATGCATTTATTAATACATATATACAACTTAAAATATTATATCATCTGATTTTATTGTAACTATTTTTTTCTTTCCTTGCATTATTTTTCTCCATATCGCTTGTCACAATACTGTGTGTTTTGCTTACTTGATACTTGATTGATTACTTGGTTGACTGCCTTCCCCCCCTTACATATTAGCTTAGCAAGATCAGGGATTTTTGTTCACTGCCAAGTACAGCATGCAGCCCATAGGGTATCCAGTAGATATTTTATATTGCATTAGTGAAGGGTTAGGTGATAGGCGTAATGTATACCTTCTGACTCCTTTACTGTACTATATCTCTTTACTTCTTTTTCACTGCAATATAAAAATGTAAAACTAGATAGTTTCACTATTTTCTCTGTAGAATACATTTGTAATCCAAAGAGATTAACAAATTAAATGAAGTTAATGAAGAAGGTTAGGTATTAATTACCTAAAGATGAAAGACTCTGCCTGAATTCTAGCACTAATACTTAACAGACTTGTGACCTAAACTCCTATGACCTCGGTATCATCATCTGTAAAATGGAAATAATAATAGCTGCCTCATGGGGTGGTTGGGAGAATCATGTGAGGTGATATGTATATAAAGTGCTTAGCATATTGCCTGGAGCAGAGCATTCAATAAGTGCTAGGCTACTCTTATTACTATAATTACTTAATGAAAACAATAAAATTTACAAATCGCCCATTATTTAAAAATTATTAAAACATAAGTAAAAGTACTCATGGATTCATGCAACAACATTTGTGTACTCCCTATGTGCCAGGTATAGGATTTGCTGGTAATTCAAATCTCAATTTAGTGAATCTTTTTTTTATTTCAGACCAGGTTCCCTTCACAATAGTGACTATAAGATTGCAGTCTAAGAATTTTGAATTTTTTTGTCAAGCAAGAAAACAATTATCTATAATCCTAGTATTTGTGGTTTCCAAAATCATGCTAATTAATTTTTTTTTTCTTATGTGCTCTTAGCATCACAAGCTATATAATATCTGCTGTCGATATTTGTCTGATTGAAAGGTTTTCTTGGTGCACTATTTCCCTAGCAAAGGAATGTGTGTAAAGAGGTCTCTCAAACCACTAGATCTAGCCAGCACTATCACTAAGGAGTTAAGATCCTGTGTACATCCAGTGTTCTCATAGCACTTCTCTGAACCAGGGACAAATGACAGACTTTTTTCGTCATGATGTACAGTCAGCCCATGGGTTCTGTATTCATGGATTCAGCCAACTTTCTTGTCATTATTTCCTAAACAATACAGCATAACAACTATTTACATAGAGTTTACATTGTATTAGGTCTTATAAGTAATCTAGAGATGATTTAAGGCATACAAGGAGGATATGTGTGGATTATATGCAAATACTATGTCATTTTATATAAGGGATTTGAGCATCCTCAGATCTTGGTATCTGCAGGGAGTCCTAGAACCAGTCCTCCAGGGATAGCAAGGGACAGCTGTAACTGATTACTCCGGTTAGATGTAATTTATTCATTTGAGCTATGAGAGACTTAATGTCAACTAATCCAACCCATTTATTTTTTAAGATGGTATGATTAAGGCCCAGAAATCTTAACACTGTACTCCAGGCTTTTGGTCTTCAGTCTAGTCATGCTGATAGTTGCTGATAACTTTATAATAAGCTTTGTGATAGTAAAAAGAAACCCTGAAATATTTAGCAATTTTTCATTTTCTCTTAAACATCTCAGTACAATGATGATCATTTCTGTGGTATATTGTGTTTTTCTACAAGCAGAAATGAATATTGAACACTTATGAAGAGATAAAGGTTATTTGATACATGTTGGTGGCCTTTGCCCTTCAGTATCTGAGGTATGTCAAGATTTCTTTTTTGAACTTTATTTTTAAATTTATTAATTGTTCATATTACGATTATTTGTTATTTTTCTACTTTTCACAAACTTATTTCTCTTTTTTTAGGCTGATTTAAAGTCTCATTTCCAGAAATACCAAGTTTCTGAAATTCCAATTTATGATTCTTCTACTAATTACAGGTGTGTTTCCCAAATTCAGTCCAATGTGCATTACTGTGTGCCTGCTGTTCACTAGAGGTTCTGTACCAGACATCAGCCACAGTGGTGATAAAGTCAAAGGCCATTCCCACAGGAGTGTCCCAGGCTAGTATAGGGGGACACGTAGACAAATAGTTGCAGTCATTATACACAAATAGCTGCAGTCATTAGTTCGTGCTGTTCTTAATCAGATCTTTCTTTGATTATACTTTGTAGCTTGTTATTAGTGGTACATAGCAGACTTACTGACGTTCGTGTACTTTATCTTGTTACGTACTGTTTCACAGGGAAAGTAGAGTGCCTTAGTTAAGGAAAATGGGCTCCAGAAATAGATAACTTTGGTTCAATTCCCAGGTCTGTCACCAACTTGATGAATAAATTTGGGCAATTTACTTAACATTTTTGTACCTCAGCCTCTTTGTCTATAAAGTGAGGTTAGCAGTACTGTCATAGCGTTGTTGTGAAACTATGAGTTAAATAGGTAAAGCACTAGGAGTAAAGCCTGGCACATAGTAGATGCACAGAAAATTGCATTCTATTATTTCTGATTTTAATTACTTTTTAGATGACACTTTTATACTTTTTAGGTAGATAGCTACATCATCTATATATAATCTCTTCCAATATGTATGTTGCTACTTTCTATTTGGTGATGTTGTCAGATCATTCAAATCACAATGGTGATGGAAATACCTTTACTGTCTTCTGATAAAAAATGATGGCTGTTCATTTCAGATATGAAAAATCTTTATCAATTAAGAAAGAATCCTGTTTGTAGTTGGGGTTGAAATTTGTTAAAAAATGGGTGTTTAATTTTATTTAATGGAGTCACCTAAGAGTATATGCTTTTTAAATTTACTCATTAATGTGGTATTAATACATTTCATTTATATTAAAGTAGTATTATAATCCTATTAGTATTACCTGATGTGAAAGATTCAAGTATCTTGTTGAATCCTTAAAAAAACTTTTTTTTTCTTAAATATTATACATACTGTGTAGAAATCTAGAAAATATAATTAAATGCAAAAATACAAGGAGGTTATAAAAAATTATCCATAGTCCCATCATTTGAAAACAACCACTCTTCAGATTTGGTATGTATCCTTCCACTGACACCGACTAGGTCTGGTGCTTTTATAGGAGTAGCTCTTGCCTGACTTTCTCAATTATATGGTTAAAATTCTGATTAGATTTTCCAACTCTTTTTTTTTTTTGGTCTACATGTTTTCCCACAACAAAGCCTTAAAGATATTCTCTTAAATATTCTGGTAAATTTTTTAAATTTTGGCCTTCACATTGCAAGCCTTTGAGTCATCTGGAGGTTATGTTTGAATATAGGAATTAATTTTAATTTTTTTAGTATAAATAACTAGTCCCCAGATTGCTAATCTCTGCAACTTTATCATATATCAGCTTTGCAAATGTTTTACATTAAATTTTAATATAAAATAGGAGATAATTCATGAGAAATGCTATCTTTTATTTCCCATCTTTAATTTGGTTTTTATTTAGTTATCCCAAATAAACATTCTTCCTGATTTCAAGCTAAGTACATCAACCCTTATAAGAGCATTTATGATTGTGAAAACTATATTTGAGCTAGTGGTTATAAAATTAAGTTTGAGGTAATTTAAAGTCATTAATGAAAAACCTTTTGGTTTTCTGCATTTCTACTTTAGATATGCATCTCTTGCTTTCAAAAAAAACAGTGACGCAAGGATGGCTGTGAAACAAATGAATGGGCTAGAAATAAATGGAAAATCAGTAAATGTGTGGCTTGTTAAAACTCCTGGAGAATACCCATCACCACTTGCCTCCAAATATGGGAATAAAACTAGTTTGAATAATTTGGAGAAAAGCACAAACAAAGAAATCAACTCAGCCATCTCTGTCCCTAGATTGCCCAGAACTAGGCCAAGGCAGCTGGGATCTGAGCAAGACAGTGAGTTTTTTTCTTTTGACCAGAAGGTTAGTTTTCTTGATTGCTCCCTTAAATGGTCTTTGTACATGCCATGTTGCTATAAGTAGCTTTGTAGAATACATAACTCCAGTATCAGCAATCTTGAAGTGGGAATGAGAGCAGTAATCTGAATTGTTTTTAACCTTGGATCCACCCTAACATGCTTTTGTACAATTCCAGTTGTTCCTGGGGGTAAGTCTAGATCTCTGTAGACTTAGCTAAAGAGAAACTCATTCTTTTTAACTTTAGGCTCTTTGCCAACCCTTTACAGCTGCAGTCCCCGACCCCTCAGACCACAGACTGATACCAGTCTGTGGCCTATTAGGAACTGGGCTGTACAACAGGAGGCGAGCAGTGGGTGAATGAGCAAAGTTTCATCTGTATTTATAGCTGCTCCCCATCACTTGCATCACTGCCCGAGCTCCGCCTCCTGTCAGATCAGCAGTGGAATTAGATTCTCATAAGAGCTCCAACCCTACTGTAAACTGCACATGCAAGGGGTCGTTAGCAGAGAGGTTTGACTGCACAGAGACTGTAATAAATCAATTGCTTGCAGACTAATATCAAAACCCTATCAGGGAGTGGCAAGTGACAACTTAATAATGTAGAAATAAACTGTACAATAAATGTAATGCACTTGAATCATCCCAAAACCATCCCCCCTATCCTGGTCCATGGAAAAATTGTCTTCCATGAAACCAGGCCCTGGTGCCAAAAAGGTGGGGGATTGCTGCTTTACAGTCTTTTTTTTCTTCTTTATTCCTAAATAGTGCTACTCTACAAGTCTTCCCTAGAGCCTTCAGAAGGAACATGGCACTGCTGACACTTCAATTCTGGACTTCCAGTTTCTAGAACTGTGACAGAATAAATTTCTGTTGTAAGCTACCAATTTTATGGTAATTTGATTTGGCAGCCCTAGGACACTGATATAGGTTCATTAAGGAGGTAAGGGGAAAATGAGATAAAGTAAAAAAGCAAAGAGACTAATTAAATGTACATATATGGCTATCAAATAATTAATTCCTCACTCTCTTAAAAACTTTTTGGATAATTTACTTTCATGTCTAATAAAATGCTTACAAGGGGTGACCCCCCCCAAAATACTGAGACATTGACCTTCACAGGCTATTGATTTTACTTCTTTAGGAGAAGTATGAAATAGATATAAGGTTTTAGTAAACTCAATTAGGTGAAATGGTGAGAGGGATCAGAATTAAAAGAAAACACATATTAGGAAAAAAACACTTGACAGGAGAACAATAGAAACCACAATATATTATCTATAATACATGTGGCACTGCCCTCAGCTTATCTAGAAATATCTTTGTGGGTGCATTTTAGAATCACCCAGGCTAAAATGCCCAGGTTGTTACAGGGGTCTTAGCTCTTACGCAAATATTACAACAGCACTTTACTTGTATAAAATAAATGATTCAGGAAACTGCAGACATCAAAGACATAGTGATAGTCATAAATCTTACATTTTAGAGAATGACTAATATATCTTTATAAGGAGAGGATATTTGTTTTGTTGTCTAATGCATCTCAGTGCCTGGTCCATGGTAGTGCTCAATATATATTTGATGAATGAATATATATGATTTCTTTAAATGACACAGGCCATCTCTCACCTAAAGACTCTAGAATAAACAGGAGTTCGAGACCAGCCTGAGCAAGAGCGAGACCCCATCTCTACTAAAAATAGAAAGGAATTATATGGACAGCTAAAAATATATATAGAAAAAATTAGCCGGGCATGGTGGCGCATGCCTGTAGTCCCAGCTACTCGGGAGGCTGAGACAGGAGGATCGCTTAAGCCCAGGAGATTGAGGTTGCTGTGAGCTAGGCTGACGCCACGGCACTCACTCTAGCCTGGGCAACAGAGTGAGACTCTGTCTCAAAAAAAAAAAAAAAAAAAAAAAAAAAAGACTCTAGAATAATATAATCCTTACAAAGTATGTTAATTTAGATCTTAGTGTAAGTTGAAATTGTATAAAATATTAGCATTAAGATCTGTTCATTGGGAGGTACATGTTATTTCTGGATTTAGGTCTATGGGAATCAAAATACATTACCAAAAAAATGTTTAGTCAGAAAAAATGGCCAGGAAGATAATTTTAAAAATTCACCTTTTCCTTTAGCTTTTCTTCAACTTCTGCCAGTCTCTCACAGGTCCTAGAAAGCTCTTCTTCTTTCTTTATGGTATGACTCTTTTCTTGGGCAACTATCTCTTGTTGCTTTTTAAGTTCATCTCCAAGAATTCTTAACTCCTCTTGGTTTTCAATGGTCTAGAATGAAAAAAAAGTTGATATTAAAATAAATATTAACTTATATTTATGAAATCAAGTAAAAATCAGCATTTACCTCAGCCTACAAATTAAGACATCAGGGCAAACTATTTAGGAAAAGACTAATTCAAAAAAGAAAGTGAGTCCTTAATCATATAGATGTCAAGAATATGTTTTATATATTGTTTCTTTTTTTTTTTTTTTTTGTTGTTGTTGAGACAGAGTCTCACTTTGTTGCCCAGGCTAGAGTGAGTGCCGTGGCGTCAGCTTAGCTCACAGCAACCTCAGACTCCTCGGCTTAAGCGATCCTACTGCCTCAGCCTCCCAAGTAGCTGGGACTACAGGCATGCGCCACTATGCCCGGCTAATTTTTTTTTATATAGATTTTTTTTAGTTGTCCATATAATGTCTTTCTATTTTTAGTAGAGACGGGGGCTCGCTCTTGCTCAGGCTGGTCTCGAACTCCTGACCTTGAGTGATCCACCCGCCTCGGCCTCCCAGAGTGCTAGGATTACAGGCGTGAGCCACCGCGCCCAGCCTATATATTGTTTCTTTATTGTTCAATTTACATTCCTATTGTGAGAATTAGAACTGGATTTTGCATTCTATCATGAGAGCTTAGCTCACTTCTGCCTGTAAGCTAAAAAAGACTTTGCCAAACTATCATCGACTGATAATGAGATTGTAGTTATGGGTTTTTCAAACACTGGGATGGCTTTGATTTGCAGCACTGATCACCAGCAAGCTCAAAATGGCAGCCACCCATTGCCAGATCCAAATGCTAATGTTTTTAAAAAACCCATCTCACTGCATGCTGATCAGATGCTAATTTTTATGTTAAAGACTTTTTATCAGAAAACGATTACTATTATTACTTTATCAGTTTCTAAAAATGTCCTGTGGTACTTTTTATCCAATAAAAGAATAGGAAGACATTAAGACTATTTCTTTGATTGTATTAGGTTTAGCAAATTAAAATAAAGGATGTCCAGTTAAATTTGAATTCCAGGTAAACAATGAATAATTTTTCAGTATTAAGTATGTCTCATGCAATATTTGATAGTCTCTCAGTACATTTGCTATTTTTTATTACCTTAAATACCATTTTGGCATTTCCATAATGCAATATTTGAGAAATACTTATAGTAAAATATTCCTTGACTATTATAAATTCAAATTAAACTGGGCATCCTATTAAAAAAAAAGACTAATGTATTTCATGAGTTTTTATTACCTTCAGCTCCTGTTTGAGCAGCACTTTCACTGCCTGCAAGGTCAACCAAATTCTGTAAGATAGATGAAATAAATCTTTAGGAACGGTATTTTGATATAATAAAATCCAAACTACCTAAAGAACATTTTATATACATGGCATATCTGAATATCCCATCTGTATCCTTGTTTTCCAGCTCACTGTTTAGGCATTCCCTTTTCTGAGTCAAACTGTTTTCTACGTTTCCTTCTTTCTTTATAATATATTCTCCATAATTCTGCCAGCGTAGGTTCTGTTTCCCATAAAGTCCAAAACGATGCTATGGTGAATGATTCTTCACAACCTGGCACTTCCATTGCTCCAGCTTTATATCTATCCATCCCTTACCCTTACCTCTCTAGCCGAACTACTCACTATTCTCCAAACACCCCTCCATACTTCTATACCTCCAAGCAGCAGCTTTTTGCTATTGCCTTTGTTCAGTTAGTTCTAATGTTCCAGTCTGCCCTTATTCTTTATTCAAGAACCAGGGCAAATGTTACCTCCTCAAGATAGCTTCGCACACTTTATCCTTCTTCCCCTACATCTTGAATGAACTGCTCCTTCAACTGCATATCCAGAACTCTTAATAAATACTTATAGACTTATTTACAGATGAGACTTATTCTCAGTGCACTTATTCTATTGGGCTAGTCATTTGTGTTACTAACTGCGCTGCAGCATCTTGAAAAGCATGGACCTCTCTCTCATTTCACAAATATTACTGAAAAAAGTGACTGCTTATCATGCTCCAGGTGGTGCGTTAGGTGCGAGGATAACAGCAATGAACCAAACAAATAAGGTCTCTGCTCTCATGGAACTTACATTCTACAGAAAGACTGCTGATTAGAAGAGAAAAAAGATTGACAAATAAGAAACACATTGTGATGAGTGTAACAGAGATAATAGAGTTAGAAGAGGATAGAGGGAGGGATTGAGTAGATTCGCTGGACTGGGTGGCAGGGAAAGGCCTGGCATTAATCTAAGATCTAAGTGACAGAGAGGTTGGGGCCAGTTATTGAAAAGATCAAGGCAAACTGTAGGCTAGTCAGAAAGAACAGCCAGCACACCTGGTCACAAAGCAGAATGTGCTTGGTGTGTTCAAAAGCAAAGTGGGACAGCTGGTGAAGTGAAGACAGGAGAAGATAGGGTAAGAGAAGTAGGTAGGCATCAGATTATGCAGGACTTTGTGAGCAAGCTTAGGAAGTCTGTATTTTCTAAATGCATTGGGAAGCCATTGGAGGGCTTCATGCAAGGGAGTAATACAACCTGATTCCACTTCCTAAAGGATCCACTGTGGCCCCTGGGTGGAGGATGGATTCAAGAAGGGCAAGAATGGCAGCAAGCAGCCTCATTAGGAGGCTGGTGCAGGGATCCAAGTGAGAGGTGGCAGCTGTTTGGGCCAGGGAGACTACCTGTGAGTTAGCGCAGGGATGTCTTGTTTACTCTTTTAATCTTAGAGCCCGGCAGCATGCTCAGAACATAATAAAGGTTCTTTAAGTATTCTGAATGTGTTAAAAGAAAGCTAGAGACCGAGCACGGTGGCTCACACCTGTAATCCTAGCACTTTGGGAGGCTGAGATGGGAGGATAGGACAGGAGTTTAAGACTAGCCTGAGCAACATGGTGGGACCCCATCTCTATAAAAAGACAGAAAAATGAGCCAGGCATGGCAGTGTGTCCGTAGTTCCAGCTCGGGAGGCTGAGGACGGAAGATTGGTTGAGCCCGGGAATTTGAGGTAGCAATGAGCTATGGTGACACCACTGCACTCTAACCCAGGCAACAGAGCAAGACCCTGTCTTAAAAAGAATGAGCTTTAAGTTACCTCTCTCTATGGAGATTTTCAAGAGTATACAGGTATTTATGTGATATTGTTTTATAAGTACTACCTCATATACTTCTTTCTCTAAAATACTCAAAGAGGTGTAATTTTTCTTGCATAATATCCACTACCATGACTTAGATGCATAATAAATGGGCAAAGTAGTAATGAGGGCAGTAGGAGGAAGGTATAGATGGCAACCAGCTTTCATAGTCAAAGACACTAAGAGGCCCAGTCTATGAGAGAGGGGCTCCTGTGGAATAGAAGGAAGTAAAGTTAAACTGGTGAAGAGTGGCTAGATCTTGTCCAGGGAAGACAACATAACAAAGCAGTTGTGAGTACATTAGAAAATCTGTATGATGTACTGAAGAAAGGAAGACCAGAGTTGAGGAGACTGAGGTAGTAATTCAAGAGAGATGAGAACCTAAATGAGTATAACACCCATAGGAATGTTCAAAGGTAGAATCAGTAAGAAATGGGACAAATGAACAAGGAGAAAGGCAGAAAAAGATGAGTCAAAAACTCAGGTATGCAGCCCAGGTAACTGAGATAATGCTTTTGTTTTATCAGAAGAAAAGAATATTCATTATGGTAGGAAGAAATTAATTTGGTTTTAGGTACACTGAAGTTTGAGATAACAGCGGGACACAATTAGAACAATCTTTAGGAAGATATGAATTAGGACTTAGAGACTATAAAATATATATTTGGCAGTAATCAACACAGAAATGATGATAGAATGTCCGAGGGCAAGAACGTCAAGAAAGGCTACAGAACACTTCCGAGTTATTGTTAGTAGGGGATTACAAAAGAAGCCACAGCAGAAAACAGGGAAGGAACAGAGCTAAGAGAAACTGAATATTATTGTCCCACCAAGGCCAAGACACAACCTCAAAATCTAGACAGAATAAATCTCCACCTCTAAAGAGCCAGAAGATGACTCTTTGGGGAAGACTTCTTTCCAAGAAGATTCTTACAGTCATTGGGTAGCCTGGAGGGTTGGACCACCTGGACCATAAATGACAGAGCATCAAGGAATCTGAGGAAAATCACCAAATACATCACTGATGATGCCAAGAGTATTAAAGCTAAATTATTAAAAGAAATGTTAAATTATAGTGAAATATCAAAGGCCAGGGTTGGAATACAAAACAGAAGTTAGGTTTTAGATTTTTCTTTTGTTAAATTAAAACAAGATTAAAGATTAAATTTCAAAAGATTAAAATAAAAATTAAAGATTAAAATAAGTTATATACTTTTATAGCAAAATAACTAAGGTGAAATTAGGATTGGATATTAAGAATATGATTTTACAAAATATGAAAATGAATAAACATTATTACTTTCTTCCCCTGAAGTTTTTTAAATCATATCCACATCAAGCTAAAGAACTAAGGCCCTGAAGAGAGAGAATAAAGCAATAAAGGTAAAGGAGAGAAAAGGAGTAAGAAAGACAGTGATACTGTGCAGCAAGAAGGAAATGGGAAGTTTACTTTGTGGAAAAAAAGGAATGTTTGCATAATGCTTATATTCACTTATTCAACAAACATGTATTGAACATAAACTATGTAATATACATGTGTTGGGGCTACAAACATGAATGCAGTATCACTCTTCCATCTTTAAGAGATTTGTAGCCTAAAACACTATGTTTATGATACTAAATATATTATCTTATACTTAAGAAAATTCTTCAATAATGTGATTTATTTTTTAACCATCCCACCTAGATTTTTGTTAACCACACAAGTCTAAATGATATTGGCTGAGATTAAAAAAAAAAAATCCCCAAATTCTAAGAGCACTTAAACTCTTAAATGTGTACAGAAAAAAAAACCCTACTTCAGTGGGTAGAGAAAGCCTCAACTCCTATAGTTCCTACATCTAACTTTTAGGAGATGACAGCCATAACATAACGGCAAGAAAGACCCTCTGAATTTTTCCTACAACATTTCAGCTAGTAATTTGATGCTACTGACAAGATGAAACTGCCAATTTATAGTTCCCCTGCCCCGCATTTAATTAACAGTTCATATTAAACCAAATACCCAGCAGCTAAATTAACTGTTATTTTGGCCCATACAGTACATTATCTTAGCTCATTTATACTCACCAAGTGGGACACCTTCACAGACCCTTCACAATTAGAAGGCTCATCCTTCTCTCTGCTCTCCAAAATCTAGATAGAAAAGGCAACGTATAAAAATTAGTGCATTCTTACGTGGGATAATGAAAAATAAAGTATCATAAAGTAAGAAGAGGAGTACATCCAGTTCAACTCTCTAGGCTCAAAGTAAAACCCTACCATCAGATGTTATAAAAGAGAGAGAAAGACAGACAGAGAGAGAGTGAATATTACCTACCATCTTAAAAATTGTATGAGAACGACTGCTTCTCTGATTCATTTTTGTTTTTCCATAATCGCTGTTCCCTGTAAAAATGAGTTATATTTCAGCTGCACATATATTAAAATCCAACGAAAAACAGTAATTGTTATTTTAACTTAATAAAGTATTATTTGAAGCCTAAACACACTTGATTGAAAAGATACCTTTTATAAGGGTTTTAAAGAATTACAGCAGAAAGTCTTACTTTCTCCCTTTGTAATCCAAAAGCCATTTCTGATGTATAAACCACTTCTTCTGTAAGATCAGCAACATACACATTCCTCTGAAACAAGTTTAATTGTGGAAAGATTAAAGAAATAAAAGTCACTTAACAGTCTGCTTTTCAAAAAGAAGGTACAAACTATTACAGACTTCATTTGTGGAAGTTAAAGGTGGAAAATGGAATCATTATTCTATAAGAATATAACAAGCAACTCCATGAATACAATTTATTTCCTATACCAAAGCACACTAAATTCTAACTTGATACTTCCATATTGCTATTTTTAGGCACTTAAGCCTATTAGAGCTACCAGTATTTTAAAACTATACATATTATTTAAAAAATGAATCTCTATAAATACTTCAAAAAAGAAAAGAAAGAAAACCACAGAAACAGCAGACACTTTAAAAATTAAAGGTAAATATTCAAGAACAATAATCCCAATAAGTAAGTTGATTATAATGTTTGTTATTCACTGACATCTTCTCGAATTATTAAAGGTTTCATTTTTTGAGTGCCACAGAATAAATCTGTAATGGTTTCCTTGTATATCTCCATGTAAGACACATGCAAGAGAAATTCCCTATCAGGAAACTGGAAGAAAAAATATGTAAAAACATCAGTGAGCATCAAATTACGAAAACCTAGTATTTTATGCTTGTTTGCTTATATGACAGAGCTAAAGAAGGAAGTTATGTTTGTAAAACAAAACCCATGATTCGATGTTGACAATAATAAACACAAAAATATAAAAGCATTGTTTCAGAAATAATGAAAAGTAACATCGTAAAATTAGAAGAGAGCACTCTTTCCAACTCTCCAGGCTCAAAATAAAACTCTACCATTAGATGTTCTTATTTCAATGAAAATGCTAATTTAAAACCAACTCTTAACTAATTAAGTTGCCTACCCTGGCCTTCTACTTCCCTTTTTCTTTACCTACACCCACTTTTTACTGTTCCTTTATAATCACTAGTAGTTAAACAAAGGCAATCAGGAGCTAAACCATTCTGATAAGATTTTCCTGTTCCTTAATGATGACTTTTTGTTGGAAGTATTACTGTTGCAGGATTCAAGGGAAAGAATAAAAGAACTTTAAGCTTTAAAAAGTAAGTTTGTTGGGATAAAAGTAAATCTATGTTATGCCTCTCTTCTTTCCTCATGGATAATCAAGAGATAACTGTAAATTTACTTCCTTTTATTATTACACAAGAAAAACACTAAGATTGTTGCTACTTTTACCAGTATATACTAGAAATTCAGCTAAGTTATTTACCTTCTTAATTTTTTGGAAAATGTCATGAATTGCCCTGGGCATAAGTCCTAAGTAATCTTCTGAACCTGTCATAGTATACGTTTTTCCTGAAGCAGTCTGCCCATAGGCAAATGTAGTACCTGAACAAACAAAATACACACAAACACAAATATCAAAAATGAATCTGCAGTGGGTAAAACTATCAATACCTGTTGCACAGACACCCAAGACTAAAATGTTTCTGCAACACTGAGTGAATACAAACTATTGTAGCCTTGTATGGCAGAATTGATCATTGGTGCTGCTATTTCTTCATACACATTTTTAGTAGTTTCATTACTATGAAAGACATGATGTACAAAACAACAACACATTTGAAGTTAAACCAAACAAATCAAATGTGTTTTCATTCTGAACTAGTAATTGCCCAAAGAAATAAAATTGTCAATCTAGGATGATAAAATATTTAAGACAGTATTTTCTTCAACTTTTTGGTCCTTTGAAAAAACCTCTCCTTCAGGTAAAATGTTTTGGTCCTCAAAGACAAAAAATATACTACAAGTTAATGATCCTGTGTGTTTTTACAAGGCAGTAGGCCATAGTGGTTGCACATGGGGGTCTGGAATCTGTCTGGATACAAAATATATAACTGTGCTTTAAATATCAATTTATTATCTCACCTATCATACATGATGGCTAAACAATTTTTCATTTTCAGTGAAGCAGTTTACAAAAGCCTTAGTCTGATCTAGTATTATTGATAAGCCTTCTGTACTCTTAATAGCAAAAGAATAGCAAGCTAATTTTTGATGCTATTATCTTACCAAAATTGAAGGATTTACTTCCATCAACTTGCTAAATGGCATTATTGTCAATTTTTCAGTAAACTTGGGCAGTTTCTCCAAGTTCTTCTTCTCTAAAAATACAATAATACTGCATTTTAGTGTAATTGGTCATAAAAGTTACGTTATAGGAAGGATAATTTAAGATTTCATCTTCTGAAGAACATTTTATTTTATTTTGAGATGGTGTCTTGCCCTGTTGCAGGTACTAGGGTGCAGGGGTATAATCAAAGCTCACGGCAACCTCAAACTCCTGGTCTCAAGTGATCTCCTGGCTCAAGGCCTGTGTCACCATGCTTGTATTTTTTGTAGGGGGTGGAGCGGTGGTGTATCCATATGTTGCCCAGGCTTGTCTTGAACTCCTGTCCTCAAGGGATCCTCCCACCTTAGTCCCCAAAGTGCTAGGATTACAGGCATAAGCCACCATGCCCAGATGAAGACTATTTTAAAAGATAGTAATAATGTACCACTTATAAGAGAAAGATGGAAAATCCAGCTTTGAGGATTCAGCTCTCTTAAATGGGGTTTCAGTGCCTCCTGCCCTGTCATGGGAGTTTCTTGTGAAACCATTCATTCACCCTTTCACCCAACACTGGCAGCTGAGAGGATAGATTAAAAATGAAACTGATTATGTCCCTCTTGCTTAAAACTCTTGAAAACTTCCTGGAAACTTATGAAATCCTTAGCATAGCACATGAGACCTGGATCACGTCATTTCACGCTCCAACCTCATCGTCCTCTAAATTTCTTTTCTTTTTTTTTTTTTTTGAGACAGAGTCTCACTCTGTTGCCCAGGCTAGCGTGAGTGCCGTGGCATCAGCCTAGCTCACAGCAACCTCAAACTCCTGGGCTCAAGCGATCCTCCTGCCTCAGCCTCCCGAGTAGCTGGGACTACAGGCATGCGCCACCATGCCCGGCTAATTTTTTGTATGTATATATTTAGCTGTCTATATAATTTCTTTCTATTTTTAGTAGAGATGGGGTCTCGCTCTTGCTCAGGCTGGTCTCGAACTCCTGAGCTCAAACAATCCGCCCACCTCGGCCTCCCAAAGTGCTAGGATTACAGGCGTGAGCCACCTCGCCCGGCCGTCCTCTAAATTTCTATATGAACCCGAAGCTCTACTTGAAGGTCTTCTCAAAATGACAGATTTAACCTCTTTGGGCCTAGAATATTCTGACCTTCCTTCCCATTAAGTAACTTACCTATTGTTTCACTTGTGAAAACTGTCAGGACTCTCCTGACACGAGCCCACCCCACCCAAACTGTCATCTCTCTTATGGACTAATCATTTTAGCAAACATTCTCCACCTGCCCATCATAACACTTGTCACAACCTATTGTAATGGCTTCTTTATGCTGATGTCTTCTAATGTATTAGATAAGGAGCTCCTTAAAAACAGGAAATCCCAGATCTTGATATTCTCTGTTACTAAGCGCTGTGTTCAATAAAAATTTCTCAAACACAGAAAATGTTAGCCTTTGGGGTCTAGGAAGAGAGGCTAGTGAAACAAACTGACTTCATTTATTCCCCTTCCTGGTTTTTCTCCATAGCATTTATTACTTACATATCACCACTTAACACTCATATTTTTAGCTTTATGTTCTGTCTCTCTCTCCACTAGAATGGAAGATCCACAGGGCAATGTGGCAGCGTCTGTTCAGTGCTGTAACGGTGTACTAAAATATATATATGCAGATGGATAAGTATTTGTAGAACGAATGAATGGATGCAGTCTTGAGTGCCTATTGAATACAATGCGACAGACCAGCCCTTGCCCTCAGGGAGTTTAGAGGTAGCCAATTTAGCTTAAAATGACCACAGTCTCCCATACGACTTCTTTAGGGCGTGGAATGGGGTAAGGAGGTTCAGATGTCGGAAAAACAGCAGGTGAAGGTCTTCAACGTCAGCGAGCCCGCATTAGAGTTACGTGAATCTCGCAGCTGGAAGTTATCTTCCAGATCTGGGATCCTTCCCTGTCACTTCACAGACAAGCAAATCCCAGAAGGCAGCTCTGGGAAAGGCTGGAGCACTCGCCCCTCCCCCTCGGGCCCGCGCCGCCGGCAGCCGTGCGCGCCCTGCCGCGGTCTGGGCCACCTACCTGCTGCTGAGCGGCCGGACACGCACGCAGACCGCCACGGGGCCTTCCTCCGCCAGCTTTCTCACGCCGGGCCCCAGGAAAGTGGCCCAAACCCTCCGCCGCCGGCGCTTCAGGGCGCAAGGGCAGACCCGTCTTTAAGTTGAAAATTTCCAAAACGCCGCCTCTGATTGGGTCGCTGTCTCGTGACGTCATGGACGAGTCCACCTGCGGCGCGGTGCGGGGGAGCGCGATGGCAGGCGGCGCACACCTGACGTAGTCTGGCGGCGAGCGGGAGGGGGCCTCGCATGGACGGGATGGTGGCCTGACAGAGAGCGGCCGTCTCGGTAATAGCCGGACACTGCTGTTTGCTAAAACCCCCTGAACACTATCCTCCACCCCCTCCCTTGAAGAGTTTGCAATCTGTAGAAGAAACAAGGCAGGGATATGTACTTTTCCACTAAAAGAGAATTACGATTTTTTTTTTTAAACCACACTAACAATTTAAAAAAGAAAGAAAGAAAGAAAGAAAAAACCTCAAACGACGAAAGTTGAAACTCACTGGTCGGTCTAGAAAGGTAAGAAGCTCGTTGTGCTCCTGAGAAACTCTTTGAGTTTAGGTATTTTTCTTTCTGTGTCTTTAACTCTTGTTTCCATAGGCTGTGAGTTTCTAAGAGGCTGACTTAGGGGAAAGAACTACTGAGTACTGGAAAAGTTCATTTAATGTGTTGATACTTTCATTAGCTGAAAGAGAAAGCTTTCCTTTTTTTTTTTTTTTTTTCATATACAATTACTTTACTCTTGGAAGATCAAAGAAAATGTCCAGTTTCAAAAGAAAGCACACCCCTGTTAAACTCTCAGATCATTCTCAAGGCTTACAGCAGTCTGGCTGTGTGCCAAGATTTGTACACCAGCTTGAAACTTGGACATCCATGTTAAAACTTTAAAAACATTACTTGAATTACAACTACATAAGAAGTTTAAATGAACTTCTAAGTGAGCCCAACTATCACAGATCCTGAATTTCAGGATCATTAGGAGGATCGTGCAGGTCACTCACCACTGCAAAACCATCGGTCCTCAAAGTTATGACGTCAGCAATGAGTGACCTCATCCTTTCTTCGTTACCACCTAACTGGTTCAAACTGGGTAAGCAAGGAGCCTATGCAGAGGCACACAGAACTTATCTCCAACACTGAGCTATTCTAAATACAGAATCTCTTTCCCCAAAATAGTGCTTGGTTTTCCTTTGTCTTAAACACAGTATTTTCCCCTTCCTCTCCCCAATCTCAGGGGGACACATTCCAAGCCCCCTAGTGGATGCTGGAAACCACAGGTAGTACTGAACCCTCTATATGCTATACAAGAATTTCTTTTTTGTTTGTCACAGTTTTACTGAGGAAGACTTTCACTTAACGTAGATCTTAGCAACCTCAGCATATAATTTTTTTCTTTCCTTATTAAGTCTAGAACTTTCATTATTCCGCCTAAAGAAAGTACTTTACAGTTTCTCATTGGCATATCGAATTGCCAGCACCACTATTCTTGAGTTTGGGGACCACTATTATGTAGTATTTACTTCATTCTACTATTAAGTCTATTAAGTAAAATAAGAGTTACTTGAACACAAACACCGTGGAACCAGGACAGAGGATTTGATCTGATCATGGATATGGTTACTAAGTGCCTAATAGGCTGGTAGCATGTGTAGCAGAGACGCACTGGACCAAAGGATGATTCACCTACTGTGTGGGGTGGTGAGAGATTTCAGTACAGAGAGAACAGTGTGCAATTTAAGACTTATGAGTTGTTTATTTCTGGAATTTTCCATTTAATACTTTTGGACCATGGATGACCACAGGTAACTGAAACTGTGGAAAGTGAAACCCTGGATAAGGGGAGACAACTGTATGTATCGTAGAAGGTACTAACATTTTCTTTAAAAGTGGTTTCAGTCCTTTTCTGCTTTGATACAGAGATATAAATAATTATCCACTTTCCCTCAACAATAATGTGAAGCAAAGCACTTAGTAATTGTTCATAATTTAGAGGAGTCAAAAAATCTGCTGATTTAATAAAATTATTAATATTTAGAAAGTAATTTGTCAATATTGATAAAAACTGAAGACACATATGCTTTTTATGCCAGCAGTTGTACTTTCAAGAATTTATGCATGGATATATTTGAAGAAGTATGTATATATTAAATGTATACATGAATACACATACACATATACAAGACTATTAATTCCAGTATTCTTTACAAGAACAAATGACTGGAAACACATTAAATGCCAGTAAATATGGGACTAGATAAATGGATGACATTACATTCATACCCAATGGAACAGTACGTAGCCAGTAAAAATAATGATATAGCTCTTTCTATGTACTTTTGAAAGCTAGTCATGATATCTATTAACTAAAGGAAACCTAAGGTGCAAAATTGTGTGCATATTGGTATTTTCAAAAGATATTTATATGTCTGGATATGCATATATAATTTCTGGAAAGATACACAGATATGCCAGTTTTTTGCAGAGTGAGGACTGAATTAGATAATAGATCTTTTATTGAATATTATTTTATAGTTATTAATATGGTAACCATGCAAATATTAAGTAGTTTTTTTCATTTTAAAGAAACTAGTCAATAGATAAGAGTGGTAAATAAAAATGAGTCTACTTATTCAAGATTTGTTTTGGTTAACCAGTTGTGAACTAGTATAGGATATTTTTTTTAATTGCTAAACTATGAGGACACTTGGCTGTATCTAATAAGACCCAGAGTTAAGGAAGGTATGTTTTAACTGTTTTTGTTTTTAATGGTGGGCTAATATTGCACATATCAATATTTACTTGAAGGGAAGGATGCTATCAAGAGGAAGAAGGACATGATCAATGAAAGTCTCTGATGAGACAAAAGGGAATTGGTCCAAGAGTACAGAGGAGGCATCAGCCTTTCAGAGTTGTGCTTCTGATTGTTGCCGTGGCTGTCTTTGTTGCCATCACCATAGCAGGTAACATTTATTGAATATTTACTATATGCCAGGCTCTCTGCTATATGCTCTGTATCCATTTTTTCATTTAAATTGTCAAAATTGTTCATCAAGAAATAGTGACTGAGCTCCTGCTATGTGCCAGGTATGGTTCTGATGAGTACTTAGAAGAAAACTAAAGCCAAATCAGGAAAGAGAAGAGAGGGGGAGGGGGAGCCAGGAGTAGGGGTGCTAGTTTCTTAGGAAACACATTCTTGTGGGACGAAGCAGACAATACAGAATAAATGAGTAAAATAATTCATGGTGGGAGGAGGGGACACTCTAGATAGGAAGTTCAAGAAAGGCCTGGGAGGTGAACTTTGAGGTAAAACTTACGTGATGAGGATAAGAGAGAGGGCATACCAGACAGAGGGTGAACCCGTGGTTGTCTGAGTTTGTCATGTGTCTGAGACACAGAAGGAAGGCCGCTGTGGCTGGAGCATTTGGGGCAATGGAGAGAGGTGGTCAGGGCCAGATCCTGTGGGGACTTGTGGGCTGTGATAAAACATTTGGATCTTATTCTCATGGCAAGAGGAAGCCTGGGGAGGGTTTTAAGCAAGGGAGTAAAAAGGGATTTATTAATTCCTTCAAACAAGAATTTCTTTATTTCACTATGAAAACAGAAGCTTCCAGAAGAGACTCTGCACTAGCTCCTGTCAACCTATCTGTCCACCTACCTGTGCCTGTGGCCACATACCTGCCTTCCCGGTTGTATCTAGATGAGCAACCGTTATCCCCTCTGAAGATCTCTCCATGTGTACACTAGATCCTTTCCCCTTCTTATGCCTCTCTGTTTTGCATCGGCATCTTCTCCTGCTCTAATAAGACAGTCTCAGCAGCAAACATATGGCGTAATTTCTCCCATCTTAGATCTCTAATAGATACTCTAAACTTAAAATGTCCAACACTGATTCATAATCTCCTTCTCACCCACTGCTTTCTCAGCAGTTTTCTGCATCTCAATTGAGGGCGCGTCCATCATCCTTCCAGGTATCCAGTCATGCTGCTCAACTTCTCCTTTTCTCTCAAAGTCTGCATTCAATGTACCTGAAAATTCTGTGGGGCTACCTTGAGAATATTCCCGAATATGACCATTTGTCACAACTTATGCTAGCCACCTGGTCCAGAATGCCATCATCGGACACTGAACTCATCTCTGTTTCTACCTTTTCCCACCTCCACTGCCAGTCTATTCTCAACCTAGCAATTTGAGGGAGCCTTTAAAAAATGTAAGTTGGGTCATACCTCTCCTCTCTGAAGACCCCCAAAGCCTCCCTTGTACCCTCTGATTCTCTAAGAATAAAACACAAATCTTTCATTTGTCTCCCAAGCCTTATGTGATCTTGTTCCTTATCAGTACTCTGGCCTTACACACCAGCCACACTGGCCTCTTGGCAGTTTTTTTTTCCTTTTTATTTCTCCTCTCTCTTGAAGAATAATTTTGCCAGATATATAATTCTAGGTTGGTGGGGTTTTTTTTTTTTTTGTCAATACTTTAAATATTTCACTCCACTCATTTTTGCTTCCATGGTTTCTAACAAAGTAGTCAGCTGTAATTTTTTTTATGTTTCTTTAGAAATATACGTATATTTTTAAAAATAGAGATGGGGTCTCGCTGTGGTGCCCAGGCTAGTCTCAAACTCCTGGCTTGAAAGTGATCCTCCCACGTCAGCCTTCCAAAGTGCTGGGATTACAGGTGTGAGCCACTGCACGTGGCCTGGCAGTTTCTTGAATCCTATACAGACTCCCTCTTAAGGCCTTTGTGCTGCCTGTTCTTTCTGGCTGGTAGGCACTTACTCCGATACCTGTGTGTCCTGCTTCCCATTGAATCCAATATCTGGTTAAATGTCATCCTCTCAGAGCTTTCTCTGCATAAAACAGCAACTCCCTTGTCTGTTACTTCTGTTCCTTTGATCTTCTTCTTTTTAAATATCACTTATAACTTTTAGGCATTGTATATATGTATTTATGTATATATTATCTGCCTCTTCTCACTACAGTGTCAACTCTATGAGGTCAATGACAGTTTCGTTTACTCCTTATCCACTGCACCTAGAAAGATGCTTGGCACAGAATAAACATTCAGTTAAAATATTGCTTATTCCATCACTCAATAAATACTTATTAGCATAATTTCTGGAAAGATACATGGAATACATCTAGCTTCCTTTGGTGAGAAGGACTGAGTTGGAAATAGATTTACCTTTCATTGTATACTATTTCATAATTAATATTTTAACCATATAAAATTAGTTTCTCTCAACTTAAAAAAATTAGTTAACAGATAAAAACAGGATATAAAATAGAGTGTAGTCATTCAAGATTTGTTTTGTTATCCAAATGTGAGCTAGTATACACTACCCTTTTTGTGGCTATATTGTGAAGATGTTGGGCTGTAGCTAATAAGGTAATCTAGAGTTAAGGAAGGTATGCTTTAATTTAAATTGAGTGGTCAGGGCAGGCACAAAGATTACATAACTCATCTGAAGTTATGTAATTTCTGGAAAGAGATACTTAACATTTGGATGCATAAAACTTCTCTAGTAGGTAATTATTAATCAAGTTTTTACTGATTAACTCTTTTCTTACCTGAAAGATTAATGAATGTGTATGATCGAAAAGTTCAAGTTTTACAATAAGATCCACAGTAGAAGATAAATCTCATATTTAACCCCTAAGATGCCAGTTTGCCTCCCTGTAGGCAACTGTGTCATTTCCTAAAGGGTTCCCCTCAAAATAATCTACAGATATGCACATATATGCATCTTTTTCTATATTTCATATCTTTTTACGTAAATAGGTACCTGTTATACATACTGTAGTACACTTTGCTTAAAACGTGATCTTTATTTTAATATTTTCATTGTATTTACTAAAATAAATGAAATTTATTAAATTTTATTAAAAATTTAATACTTTCATTCAGTTCAAGAAGGAAAAGTAAATTTCTGAGGCATGTTAATCGCGCACACTTCCGTGTTGATGTTTCAACTGCTGGTTTTTCCCCACAAACGGAATTATTTATGCTGAAGCTGTAGAGGGCAGTGTAGTCCTTTCAAAAACATGGTGTATCCTTGGATAGTGTTTTGAAGATCGTGAATATGGTGCAAATTTTAGAATTTGGAGAAGCTCCTCGTACTAAAAAAAATGCATCAGTTCAAATTATTCACCCATGTTCTTTTATGCATTTCATATAAAATTATTTGCAGTATGTTTATGTTACGCATCATGCTATCACCTTCCATAGGAGTAATTTTTGCTTAATAGATACAATGCTTATTTCAAAGGGCATTTTTAGCTTCAATAAGTGTATGATGTCTTCATTAAAAGAAAACTTGAATTGTTAACACAGTAGATTGTACATGTTCTCACCACAAAAAAGTATATGAGGTAATGCATATGTTAGTTTGATTTAGCCATTCCACAATACATACGTATTGTAAAACATTATGTTGTACACCGTAAATGTATGCAATTTCATCAACTAAAAAAATAAATAATAACATTTAAAAAAGGAATTTCAAATTGAGGATGGGTGAGTGTAAAATTGAATATGGATGCATGAGGGGGTAGGAAAAGTGATCTGCATTACAGAAAACATCTAAGGTAGTCACAGTGTGGCAGAGAATGATGGCAGTCCACCGAATCCATTCTCCTCTTTCTGGCAAGAAACCAAGACTGCATCGTTAGCCTGTCTTGCTGTTAGTGTCTTGCAGTGAGGGGCCACCGCTAGGCCTAGATAAGAAAAACTTCACAGGTGCATTTTTCCTCACTTGTCATTGGTCAGCATCTTTTCCTCTTTTCCTCTTTGACGACTCCAAACCTTCACCACTCTCCTCAAGCCCAGGTTTCCTTCTCATTTTTACTGAGAACGCAGGGTCATCAGGCAAGATGTCTCCACTCCTAGCTCTCCGACCCTACCTCTTACACCCCTGCAGATCTACATCCCCACCAATTCTTCCCTCTTGTCACGCACTTGCGGAGTGAAGTATTCATTGTGTTTGAAGTGCGTCCTTCCGCTTATACCCTTGGTTCCTTCCTCTACAGTCTCCTGCAGGATCCTGATCCAGCCATTATTTGCTCTCTATTTCAGAAAAATGCTAGAAAACAACAAAAATGAAAAATAATTTGTAATTCCACTACTTTAAAACGATTATCTAAAGTTGTTAAGTGAACATTTGTTCTATCACCCACTCATCAAATTCCATCTCCCCAAAGGTGACCTATGTTAAGTTACTTTGTGACATTTTCTTGAGTATATGCAAGAAATCTATATGTATAAATAACCACACACTTTTATGTTTCCAAGAATGGAGTCATTATGTGGTTACTGAGGTAAAATTTGGCTTTTACACTACCAAGTCAATATGTAGATTTGTCTTTTATATTGGTTGCATAATACTCAATTATATGGTGGCATTGTAGTTTATTCAGTCATTTCTTTATGTATATTTAGATTGTTTCAAATTTTTCAATATTTCTTCTAATACAAAAATCCAGCTGCACATATATACCCTTACACACTTAGGCTTTTATTTTCATGACCTAGATTGCTAGAAGTTGAATTGCTGATGCAAATGATGTGCTTGTTTTGAATTATAGCAAGTACTACTAAATTATTTCTCAAATAATTTGTTCGAAGTATACTACAAGCAACAATATGTAAATATCCACTTCCCCATTTCTTCACCATCACTAGATATTATCAATATTTTCAGTTTTTGTCAATTTTAAGAGGAAAAAAGATATTTATTATTACTTTAATTTGTGTTAGCTTTGTGCAAAAGTAATTGTGGTTTTAGCATTGCTAACATTTGCCGTTTGATATTGGAATACATTCTTAAATAAATGTGGCTATGTTATATATTATTTTAATATGCATTTCTCACTTTGTTTTTTTGCTGAGGACTTAGTATCTGCTGTTTATATTTATTTTAGACAATGGAAATGATGTTATACAAAAAGAAAATTCAAATGATTTTATTACTCAGGTTCACAATGGGTCATAAAGCAGTGGAGACAACTCACAACATCAACAACGCATTTGGCCCAGAAACTGCTAAGGAATGTACAGTGCAGTGGTGGTTCAAGAAGTTTTGCAAGGAGACGAGAGCCCTGAAGAAGAGGAGCGCAGTGGCCGACCATCAGAAGTTGACGACAAACAATTGAGAGCAATGATTGAAGCTGATCCTCTTACAAATACAGGAGAAGTTGCCGAAGAACTCAATGTTGAGCATTCATTCTGTGGTCATTTGGCATTTGAAACAAATTGCAAAGGTGAACAAGCTCAGTAAGGGGGTGCTTCATGAGCTGTCTGAAAATCAAAAAAATCATCATTTTGTAGTGTCATCTCTTATTGTGCACAAAAACAACGAAACCCACCATCTCTAATGAAATTACAATAAAATAAAATAAAGCTCAGAAAAAAAAAAAAAGTACTGTGTAGTGAGACCGATCCTAAGAACACGGGCGCGGGGAAGGAAGTCACTACCACGGTATAAAATTGTATAAACGTTACCCGTTTCTGTGTGCGTGCGTTTTCTGAGAAATGACCCCCTTTTGCTATGGGGCCGGGACTGGAGTCCCAGTTTGGGACCATAGGATTCCCCGCACTCGACTCCTGACTGATTCGACCTAGGGTTAGCTCTGTGTAAACACTCTTTAGACGTGGGTGTTTTATGGATTTCTGTCCTTCGGGAGAAACGACTGGCCCGGGTACAGGAGTGAGTGAATGTACCGACCGTCTTCTCCCATCTCTCTCTCTCTCTCTCTCTCTCTCCCTCCCACACACAGGCACACGCGCACGCGCACGCGCGCGCGCGCACACACACACACACACACACACACACGCCGTTTCCGGGAGCGCCCACTTCATGCGCTTCGGTCCACCGTGACAGATAGTCCAACTGTGAGATCATCGTGAGTGGCTGCGCCTAGGCCCCGCTCTGAACCTCTCCGTACTGTTCGTGTGTCTTCAGCAGGTCCTGCCTCCACCCGTGGCATCTAGCACGGGCCGATGGGTCCCTGTCCTCTCTCCCTGCCGTGGACGTCCCCCTCCGGCCCCCCGCCCCGGGGGCTCTCTGGTCGACTAGTGGTGGGGAGTGTGCCCGAGGGCTGAGAGACGTGGTCCGAGAGGGGCCGGGAGGAGGCCTGCGACCCAGTGTGTACCCACTCCCGCCCCCACGCTCCCTCCCCCACGAGGGAGCCCGTCCTTTCCAGGCTGACACTTGGATCGGTGGATGACGGGGGTCACCTGGCGGCGGGCGAGCATTATGGGAAAATCCGGTAGGCGTGTTGCGACGTCCTGCCACAGAGATGGCTCTGGCGACAGCCTCGGGCCGCCCCACCCTGGCCCCCGGCCAGGCCCCGTGAATGTGTTCTCTTTGTCCCTGACTTCTTTCTTTGTTTCACCAGCCGGCGTGCTCTGAGAATGTGAAGTGTATCATAGTTCCACCCTGGGTTTCATGATCCTAAGATAGGAAGGGGTTTTATGATTCCACGACAGAAAGGTTTTCTCATCCTATCATCTCTCCCCCCCCTTCTTTCTTTCTTTCTCTTCCTCCTTCTGCCTTTTCTTTACTTCTTTGTTGTTTCCTTCTTTCAGTCTTCCTGTCTTCCTTCCTGCCTGCCTGCCTTCCTTCCTTCCGTATTTCTTTCCATTTTTCTTTCCTCTCTTCCTTTCTCCTGTTATCCTGTGTTTCTATCTCTGTTTTTTCCACCTTTCTTCCCCCTTTCTACTTTCCTACCTTCTTTCTTTCTCATTCTCTCCTTTCTCTCTCCTTCCTTCTTCCTTTCTGTCTCTTTCTATACTTTCTCTCTCCTTCCTTCTCTCTATCTTTTTCTCTTTCCATCTTTCCGTGCTCTTTCTTTTTCTCTCTTAATTTCCTTTCTTTTTCTTTTCTTTCTTTCCCTCCTTCTGTCTGTCTGTCTTTCTTTCTTTCTTTCTTCTTTCTTTCTGCTTCCATCCTTCCTTCCTTTTTCTCATTCTCTTTCTTTCTGCCTGTCTTTTCTTTCCTTATTTCTTCTTTCCTTCTGTCTTTCTGTGTTTCCTATCTCCTTCCTCCCTTCCTTTTTCTTTCTTCCCCGTGCCCTCTTCCTGTCTTTTCTTATTTACTGTTTTCTTCTTTCTGACTTTCTCTCTCTGTTTCTCCGTCTCTTTTCTTTCTGTTCTTTTCCTTTCTCTCCCTTTCTCTCTTTCTGTTTCTGCCTGTCTGTCTCTCGGCTGTGTTGTGGTCTGTGCAGAGACGGGTTTGGTGGACGATGTCGGTGGTCGGGCTGACCCATCCTTTCTTTGATCCCAGTGCTAGCCAGGCCGGGGCCTGCTTAGCTTCCAAGATCAGACGAGATTGGGCGCGTTCAGGGTGGCGTGGCCCTAGACTGACCCGTCATTTTTCGATGGCTTCCGTGGGGAGTAGGGGGACTGTGTTTGATGCCCCCCGGGGACCTTCTGGACTCTGAAATGATGGGCTCCAGAGGGTTGCCCCGTGTTTTGCAGCAGACCTCTGGTGGCTGGCGCCGGTTGTGGTCGGGCTCCACCTGGCGGCCGCTTTTCTACAAGTCTCTTGTCCTCTGAATCTTCGGTGCAGCAGGCAAAGCAGGGGACAGTCCCCGATGCGAGCGAGGCTGAGTTCTGGGAAGCAAGCAGCCTTCGCGGGGCCATCTGGTTCGTGCCGGGACGCCGGCTGGGACATCTGGGAGGCAGAGCTTGGGCCTGCAGGGCTGTGTGGCGGGAGGACGTTGTCGCCGCGCTTCCAGGCTCAGCCAGCCAGGCGGCTTGCGGGGCTGCCCGGGCAGGTCGACCAGCACGCTGTGGCCGCTTTGGAGACCCGACCCACCCCGCGGGGACAGGAAGGAGACGGCACACGCGGACGGGAGAGGAGGGTGTCCGGCGACCGGCCGCCGTCCCGTGCATGCGTGTCCCTCTCCCTCGGCCTCGCCTTTCCTACCCATTTTCCCTGGTTCCCGCTCAGGAGGCAGGGACAGCCCTGTGAGTGGCACCCAGTCGTCCGTGGCTTCTTCCGAGTCCTACTCTGGGGGCGCGGACCGGGCCCTGGGTGGCGCGGGTGGCCGGCGAGGGCGACCCCTGTCGGCCCGCGGGCGCTCGTGGGCCGCGGCGGTCCCGTCCCGATGTTTTCTCCTCCACAAGTCCCCGTGCTGGGGCCGGGGACCGGGCCCTGGGTGGCCCTGGGTGGCCGGCGAGGGCGACCCCTGTCGGCCCGCGGCCGCTCGTGGGCCGTGGCGGTCCCGTCCCGATGTTTTCTCCTCCACAAGTCCCCGTGCTGGGCCCTGGGTGGCGCGCGTGGACGGTGAGGGCCTCCCTGGCCCTCTACGCCACGGGGGCCGACCAGATGTCCCTGAGTGCCCCTTGTCTGCTGGCGCTGGGGACCTGCTGGGGACAGGTGGCCGTGTCGAGTATCGAGGGGGCAGGCGTGTTCAAGTGGCTCGGTCCCCGTCTTCCTGCGCGGTGTTTTTGATCACCTCATATCGTCATCTTCCGCCTGCAGGTTAGTACTGACGCGCTGTCCTTCGGCGACTGTCGCTGGAGGGGTTGGGCCTCCGCACGCGGACAGGGTTCTGGGTTCCTGGGGATCCAGCGCCCTGCCCTGTTCCCTTTGAGCTGACCGCCTGGGCCCGCGCGCCGGCTCTAGAGCGTCGGAGTGTCCCGACGGTGGTGCCCGCCTCTCGCGTTGGTCTCTTGTCCCCTCGAGAGACGGCACCGGGGGGGGGGAGGTTTGCGGCAACCTTCCCCCTTACCCCGCTGGCTCTGTGCCGTTGCGTGTCAGGCGGTCCTCGTCTTTGGGTTGTGCTTGGGAGGCGGGGCTGGCGAGGCTGAAGCGGGCTCCTCCGATCGCTGTCCTCGCCGGCCTGACTGACCTCCCCCAACCCTCCCCGTCCTCGGGGCCTGATCGATGTGGTGACGTCGCGCTCTCCCGGGCCTTGAGCCGCGTGCCAGGCGAGGGACGGTCCATTCATGGTGAATGGTGGCCGCTCTTCTTGTTCTGCCCGCGGGCACCTCACCTCTCCTTCCCCGCCTGTGGGCGGTGCGTGGGAGGCGCGGGTGCGAGACTATCCGGCCCGACCGCGGTCGCCCCGCCCTCGGCCTCGTGGCGTTGGCGGGGGGTCGTGAGTCTTCTTGACGCAGCGGGCAGCCCTCGCTCGCCCTGTGTGGCTGTTGCCTGGCCGGGGTCCCCCCTGCCCGCGACGGACGGGTGCGGGGCCGTGCCGCCCGCCCGGTCGCGCTCCCCGTTTGGCGCGCGGCTGCTGGGTCTGCGTGGCCCTTTTGTGGTGCCCCCGGAGCGCACTGGGTTGTTCTCCAAGGTGCCCGAAACCGAGCGGTGGTTGTCGTCCTCGTTCCCGGCGTCCCCCTCTGGTCGCCGCTGCAGCGTCTGCTGCGTTGGGTACACCCTCGAGCAGCGTGCTTGGGGTTGGGGGGGTCGAGGCGGGCAAGCCCAGAGGCATCCTCCTGCGCTGCGTGGGCGGGCGGGTGGGCGGGCGGGGGGCGTTGTCTCCGCGTCCCCACGATGTGAGCGTGGCGGACTTCGAAAGGCGAGCGCACGGCTTGTGCTCTTCCCACCGTGACCGAGGGGGGGTGGTTGCACGGTCGTGTGGGCGATCGTGGTGGGGCCGGGCCGGCGACGTGGTGCCGGCCGGCCCCGTGGGGGGCCTCTGCCACCGGCCTGGTCTGCCTCGGTGACCCCTCTCCCATACCGACGGGGGAGTGTTCCCCTCGAAGTGAGGTGGCTTTTGGACCAGGGGCCCCGACCGCGAACGCTCAGGAGTCGCCAACCGTGCGTGTTTTGCCCCATGCTGCAGACCCCCCCACACCTCCCCTGGGGCGTGCCTGAACGCCTCCGCCCAGGGCCCTTACGGGGGCGACCAGGGGTCGGGGGCGATCCACCTTCGGGGAGAAAGCGTCTTCTCTAGCGATCATGGAGGCGTGTCCTCTTCTAGGGTTTGTCGGATCCCCCAGCCCGCCGCCTCTCTGCGCGTCGTCAGCCGCCGCCCCTGCGGCTGCCAGTTGTGCGTGGGCAGAGTTCCCTCCTCCCCTGCCGTGGGGGGGAGCGGTCCGCCGGCCCCCGCGGTGGGGGCCGAGTGCCACTCTTCGCCTAACGTGGTCCGCGCCTCCCCCTCTGAACTCTGGAGGAGGGTCACGCCGGGCCGGGCCGGCGTTCCAGCTGTGAAGGGCGCCCGCGTGTGTGCGCTGCGTGCCCCGGCCACGGGTCGCCCCGGTGTGCGCTGGGGGAAGGGGTTGGTGGTGCGGCCCGTCTCGCGCCCCCTCCCCATCCCCTGTGAGCGTGCGGCCCTCCACCCGGTCCCGTGCCAGGCCGCGGATGGATGGGCGCTCCCGTGCTGGCGCCTGTGGATTGCGGCTTGGGGGACTGCCCGGCAAACGAGGGGGTCGTTCCACCGGTGCGCGGTGCTCCCTGGAGCGAGACAGGATTGGGAAACGGACGAGAATGGGATCAGGCGCGGTGGCGTGCGGGCCGAGGGCCGAAGGCCGGCGTTGCTCTGGGACGCCCCGGTGGTGAGGCCGTGGGCCCGTTGGGAGGGTTGAGGGGTGCCGAAGGCTTTGGCCGGCTGGCGTCACGGGCGCATTGCGGGACCGCTCTCGGGTTTGGGGCGGTGGGATCCCGTGGTGTTGTTTCCCCAGTGGCCCGGTCGCGGCGCAGGTCTCGCCTCCCACGGGCTCTCGTGCCTCGCCCTCGCGGGGTCTCATCCCCGTTCGAAAGGGTGCGCCTTCTCTCTTCCTCACGGCTGCCGACCGCTGCCTACCGCCCCGCGACAAGCGTTCGCCCGACTGCGCTGCCCGAACCTGACCTCGCTGTGGGGAGGGGCGTCGCCCTGGCCGCCAAGGCCCTGGATGGCGCCCCCCACCCCCCCGGCGACGTGCCTCGGTTGAACGGTCGGCGGGCCTCCGCGTGGCGGGCCGGACGGCGTTGGGGGGCGGCCGGTCGCGCGTGCGTGCAAGAAGAGCGTTTTTCCGGAGCTACACGCGACCGCGATGGCGGTCGGGGTCCGGGCCCTGCGAGGTGCGCGGGGGGTTTGGGGAGCTCGCCGAAGGCGCAGCCGGTCGTCCCAGGTGCTGCGGGACCGCCCTTGTGCGCGGAGGCCACTGGCGGTGAGATCCCGTGCGTGTCCTGGCCGGTGGGCTGCTGTCTGAGGCTTGCTACACCCCTCCCCTCGGGCCTCCTGGTGCCCGTCGGCCCCTTCCCCCGTCGTCGCCTTATGCCGCGCCCGGCGG